>NC_086374.1:93593058-93966529 GCF_036588685.1 Mytilus trossulus | reverse complement strand
CTTCATTTTATACCAGACGGCCACCTAACTCATGCTTAAACTATGTTCCACCAAGACCAGGTAATAAGCAAAAAATCTTACTAAGTTTTAGAAAGTCTCTTAAGTGTCAATATGAAGGGAGATTACATACTTTTCATATGGAGAATAAAACGTTGCTTTTGCAATTTCACAGACAACTTTTATTTTCAATTTGAGATTAAAGTCAAGAAACCAAGAAAAAGGACGGAGCAATAACATCATTCCAACATGAATATGGTCTATATTTCTCAGCATTTCAAAAACAACTTTATCTATTGTTACATCGAACATCAGAAATGACCAACTCGTTAACTCTGGCATCGTTTGTCCCTTTTCCGTGAATCTATTATAAGTGCATTATAAACAACACGCAAAAACACACACACACATTAAAATATTTAATGTAATACTTAGCAAATGTGAGTATCTGGTCGATTCCGAAAAGAAAGAAATGAAAATTTCTACAATTAATAATTCAACATATCTAATATTTGTTTAAGCTCGAGTGTCAGGTGATCCACATTTTGTGACATTTGATGGTCATGCTTATACATTCAATCCTGCTGGAGAATTTGGAGCGCTTTCTAATGGTAACTTGTCATTACAATTACGAATGGAACAGATTGGAAGTTCTCAAGGTATCCTCATTTTATAGTTCCATTAATGAAGTAAGGCTAAAATTATACAACGACAATGTTTCTTTCTTTAGCTTTAAGTTTAATCATATTTATGCTTTCTCTGTTACAATCAGAAAACATTCATAATTTTACAAATAGATTTAACAGTATCGTTGTGTATTAAACAAGTATTCAACTGGGGTTATTCTGTACAAGAAAATATTTCACATCCTTATTCAGAATCAATTTAATATATAATTATAATGCAAAGTTGTGTATACCAAGAATGTGAATAAACATGATAAATGCATTCAAATATGGTAGTTGAAAGAAACATTATCAAACACTTATTTTCAAAGTGGCTGTTAGAAACATATATTTTGCTATCAAAAGTAAAAACAGTTTGAAAACTTGGAAAATTACTTCGAGCTGTATTAATTTATTCATACGAAAAGACATCGTGCAAATATTAGTTTAATACGACTAGAATTATCAGCAGCATAACTGGTAGTATTGGTAGAACATTTATTTATCAAATACTATTCGTTTATGTATACTATTGATAAGTTAAGAAATTGTCTATAACTATTTTTTCAAACAGATTTTATTACCTTAAACTATTATTTTCGTACATTACCATCTTAATTTTAATCATTAGTGTCATTATAGGGATCTGTGTAGTATCGCCCGTTCTTGACAAACCAGTACTTAATCAAATATTTGGGGGTTTTCTATTTCTAGTTTTGTATGCAACTAATAAGTGTACAGAACAACAATCATGTCAAAAATGAAAAAAAACCATTAATTATGAGTATCTATAATTATTTGGATAACAGAAATCATTCAGCAGTATGATCATGTTAATGTAAAATGAATCATATTAGGATTATACTGCTATTAATATATATATTTATAAATTCATAATTATCAAGCTATTATCATTGACGATTAAAAACTGACAAAAAATTCTATATTGATAGCTAGTTCTGTCACATCATTCGTTGCACGACCATATCCAGGAGCAGACACAATTGAGGTTCAAACTAATCAAATACGTGGTATTGATGTTCTTGTGAACGGTACAGTATTGGATCTGGATTCGTCTATCAGCAAGGTCAATTCGGTTGAAGGTGATTTATTTAAGATTTGAAAAGCTATTGAGAGTCTTAATTGGAATGTTGTCATTTTTACAAACTTCAGAATTATGAACACAAATTAAAAAGGAAAAGTTTTGCAGTTAAAAATAATTTTAACTCAATTTTGATGATTGTTTTCATTTTTATTACATCTTCCTTTTTTGTATATTGTTTTAGTTTAATATATAAGTATATTCATTTCAAGCATATGCATATATTCTAAAAAATATATTTCAGGAACAAATATTGAGAAGATTTCTGATGACCCACCTACAGTAGTAACAACTTTTTACACAGAAGGGCTCTCCATTAGATCTTCCAGTCAACACAATGTTTTAAATTTAGTGATTTTAACATCCCCTGAGAGGCAAACAGGTATTTCCCCGTGATATATTAGAACTTAGGTGAATAAATGTAAAACAAACACGACTTTTTTTTTAGGATTCATTTTTTTTAGATACATACTCGATTTTGACATAAGCGGTCGTCACAATATTAGAATCTATGACAGATGAGACGATTTCAATTTTAAAATTATCAATTACTCCCACCTCAGCAGCAATATACCAACTTAATCAGCATAAAGTATATACATTTTTCCAGCTCATTCGGTACTCAAGTGATGGCAGCTACTAATCTGACTATAAAAATCAGTTTATATTCTGAAGCTTAATGAACCAGTGTTATGTCAAAAGATTTTTCGTCTTTTTTCTAAAACGACAGTACATCAGAAGGTACAAAGACTTTTGTTGATAAATATTCAGTATCAATTTCACAAATAATGATATTGTCGTGAAGTATAGATACTAGGTTATTACGTTGTTTGTCGTCTTATTAACGTATTATAGCCTTCTTTTTTATTTTTGTGTGTACTCTTTAACTCTTGTTGTCATATCCTTTTGGTGTGGATCGATATTTATACATCCCGCGATTGTATTTGTGTGTTATGGTCAGTTTTTATATTGTTGTCTTTCTTTTTGGATTATGTGCTTTGTCTGTAGATTGCCTACAAGTCATTTCATTTTTTCTTTGTTGACATGATTGTTTGCTTAGCATAGCGATTAAGATTATAATAGAATGTTGACGGCTGTTCTTTTACTTTATATGACGTTGTGTATTGCTTACACGTTGTTTTCAATATAATGGAATTAAATGCGAATGTCATACACGTTTTAGATTAAGATAGTTAAAAATACAAGTTTAAACCAACATTTTCTAAACCAGGAAATTCCTGTACCAAGTAAGAAATATAACAGTTGTTTTTAATGGGTTTATGTGTTTTAGCTTTTGATTTTGATATTTGATAATGTACTTTCCGTTTTCAATTATCCTTGGAGTTCTGTTTTTTTTTATTGTTCTTTTACTTTTACAACTCCTCATTTAGAAGTACATTATATACTGTTATTACGTAAAATTCTTATGACCAATAGTGAAACACGCCATTAAAGCCGTTCACTCAAAAGAGCAACATTAGATATAGGCACACTTTGCTGCTTAAAATTTCATTCTACAATATGAATATTCATTGTTTGTGTGCATGCTTTAAAGGTAATCTTACTGGTTTGTTTGGAGATAATGATGGTATCAAGGACAATGACCTTGTTTCTAAACAAAATGTTGTGATTGAAGGAAATGCATCAGCATCTGATATCCACCATACATTTGGATCATCATGTAAGTATCCTTTGCTTCCAAAGAAACAACGACTCTACATACTAGACTTGCATTCTAACACACGAATACAAGATATACAACATAAGGCTAATCTTCTTAAATTACAAACATAGTATGATTTGTTTAGTTGTTGGATTTGAAGTTTGACCATCTCAATCACATTTCGATTAAAACAACAACAACACACACACACCAACACACACACACACAGTTAAGCATCGTCAAAACAAAATTTACCCAAAAAATAAAAAAAACGCGTTTTTCTTTACAAGCTCTGCAAAATGGCACCAGACGAATTTTGTTTTAAGCAAGTCTAGAAATTAACAATTTTCTGTTTTGTACTTTTAAAGAATTGCACTATGTAAAAATACAATGAAATATTTTTTTGAAACTAAGCATTTTTTATAAACTGTAAAATTGAAAATCCTGATTTTTATGACAAATTTGATGTGACCAAACTTACTCTTTTACATCTGTGGACTTGGTATGCATGGACTTGTTCTTTAATTTTCCGTGAGGGAATTATATTTAAATCATTGGGAAACATAATATTCAGTAAACAAAATTGTACCTTCAACGATCGTAAGTGAAATTTCATTACTGTCGATGTTATCATAGCGTAACACAATGGACACTCTTTTAATTCTCTTCTAACAAGACTAACACTTTTTATAATGCACCAATTTCTTTACATCCTCTACTATTTCTTGATAAATATTTTTTAACTTGTGTGTTTAATTTTAAAATAAGGGAGAATAGAGGAAAGTGAATCTCTATTCACGTACGAAGGAGGGAAGACCTTTTCTTCATATCAAAATGAAAACTTCACCCCACTCTTTGTTATACCTGAGGATGTTCCGACATACGTAACAGATTTGTGTGGATCCAAGACTGAATGTATCTACGATACTTTGGTAACAAACAATACAGACTTTGGTCAGATGTCAGCAGATTCGACAGATCAGTTTGACTATGTGAAAGATATCACTGTTCAAAGTGAGTAAAATAACTATACCAATCTTAATGAATGAAGTTTTGTTTTTCATTGTCAGCTATACCGAAAGTAGTTAGACAAATATTGTTTTTAAGTGATTTTCAACAATGAGAAAACCCATATTGCAAAGTCGGCTATAAAAGTCCCCGACATGAGAAATATGAAACACTTCAATTAAGAAAACTAACGGCCCCTAATTTATATCAAGACAATTTACGAA
This sequence comes from Mytilus trossulus, assembly GCF_036588685.1. Lineage (NCBI taxonomy): Eukaryota > Metazoa > Mollusca > Bivalvia > Mytilida > Mytilidae > Mytilus > Mytilus trossulus. The sequence goes on along the minus strand of NC_086374.1, from coordinate 93,961,870 downwards.
GATAGTATGTGACAGACGTGAACCAAAGACAACCAGTTCGTGACTTGGGACGGCCAGCTAAATGGTATAGAGCGTTTAACATGATCGAATTTGCCAACCGTCCTCTAACCGAGGACAGTTGTAAAAGAATCAGTTTAAAAGGGCTGAATTCATCAGATCGATTCAAAGCAGAAGAAATCTAACAAAAACACAGACTGGAAGAAGCAGCGTATTTTATATCCTTCGCAACAAAATTTACACATCCTTCACAGTAAAATGACACAAATACCAAATCTGAGAGTGCTCGCATATACTGACAGTGTTGTGTATCGTGTGGATATAACATTTTTTAGTTGTGTTTAGAAGTTGATAAGATCTAGTATGTTATGCATGACAATCTAAGAAATGGTTTAATGATAAGTTGTTTTCATAATAGGGATGTCAACTCGGTGACGTTTTTACTAGTCGAGTTATCGTTAGATTTACAAAGCGATACTCGAGTACTCTTTTGAAAAAAAATACAAAATGGAAAAACGAAATTATACCCCTTTATACCCATATACCCGTACTGTTGGTCGTTGTCTCATGAACGTAAACCCCTTAACATTATTATGTAGGACTTGAAAATAGTAACAGGAATTTTATACTATTATAAACAACTACATGACAAAAAACTTATCAAATAATCTTGAAAAAAAACCATTGAATTATCATTAAAGGTGGGATGATAAGAAATAAATGAAGTCTTAAACAATTACTTAGAAACATTAATTTATCAACTTTTTCTTGGACGAAACGATTTTCCAACTTTATAACCAATAAGTCGAGTATCATTTGGGTATTCGATGCTCGGTACTACCAAGCAATACTTGCGTAATCAAGTACTCTTTGACATACCTAGTTCATAACGAACATTCATATTATGTCGACGGTCACCCCAGTCCCGCTACTTGTAGACAGCATGTAACTCTCTAAGAATATCATTGACATGTTTTATATGAATTCAATATTTTCAGGAATTTTAACGTAACGATAAGTTCATTATACTAGAACCAATGCTCATTTCCTCCAAGCGAACTTTGCCTTTACAAACTGTAGTTTTTTTTCATACGCTCGTCTATATATAATGCTAAAAAGTTGGGTTTTTTTCTTGATTCTATCGTTAACCTCAAGAACTAATGTGTTCAAGAAGGCCGTTGAAAGATAAATTTGTTATTTCTAAGAATAAAACTGTACCTAGAAACAATCATTTAAATGTTTATCGTTATTGTTTCATAAAATAAGCGACGACATGGAACGTTTTAAAGTATAGAACCTAAAATTGACCTTTGAAGTCAATGTACTGCTAATACACCAAGTATATCATAGCAAAGGACAGTTCGTGAATTACACTGACAACAAACTTACGCTTAACTTTATTAATCTTGTTCACAACTATTTTAAAGGGCACATGTTTTACTTTTAGAAATAAAATATATTGCATTTTGTGCTGTTAATTGAAATCAAAACCTTGTAAAATGTGTGCATAAAATAATCATATACATACAACAAATAGTAAACAAAATCGTTTTATATTTTCAAGCTGTGACATGTGGATTTCCTTCGAACACCAGTAATGCAATATGGACTGCTGACGGATTAACGAAGGGGTCGATTGCATTGTTAAATTGTAAGAAAGGCTATTATCCACTCGATGTCAACCGGAAATGTTTATCCTCTGGAAATTGGTCAAGTGTCAACATATCCTGTATCCCTTGTAAGCCAGAACATAATGTTTATTAGATTCTTACTAAATGTATAAAGGCATACAATTTGTATCTGCGTAATCTTTAAATGTAAACATTAGTCATTACAAGACATTATGTCGAGAGATATGATAACGTAATAGAAAAGGCAAATGTTGCAATCGATATTTAGAAAAATTCGGAAATGTTCATGAAAAGTACGATCATTAGTCATCTCTATTTATCATTCTAATGATAAATCCTGTATATCCTTCTAGAGCACTTGCAATCACTTCCGGTTTATAATAAGGTTCGTGTTGCTCAGACTTTGGTTTTCTATGTAGTGTTTTGTGTACTCATGTGTGTCTTTTGTCGTTTTTCCGTGTTTGGCAATGGTATTGTCGTTTTTTTCCGATTTTGCATATTCCATTTACATCTTTCGCCTCTCTTTTAAAGTAACTATGTTGGAGTGATCAGCACTAAAAGAACTGATTTTAAATATACTCATACTTAATAATCAATAGATACTGATGATGAAAAGAACGCTTATTTTGATTAAATCACTGAGGAAAATACTGAATTATTACTAACGGCTGACAGGGAGAAAAAAAATATGTTGAAGCTGACGGATTTCTTATTATGATTTTGTCCAATGGTCAATTATTTGTTTCGATTTACACCATTTTGTTTTCTATAGATGTTTTTTAATAAACTTTGAAACTTTCAATTCCAAATAAAAGATAACATAATGCTTAGTTCCAGTTTGTGGAGCACCACCGTCGGTTGCAAATGCAGTATGGTTACCAGACGTAGACAACAATGGAAAAAGAGCAACTCTCAGATGTAAACATGGGTTTTATGGCAAAGATATTGAAATATCATGTACAGATAACGGAACATGGGCAGAATTTGACGATCACGAGCCTTGTTATCCAGGTAAATTAAAATCATATGTATTTAAAGCTTTGGGTAAATATTATATGATACGAGACAAGTATTAAATATAAAAAAAAATGTGTAAGTCATACAAAACGACCAACAAGAAAGGCAAAATCAACACTTAATTTGAATTCAGCTTCCCAATTGTGAACTTTCCATTTGTATGTAGCAACAATCCAACAGCGCCTGCATGCGATTATATATCTCCCAATTGATACGATATGCCCGGGCTTGTATTTCCTATCCTAATTACCTTGATAGAGGATTGCTACTCACAAGGAAGCTATTAAACCAAGAGTTCCAAATGATAAAGTTGAAATAATTCCTTCTTAAATTTTACGAACGCCATCACGACTTGGTTGACCTTATGGATTGACCGTTTCACAGATGATATCGGATATGTTCCTTATGTCGTAACTACAATACCCTTCCCTTTTCCTGAATGTGACCTACCGAATTAAACTATTTACCGGATTTGTATTAACATAAGCAACACGACTGGTGCCATATGTGGAGCAGGATCTGCTTACCCTTCCGGAGCACCTGAGATACCCCTAGTTTTTGCAGGGGTTTGTGTTGCTTAGTCTTTAGGTTTCTATTTTGTGTCTTCTGTACTATTTTTAGTCTGTTTGTCTTTTTATTTTTAGCCATGGCCTTGTCAGTTTATTTTCTATCTATGAGTTTGACTCTCCCTCTGGTATTTTTCGTCTCTCTTTTTTAATAGCTATATCATTTAGCGCAACCTCATCCTATTCGCTCCCTGGCTTCCCTTAAAACCCCAGTTAGATATAAACTTTGAAAACTTCAGTAAATTTCCTATTGAATAGTTTAATTTTTTTTACACAGGTAGTTAGCAATACCTTATATGATTATGTGATAAAAAATTGAGGAACCACTATAAATACAAGAATCTGAGTTACCAAACTAAACATTTTAGCGTGGCGAATGAGTAGATTGTCTCTGTAGTTGAAGTTCAGTAATGATAGGAATATTTGTCGATGTATAATTTTTAATTTTTTTTATAAGTTTTGATTATGCTTATTTTCACTTCAACGTCATTCCGAGATTTAAATATAACACATAAGATATTTCGAGAACCAGTTGATGCACAATCATACTGGGGCGTTTTCATGACATTTTTTCTGATTTAAAATCTTTTGATTTTGATTTACACCTATCCGATTCTTTCATGTGCGCCTGTCAGAATTATCACCGTCGTCGTCCTTTAACTTTTACAAAAATCTTCTCCTCTGAAACTTCTGGTCCAAATTATAACTTGGCCTGAATCATCTTTAGGGTATCTAGTTCGTATGAATGTATCCGATGACACCACTCATCAACCAATATAGCCGCCATGGCTAAAATTAGAGCAAAAAGTATTGAGAGCAAAAAGGTTCATCATTTAATTATCAGAATACTGTGTCGTATTTTTGTATTTTGTATATATAAAGATTTGTAGTCATGGAATAAAAAAATAAAGTGTGAATCAATGCTTTTTATAACAAAATCCATACTATAAATAATTGTACATGTTATACGTAAATTTTAGTTGATACTTGTACACATCATATACATGACATATGAATGTTATATATAATAATCTATATATATATATATCATAATAATTAATCTAAATATAATACTAGTATACATACTAGTATCTATAAATAGATACTCTAAATATCAGCACAACAATTTCAAAATATATGCAAATTTGTTGAAGCAATCTTTTGTTCTTCCCTTTGATTGATTCAAACTAATGGTAGTTGGATATCGAGAAAACACAGTCTGCACTGTGTATAGTGCACTGGACCACTTGATCATCTAGACTGAACTAAAAATTCAGCGCAAAGTAGTCTAGTGTTACCTTTCCTCGTCAGTAGAATCTAGAGTTGTAATACAGTCCATGATATATAAGCCGACAATTTAATTGTCAGGAATAGTTTATATTACAACTCACTACAATAAAACCTTATTTTGTTCTAATTGATTATTAGTATACATTCATATATGTATACCCTATACGCTCATATCTATTATAAGGCATGAATGAATACAATATATATAGTATTGCCGATAGCCCAGCAAGCATAGTGGACAACGGAATTTATTAATTTATTTACATACATGTATCTCAATAAATATATATATATATATAAACATTGGAAAACAACAATAACCACAATGACTCCTAATAGCAAAAACCTTAAAATATCCTGTTAGGTACAACTTAGCTAGAAAAAGTAAACCTTGTACCAACGAGAGCTAAAATATAGCCGACATGAATGTAAACATGTAACTAAATACATACATAAATAACTCGATCATCAACGACCTCGCCAGCCAGGAACAACCAAACAAAACCCATTAATGGGGTAAACTGGAAACCTGGGTCCGACCTCATGCGACAAGTCATCTAACGAGACATACTCAGACGAATATATTGTTTTGAAAAATATATATAAATGCATGTATCAAATTATATACATAATTTTACTGGAACTTGAATGTTGCCCTGTCTGCGGCGGGCTAGAAAGTGATAATATCAGGGGAAAAATTTCCCGCTATAAAATTAGTCACGTGTCTTATACCTAGTGACTTAAACTTATAAAATTACTACGCTAGTACCGTATATACAATAATTTCTCCCTATACTACGAAACGTGAGAAATTATACGTATACCCTATACGCTCCTATCTATTATAAGGCATGAATGAATACAATATATATAGTATTGCCGATAGCCCAGCAAGCATAGAAATACCAAAGAAAGGGTGGAGTGAAGTAAAAATAATAGATATATATATCAAAGACCCAATTTTTGTGAGACTAAAATTCTCTTTTCTAAAGTATCTTCGATATAACCATCTTTGGAAAAATCTGTCTTCCACCTCCCATGTCGCTTTATGCATCTTTCATTTACATTAGACTTAGCAGCTGCAGTTGCACCACCCGATCATAAAGAATGAAGACCAAGATTTAGACTTGGGGCTACCAGCTTAAGTCTCTTTACAATGTTTTCTTTAGCTGCAGTGTAGCTAATAGGTTTATTCTTATATATAAGTTTGGCTACGCCTTTGGATCTAAATATAGGTTTAAATATGAATTGTTCAGATTGTGCGTCCAAACCAGCTAAAGACAAATATCTTAAATACATGTTAAATGGACAAGCGATAGAAATACCTTTAGAAATAAGAATTTCATTCCCTTGTCTGTATTGATCCGTTTTGCTATGAGAAATAACAAGTTTTAAATGATCTTCGAAAATACTAACATCTTTGCATCTTAATTTACTAATCTCATCGAACCTAAGAAAACCCGAATAAGACAACAAAATCATAGTGAGATCCCTAACTATAAGTAAATCTGAACTATCTGTGTACATAGAGCATAAATCAATCAACATGTCATTGTTAACTGGATCCTTTTTGTTTACAGGCCTTCCATTACGTCTTTTGGCGGATTCTAAAAGATATTTTACAAAATGAATTTTCTGTCGGATCATTAAAACCGTTAATATCATGGGCCCATTTGATTGAATATACAGCTGAATTTACAACACTTGGAGAACATTGTTCATCTATCAATTTTGTAATGTAAAGAGCTATATGAACAGGCTCGGCAGGCAATTCATTTAAACTGTTTTCGATTGCGAATTTCTTCCATCTATTAAAACTTGAATAGTACTTTTTACAGGTATTCTCACTTCTCGAATCAACAAGGAATGTAGTCATCTTTCCAGCTAAGTTGTAAATGTTACAGTTCTCTGAAACGCCACTCTCTGCTAAAGCAGCTTCAACGTTTCGTCTAAGGTTCACGCCTGCAAATAACAATTGTATTATTAAAAAACTATTCTCAAAGCTAGCATTTTAAATTTCATTGGCAACTTTGCGAAAACTCCGTTTTTGCCTGCTCCGTTTACTATCACCCTTTTTCCCGACAAATATTCTATGTCTTGTATATAATGTGCTATACCTTTTGATGTGAAAATCAATGGCCAAAAAGGAGCCGATTTCCATTCAGGAATAACTAAGGTACATGCAGCCTTGTCACGCTGAATTTTTTGTAAAACCATAGGAACAAGAGATGGTGGTGGAATTTGTGTCTTTACCCCAATTTTGAGAGAATGCGTCTATGCCTTCTGAACCTGGACACCAATGCTTTGAGTTGAAACGTGTGCATTGTGTATTATAATGTGTAGCGAACCTGTCAATGTTATATGGTCCCCATGTACCATTGAAATAATTAAACAATTCGCCATGAATACCCCAATCATCGTTATCAGTGTTTCTGCTCAATTTGTCTGCATATTGATTGTCTGCCCTTGGTAGCCATTTAGAGTTTAAAGTAATGTTCTTTTCTGAACAAATATTGTGAATATCTACTGCTATGTTTTGCAGTATGCTTTTCTTACTGCCGACCTTTAGTATGTGTGGAACGTTTTTATTGTCCGAATTAATGCTAACCGACTTGTTATCTAAACTAAATTTACTTTCATAAGTACATAATACTCGTCTTGCGCATTCTAATTCGCGCCACGTTGAACTTTCCAACTTTTCATCACTTGTCCAATTACCTGACATTTCACTGTTGTCAACACAAGTAACAACGCTAAACTGAGTGGATAAATAACCACCGAAGCCTACATCTGAGGCGTCACAAAAAATGTCAAAATCTGACACAAAATCATGATCAACTCTGCAAATGTCAACACCCTGCTCATTTAATTTTCTGAGCGAGCTTTCCCAGAATAAAATTTCTGTAAGAGCATCTGGGTTCATCTTTACAGGAGCATCCCAACTTGCTCGTCCCATGATACAATCATACAAGTATCTGGTGTGCAATCTCACCTTGTCACCAATAACAATCATCATGGAAATGATTTGACCCAAAATACTGGCTAAAAATCTAGCACTGAATAACAATCTACCGTTTGTAGCTTCTCTGCATAGTAGAGGTTTCTCAACATCTTACGAACGAACGAAAATCGCCCTAACTTGACGTAACTTGCCGTAACGAAAAAAGAGGGAGCGCTTATTTATTCATTAATTTTGCACTATCGGCTGTTAACTTCCGTTAGAAATGTCTTCCGTATAATCAAAACAAAACAAAACAAAACATGTTTTTGAACCATTTTGAGTTTTAGAAATATTCTATTGACTGCAAATAGTCTCAGATCTGTATGTTAGTGTACTTTTGTTGGGATGGGAGAGGCAATAGATATTTTTTGAAAACTTATTTGAGCTCAAATTAAAGGCGAAATTCCAGGGCTAAAAAAGGGTAAAATAGATCTTTGATTGAACGCCTCTATGAATAAGCTGGTTTTAAATTTGAAGAAACATCCTCGCATCCGAGATAACTTTGTTGCCCCAAACCTCATAAATCCAAATGTGCACTTCTTCGCCTTAAATATTTATTTTCAAGCTAAAATTGCAAGTAGATAAATATAGGAAAATGTTGAAATAAATGTTTAAATAAACCAAGCCAGTTGACTTGTAAATGATGTTTAGTAATGTATATTGTTTGGCCTTTGGCTTGTGTTGATTTCATGGCCATTCTTATTTCTCTTTTTGTGTGATTTTATTATAATAAAGGCGTTGTCCACATTAGTATTAAAATGTAATATATTTCTACTTGTTTTTTATATATCTTTTCCATTGAGCTTTTATGACATGTTTTTCAAACATATTTCCGTTTTTATGTTCTACTTGTTTATATATATATATATTTTGACAGGTATTTTGTTTTTGAATGTAATTGAGTTTTAATAACTATAGTTATTATTACTTTTAGTTTTGTTGGTGCTGTATTACTCATATTTTCAATTCGAATACGCCAAACAGTGAATTTTAATACGATATATCGAGTGCAACTTTATATGTCAATTGCTGACACACACCCCGAAAAAAATCCTTACATTGAGTTCCTGTCACTGAGCGTTTAACATCCAACAATTAATAAATCAAATGCACAGCGGCACACGATGTAAGGTTTTTTAACAACGACATCAGAAAAACAATGTTTTTTTTAATGGATAAGGGAGATAAATCAAACGCATATATTCGACATGTAATCAAACGAACCTCAACGTATGAATACGTAACATTCAACGACAGAAAATCAATTAAAACACTTATCTTTAACCACAACAATAAAATGCAAGGTTGTAAAAAGAGTATATAATTGTTTATTGTTGTCTTTAAACATGCTACAATATCGTTAAAAATATTAAACTGCACACAATGACTGCTCCATAACGATACGTTCGTCGAGTTTCGTCCGTTCGTAAGATGTTGAGAAACCTCTAATATGCGAATACTATTTTCGGCTTTCTCAATCCTTTCTTCCTTAATAAAAACTCTACCTATTATGGTATCCCATGTGTAACCTAACCAATCCATACTCTGACTAGGTAATCAATGACATTTTTCATGAGCTATTAAAAATCCTAATCTTTCGAGTGTATTTTTAACTTCAAAACTACTATTCATACAATTTTCAAAATCATCGTCCCCTCCGAGACCGTCATCTAAAAACATGATGACACGTTTACCTTCTGCCCTCATGTGTTTGACAACTTCTCTTAGCACTTTGGTAAATATATACCCGGCTGTTGCAATACCAAATGGCAATACATTAAACACAAAATAACGCATAATGCCGTCGAAAACAAATGCAAAACCAAGAAAAGACCTGTGTATTTCTGTGATCTCAATATGGTGATATGCCGATTTCAAATCATAGCTAAATAGAAAATCACCCTTTTTAAAAAGGTCTCGTGCGTTTTCTGTATCTTCGTACTTAAATCTAAATTTAAATAGATGTGGGTTCAAATGCCGACAATCTAAAACCAGCCTAGGTTTGTTCTTATTGTAAGCAACTGTAAGAGGGTTTACAACAAAAGGTCTTTCTTTTACTTCTGAAATACATTTTTTTTCTATTAATTTTCTTATTTCATCTTTAACAAAATTTGGATTATCAAGTGAAGGAAGATCTGTTATTCTTCAACAATTCTGATTTTGGTTCTGTCTTGAAAGGTATCTTATATCCGTTTTCGATAACATCCAAAATATGTGTATTGCTTGTAATTGATTTCCATTCAGGTAATTTAGATTTTAACTGACCAACAGGTGAGAAAATACCTGAAGGCTGACCAACCGTGACATTTAACGGCGATTTAAAACTGACCTTATTATTGCAATAAACTGTCATGTGACCATCAGTTTCTATTGAACTATGTTCAGTATCATTTAAATTTGAACAAATACTATTAGTCAAGATTGGCAAATTAAATAAAGTTTTAAAAGTACTTATCTTCTTCTTATCCGGACAATTGTCCGTCCAATGGCCTCTCAATCCACAGTTGAAGCATCTGCCAGGTTTCCAAGAAGGGTTGGTATTCTCTGCCTTCTCTCTTGTGTATGGTGCTTTTCTTGGGACAATTTTCTTAGATTTCTCTGCTTCCTGTTTTCTTTCTGCTCTGTTTTGTGCCCTGATTATTTTCTTCTCATCTTCCGAATCGTCGGCGATAGGATTTGTCACATATTCACTCACAACCTTCCAACCCAGTTCCGAGGAATCTGCCATTTTAATCAGTTTTTGTCTTTCTTTAACTAATTCCATACCTTCTACTATCTTTGCTTTAGCTGTTTGTACGGAATCGACGCTCAAATCTGGCCCTTCTAAGTTCACGTCTGCTTCTTTCAGCTTGGAAAGTACCCTGGATTCATGTTTAAACTGGTTCTCATTGCCTTTTCTCTTGAATGAGTAATTGTCAGTAACGGTCTGCTCGATTTTGTACATTTGAGACTGTGAAATATCCTGTTGAGATTGTCTTATGTTGGATTGGAAAGACGATAATCTGGAATCCATGATAGTAGAAATGCTATTCAATATGTCTTGTTGAAGGTTAGAAACGGCATTCTTCACTTCATGCGAAATGGCGTCTTTAATTGAACTAGATATTCCGGTGTCCATACTTGAATGTTGCCCTGTCTGCGGCGGGCTAGAAAGTGATAATATCAGGGAAAAAATTTCCCGCTATAAAATTAGTCACGTGTCTTATACCTAGTGACTTAAACTTATAAAATTACTACGCTAGTACCGTATATACAATAATTTCTCCCTATACTACGAAACGTGAGAAATTATACGTAAATATACATGGAAAATATTCGGATCTCTACAATTGAAGAAGTTCAAATATGTTTATAATGCGATAAGCCCTAACTTAAAGATATTCATTATTTTATGAAAAAGGATCATTGATAATAATTTAATTATGTCAATATGCATTATAGAGTGTAAAACCCCAAATGATGTACAGAATGGTAGTTGGAATGTTAGTGGTTTGCAAAATGGCTCTACAGCAATTCTGACGTGTAATGAGAACTATTTGTCTAGGTCAGCGGTTGAAATAAAATGCCGTTCCAATGGACAATGGGATCAAACTAATGCGACGTGTATTTTTGGTAAGTACTTATTTTGAGAATTGTCATACAATGTATTAAGCAGTATTGATTTCTTTCAACATACAAGCACATTGTATACGGTTTTAGCGAAACTAGTTCTTTTGTTTCATACAATAAGCGATGATCAAGATACATCCATAACAAAAGTGTAAAACGAAACAACCCGAGGTGTGCTATTTGAGTTTCTAATATAATATACTTATTGAATTGGATGCTGAAACATTTTTATGAACAAACAAATCAGTCACTAAGAGAACAGAGCATTTAAGATGCTACCACAAAAGAGAATAAAAATTAGATACATTCCGATTGTGCATTTTGACAACTAATTGTCTCTTATGTGATCATAGGACAAGGAATTTTCTATGCATGAGGGAAATGTATTCCTTATTTTCAACAGTATCAGTATTGTCAGTACAAAAAAAAGAGCTACTAACTTTGGCTAGTGATACACTTGCTGTGAAAAAGTGCACCAGCAGAAGTATCGACTTAATAGTAGTAAAAGTACAAGGCACACATGTAAGTGTTCAGGATGCCTCTGCAATGATGTAATTAAAGGGGCAAAATATAGGAACAAACAAAACCAAATAGAATCTTCGAACAGTTAATATATATCAAAACAAATATAGCAAGACCCCGACGTAAAAACCAAGGCTTTGCATGAGGAAGTCTATACATCAAACCCGTTCGTCGTATCATTACATTCACAGTAATTGTGTACTAGAGTAATTGGCCTAGTGATAATAGTTATCAAATGTTCCAGGCTTATAATTTGATACATTAGTCGCGCGTTTAGTCTACATAAGACTCACCAGTGACGCTCAGATTAAAAAAGTTAGAAAGTCCAACAACTATAAAGTTGAAGAGCATTGAGGACCCAAAAATTAAAAAAAAGTGTGGTAATCTATGGCCGCGATAAGTATTTCGAATTATTCATACTTTAACAAACAGTTAGTAAAATTATCATTTAATTGATATTCATGTCAACACGGAAATGCTGACTCCTCGGCTGTTGATATACTCGGGGACGACAGTTGAGCACTACCAGCTTACCTGCAGAGTTATTGGTTTTAATTCTGGCGAATTTAATTTCATACACACGATATGAGTGTCTTGTGAATCTAATAATAATATGTATAAGCCTGGTGAAAAATACATCGCACTAATATTTAACCTAATATTTTGATTTTGTCATTGACAGTAACTACAACTCAGACAGTTGGTCAAACTGTAGAAACAAGTTCCGATGTGCAATCATCAGCAATCATGCCTTCAACACATATATCTGCAAAACAAACCCTAACGATAATTACTCCAGCAACTACAAGTCCGGTAACGACAATTCAAAGATCTTCAGAACAAACCATGTCCATTTCGAAAACAATGTCGACTCCATTATCACAAACTCAGACCCTAAGTTCAAGGCAAACCACACTAAGATCTTCAACACGAGACATTTCGGTTTCTCAATCAATTTCATCACCACAGCAAAGTCCTCAAATGACAACACAAGTACCTGCAGCACCAACCACAACAATTGTAGACCTGATACAGACCCATCAACCTTCAACAACACTTTCATCAGGAACAACAGAATCAACAGCAAAACGAACAACAGAATCCACAGAAAAACAAACAACTGAATCAACAACTAAACAAACAACCGAATCAACAGCAAAACAAACAACAGAATCAACAGCAAAACGAACAACAGAATCAACAGAAAAACAAACAACAGAAACAACTGCAAAACGAATATTCGAATCAACAGCAAAACAAACAACAGCGTCAACAGCAAAACAAACAACGGAATCAACAGCGAAACTGACAACAGAATCAACAAAACATCAAACAACCCAAACCAGTCAAAAAGAATCGTCAAAGTCATCAGGGTCAGCTGTAATTACAAATTCTGCACCGTCAAGAATAAATGTAACAAGAACTTCTGCACAACAATTCTCAACGACAACCATACCAAAAACCAAGCCTGTTTCAGAGAAATTAACGCAATCAAACATTGATATCAAATCAACACTGGTAAAAATATCTAAAACTGAGCCAACATCTGTAACAAAGACTCTATCTTTGGCGGGAAAATCAACGTCAGCAACAAAATCTTTAAATTCAGCCGAGTCAAATAAGGCAGACAAGACAACTAATTTTACGATTGCAGCTTCTGCAACAGTTTTAGCCGTTGGATTGATAATATTCATCACTGTGGTGGTAGTTTCGATTGTTAGACTATCAAAGACGAGAAATGGTGGTACAAAGCGTGCTCAAAGACGGAAAACGCATGAAGAAGACAGGTCTTCTGTCTCTAGTGACCCTTCAAGCTGGTACAACTTCCATATCAAACGACCTTTATTTAAAACCAAATGGACGAATCCGCAACAGAACGACATGCATTTGAGGTGGTAGATCTCGGGGATATGCATGGAAAAATATTAAAATAACATAATGGGTCCCCGAAGAGAGAACAATTTTTTTTATAATTTTAATGCCTTTTGAAATAAATGTGTAAATATTTGTTTTAAAATAAGAATTGAAAATGAACAATAACAGCAAATAATTTTTCCGTGTAATGTATAAAATAAGACTGACACAATTTTTATTATGATAATCAATGTTCACAGAAAAATAATTGTTTATTTAATGGCCACTTGTTTTTTGTTTTGTTTTTTTATATAAAAGTTTTGTTTAGACTGTACTGTTTTAGAGACAATACAGAGAGAAAAACAAATAAATCGTGCAAACAGTTTTTTTTCAGAAACGTTTTATATTTAATGCGTTTCCCTCGGTTTAAGTTTCTAACCCCGATTTTGTTTTTTGTCCATGGATTTATGAGTTTTTAACAGCGATATACTACTGTTGCCTTCATTACTCAGGTTTCATTATATCATGTTTAGACTAAACATCCGTTATAAACAGTTGGAGCAACGATATTGATTTTTTTTAGGAAATCTGTTCTTGATGGTGTCAATTCTGATTTTTTTTCTATTGGACCATTTTTAACCAAACGTTGATCTAGTGAATAATCCATATGATATTTAGTATAAAGTTTGTGTTTTCTTTAATCTGTAAACAAACATAGCTCTCATAGCCAAAAATAGTATAAAAAAAACCCATCAAAGCTAATTAAAAAAGGAAGTTTAAACTCTGACAAAAACAACGAAACAAGTGAAACAAAACTGTCACATTCCTGACTTGGTACAGGCAGAACCCCTAGAACTTGGTGGCTTAAACTGGATTTTATAGCTTACTAAAGCTGTCAGACAACCGATACACAATCTCTATCTATTCAACCAAATTTCGCAAATTTCGCAGCTTTCTTAATATTTCACCTTAAGTTAAACTTTATAGGAATCAGGTAATTCATGAATTGAACGTGTATCATCTTTATACATGCCAATTTTTAACCTATGTGTGAAGTCTTGTAAGGAAATACTAACGTTTGAAAAACAAATACTGCTAAAAAAAAATTAATAAGTATAGCATGGAGTGTATTATCTTCAAATGTTAATGCAAACTCAAGGACAAGTAAATTTTGACTCGTCACATATGTATGTGTCTCTTTCAACAAAAGTTAAAATTCTGCAAATGTGTTGGTTAGTGAAAGTAAAAATTACATCAAAACAACTATGTTTTGACAGGGAAGGGCTACTTTTTCATATGTTATAAACACGAGTTGCTGCATTGGTTGTCTGACATCTAATCCTCAAACTTGTACGAGTTCTTTCTTTTGATGGGTATGAATCGCCGTTCTATATTTCCATACTCCTACATAGTACGGGATAATGTGCTATATACAAATATACACCATTTAAAAACTCATATCAACACACAAAAGAACGTGTCACAAATCCACAAATTAATGCACAAATGTACAACGGTAACAGGGAAAAGTAAAATAACAAAAGTATAGCACTTGTTTGTCATTTGACATCTTTATACATCGTGCAGTACAGTGCACTCGATTAAGAAGGATGATCGCGTAATGTTCATCATTTATCCATGCCTAAAACACTAGTTGCCATTATATGCTAGTTGTTTGGACATTAGCTCTTTTTACAGTTGCCTTGTATTGCCAAAGCTGGGTGAGCAACCCAAACAGACATAATAGATCAATGTGACAATAATTGGATCCAGCAGTCATAACTGCATCAACATACATCACAGATTTACAACACAACGGACTAAAAACTTTAACATTCATACAAACAAATAAATCAAACAAGGACAACATTCAGCTTCTTTACTGTTAGCTTGGTCAGTCTTCTAATACTCTAGATAACTTTTAGAATATTACTCCAAATTCGTTGTATAGCGCCTAACTGGTGGCATTCAAGTTTAAATTTTCCCAATGAAAAGAAATCCAGTGGAATGGAAGAAATTGTCGAAAATCTTCAACAATGAGAAAACTCAACACTTCAGTGTTATGTTGTTTTTCTCTTATAATTGATGTTTCCCTCAGTTTTAATTTGCAACCCCGATTTTTATTTTTCTTAATCGATTTATGACTTTTGAACAGCGGTATACTACTATTGCCTTTATCCATATCGAATAGTTAGATATAAAAATGTGTCTAATTTAGAACAAAACAATTTACAAAAAAACAAATATGATAAATATGAACCAATGACAACCACTAGCTCCTAATTTGGGACAGGTAAAAAAGAAATAGGATAGGGTTAAAAACATTTTTGAAAGTGCTTACCCTCACCTAACCTGGAACAGTAGTGTAACAGCACTGCACAACAACTAACTATACAAAACATAGGGGAAAAATAAATATGAGAAACAGCAGTAGATGGCAATCACTCAATAACAATAATGCCTACAAAACATTGGGTCTAATATCCATTATAAGGTCAGTAATATGTGATCAGTAATTATTCATTACACAATTAAACACCAAATGTAATGGACATAAACACAAGGAAAAAACTAGAGGCTCTTTATTGTGTCATTCATCTTGGTCTATGTGAATATTAAACAAAAGAAGCAGATGGATTCATGACAAAATTTTGTTTTGGTGATGGTGATGTGTTTGTACATCTTACTTTACTGAACATTCTTGCTGCTTATAATTATCTCTTTCTTTAATGAACTTGGCCCAGTAGTTTCAGTGGAAAATGTTTGTAAAATTACAAATTTTATGAAAATTGATAAAAATTGACTATAAAGGACAATAAACTCCTTAGGGGGTCAATTGACAATTTTGGTCATGTAACCTTATTTGTAAATCTTACTTTGCTGAACATTATTGCTGTTTACAGTTTATCTCTATCTATAATAATATTCAAGATAATAACCAAAAACAGCAAAATTACCTTAAAATTACTAATTCAGGTGCAGCAACCTAACAAAGGGTTATCCAATTCATCTGAAAATTTCAGGGCAGTTAGATGTAGACCTGATTATCAATTAAACCCCCATGTCAGATTTGCTGTAAATGCTTTGGTTTTTGAGTTATAAGCCAAAAAACTGCATTTTACCCCTATGTTCTATTTTTAGCCATGGTGGACATCTTGGTTGGTTCACCGGATCACTGGACACATTTTTTAAACTAGATACCCCAAAGATGATTGTGGCCAAGTTTGGACTAATTTGGCCCAGCAGTTTCAGAGAAGATTTTTGTAAAAGATAACTAAGATTTACGAAAAATGTTTAAAAATTGACTATAAAGGGCAATAAACTCCTCAAGGGGTCAACTGACCATTTCGGTTATGTTGACTTATTTGTAAATCTTACTTTGCTGAACATTATTGCTGTTTACAGTTTATCTCTATCTATTTTGTCATGAATCCATCCTCTTCCTTTGTTTAATATTCACAAAGACCAAGGTGAGCGACACAGTCTCTTTAGAGCCTCTAGTTTGAGAATACATGATTGCATCAGATATACATGTCAGATAGACAGTCCTAGAAAAAATTTGGTTACAGTTCATTCATGGGGAAGAATTATAAGAAATAAACAGATGATACCAAGGTAATTTCTAAAATAAGACTTTAGTCACATAACAGAAAACATAAAACATGAATACGTGAACAAGGGAACTGATCTTTAAATGGCCAGTCAACTAAATATTTTATTTCATTTATTTATTTTTATTTAATATGTTATTTAAGACTAACAATAAGACATGCATTTACAAAATATAGTAAAACATTATCACAGATAGTAACAAATAAAACTGGAGACAAGATTTCATTAGAAAAAACAACCTGAATAATAAAAAGCTAAACAATTTCAATGTTATGATGACAGTGAATGGAATTTTGTATAAAAATATTGTCAATTTTTCAACTTGATCTGAATAACAGTATAAGATTGGGCAAAATTTCATTTAATTTTTTCTTGATTTGATGTGTGTGGAAGGAAGACAAGAAAGAAAATCATATTTCATGGTACATGTCTTGACAGTCATATAACAATGGAATTAAAATTATAAACATATAGTCCCTGATTTCAAAAGGTAATCAACGCGCAAAAATACAAACATCCTTAATTTATAAATTCTTTCTTTTTTTAGTTTTTCTAACATATAAATGCAAAATGTATTTTTCCTTACTTTTTTTTATTTATTTAAATACAACATTTGACAATTCAAAACACAAGATAGGAACCTTTAAAATGAAGACATTTAACCATTTACAATTGCAAATAAGCTTTTATCTATTCTTTTAAAAAAAATAAAGCTGGACGGAATGTTATATTAACAAAAATTGTATGCTAAAATTTTAAAATCTCAAGTCCTTGAATAACTATCAATACAAACCCTCTATTTAATAAACATTAAATATTTTTTAAGGTATGAAATGGAATAAAAATAAATACAATTAAAACATGATCGAGTAAACAAAATTAACAAATAGAGGTCCAACAAAAATATGTACTAGGCATGAAAAAAAAATTGATGAACTACAACAGCATCAGAAGACATTTGGCAGGTCATGGCTACAGTTGTAAAATGATTATAAAACATATTTACTACTCGAAGAACATTACATAAATATCCTCAATATTCTTTAAAATTACAAAGTAAAATTTCAATTTTCAAAGTAAAAATATTATAATTAGTATCTTTTACCACCATGGCCAGCCTAGTACATGTATAGAGAAAAACATATACTCCTGTAATATGATATTGGCCCACTCTCTATTTCCCAAAATGAGAGAAATTAAAATAAAGAGTCCTTTAATTTGTCATCATTTAAAATTAAAACAAATCCCTGATACTCTGTACCTATGTTGTTCTTCTAAATCAAAATATCTTTTATTAAAAAAAATAATATTTATGAATTGAGAAAATTATCTGGATGGATTTCATACCAAACACATGACAAGATTTAGTTTTGTTTCTTCAGATCTAAGTATATCAAATAACTTAGCCTTAAAAAACAAATATTGGATAGACAATTATAAGCCTTGAATCATTTTTCATCAAAAACTCTCTATTTGTTTCTTTAAACAAGTATTTATAACACATAACAGAATTTAGCTGTAGTACATATATATATATTCTATATCATATAAATGTTTTAAAATGCAAAAAATGCAAATAGCTTTCTACTATCCCTGTTTCTATATCTAACACTTAAAGCTTGGTCCCTATGACAGTATATTTACTATTCTAAGATCTAATATATTAATAGTTCAATGGGCCTCTTTATTACAGTTCTGGGAATCTGTTTCACATCATACTTCACCATTCTTTATGAGAAGAATCCTGTAAAAAACAAATATAAAATCAAGCATTAATGACAACGTTTTTTTCTTCTTATTGGGGGAAAAGATTAGATTAATGATATCATGGCAAGGTTCCTTACCACAAAGCAAATACTTGATGCTAAGGAAAGAGGTGTCACCTAATGTATCAAAATTTGTAATGTCTCTCCAATTTATAAGAAGTGAGAGGGGATAGGATCTTTATCGGGACTCTGAGATCGGGTGTTTTTTAGCTCGAGATTTCGGGAATTACGCTTTCGGGATCCGGGGAATATTTTTATCGAATTTCGGGACCTCAGGATTTTGTATTTTTAAGCCTGGGATTTCGGGATCTGGTGTTTTTAAGCCCTGGATTTCGGGATCAGGACCCCTCCTATCCCCCCTCAGTAGTCAATCAATACTATCAATTACCTTTTTTCTTCTTCTCTGCAGGTGCTGGTTGTTGTTCTCCTAACAAAGCTAAACATAAATCTTTGTAGTCACCACTCACATCATCCTAAAATGTAAAATTGTTTTCTTCAAATGTCATCTACTTTAGAACATTATTTGGAACAAAATGATTTGTTTTATAAATTCTGAATGGAAGATAGATGTACCAGATTAATGAAATACAATATTGAATTCAAATTGTGTAGCAGAATCTAAAAACTAACATAATTTAAAATCATATTTATTTTCAATCATATATTTTAATATAAAACAGAACATCAATCATTGGAATGGAATGTTTATAATATTTTTATAGCATTGCATCGGGCTCATTATAACAAAAATCTTTTTTTTCAAGTAAATTAACTTGAAAAAATCTATATAATTAAATTCATCTTGTTCTGAAACCAAATGGATTTGATTTTTTTTTTATTTCCTTTTAAGTTTTAGTACGGACTACCTTCATTTATATATCTGCATTATGTCTCATTGGCGTTTGCCCTGTATCTATTTTGGTGCCATTGTAACGGAATAATTGCTTCTGGAGTAAGATTCCAAGTAATGTCAAATCAAAGACTTTTAGAGTTTTTTTTCAATGCTATGCATTTGAAGTAAGAGCAAACACTTGTTGCTTTTTATTGATCTGTCCTGATTGGATGACAAATCTTCTTCTGGTTTATTGCTTTGTGAATTATTAATGTAAATCTCAATTCTGTGGATATGTATTACCAATGTTATTTCAACTGATAAGGCAGAGCCTATGTTTTAATTTGCAGAAGGAAAGTCTATTTGAAGATGTGTGAAATAAGGTTGATTGCCATTATATTTATTATTGATTTCTAATCACCAATCAGTGTCACCAAAGGGATATACAAAAGAAATAAGTGAATGATATGGGACGAATAACTGGACACTTCAATTATGATTTTATCCTGAAACTCCTGTCTATAGATGGACTGGTCTTTAATAAGCAAACCGTTAAACCCCACCCAGTCAAATGAAATAATTTAAGTAATATAGTACAAAAAAAGTCAATTGATATTATATCATAACATGTCTTGTAAATGGTTTTAAGATCGAATTGCATACAGTTAAAAGGTTGATACGGAGTAATTAACATCCATCCATCAATATTTTTATTCCTATACTTACACTGATAAACATAGCCAGTGTTTGTTTGTATTTTTTCTGGAATTCTTCTTTGATTTGAACCATGTCTACTTCACATCTAGACACTAGTACTCTACATAGTGTATCATCATCAGTACCCAAGCCCTTCATAGATTTGTATAACTCATCACAGAAATGAGAACTCTTGTTTCTGATGCATCTCACTGAATAAAACAAAACAGTACTCAACATTAAAATATAGGGTAAACAAAATCAAATTTAAAATTTTACAGCATAACAAAAATATTCTTTCACTACTCAAATGCAATGCGACTCTAAAAAAAGGTTCATGCCTCCTTTCCGTTTCATAACAAGTCCTGAATGGGTTTGACAAATAACAAAATCTTTGGTTTAATACTTATTGCCGCATTCATTTATTCTATTATTTAATAAATAATATCTGTTCAAATACAAAATCGGATAAACTAATGTTTTAAATAAGTTTGGGTCTAAGTTGAAATGATAATTCAAATTATCATTCTTTTGGCTAACACAACGTTTCTCACATATTTCATATTTTTTTGTTTTGTATCATGAAAATGTTTGCTAAAAAAAAAAGGGTAAGTACAATTTAGAAATTATATAAAACAAACTTTCATTTTAAGAAGTTTGTAACTCTTTTTATATCTGAATATTTACTCTGAATGAAAAAAACAAAAAATCAGAACATACCAACAGCTAAGAATCCTTTGAGTAAGTCCCCAGACATTTCACTCTTGAGAGTATCTTCTATATCTTTATTGGCTGCCTTAGCATACTCCTGGAATGTGGCTCGTAACTGAGCAAAACTCCTCGATACCAAAATAACATTAAATCGGGACTCGTCTGTGCCCCATTTCTTTTCTCCAGCATCAACAAGGGCTTGAGCATCTTGTTTAGCCTTGTTTCTATCAAATTCTTTACTTTCATCTCGGTTTGCTTGTAATAAACCAACTAGCAGTCGTTTGAAGCTACCAGAGGTATCGCCAGCCACATCAGCTTCTAACTCTTTGTTATATACTGAAGAAGTAAAAAAAATGTTTTATTCTACATTAATTTTCGTATCATCATTATCGAAATATCAATATAGCAAACAGTTAAGAAGCATATAACTGCAGTTTATACACCATAGATATCAACAAAAACCAAAAAAGTGCAACTAACCATAACAGCCAACATTTATCTTTTCATATATCCTGTATATTGTATGAGATCTGCACATTACATCCTCAGTTGCTTTATTAAGGAAATATTGTCTGATATGTCAAAAGCTTCAACGAAACACATACAAGGTGTTCTAAAAAACTGTTTACACAAAGTTCTGCAAACTTTCATTGACATAAGCATCTTAGACAGCTAAGAAGAATTGCACATCGCAGTTTCTCATGGTTTCTTATCAATATCTCTGGTGAAATAAAGATAAAAAGTAACCTTCAATATGCTGTTCTCTCGAATTTCTTTGCTAACGATTTGTTGTAATTTCATTTACAACCACCTTCAGTTGGCTTTTGTTTAACACTTACGAAATTATATAAATGAGCTTGAAAACTTCAAATCTATATGAATTAATGACTAAATAATAGAACTGAAGTTTTCACGATAAAATCATCCTTTACATGTACAGTTTAAAACTGATACTATTTCCTATACTTACATCTTTTATATGCCTCTTTAAATGCTTTTATCTGTTCATTACTTCTGGTACATATAACTTCTACTAAAACTTGTTCATCTGTACCCAAACCCTAAATACAAGTCAAAACATTAATATAACTTCTACTAGAACCTGTTCGTCTGTACCCAAACCCTAAATACAAGTCAAAACATTAATATAACTTCTACTAGGACCTGTTCATCTGTACCCAAACCCTAAATACAAGTCAAAACATTAATATAACTTCTACTAGAACCTGTTCGTCTGTACCCAAACCCTAAATACAAGTCAAAACATTAATATAACTTCTACTAGAACCTGTTCGTCTGTACCCAAACCCTAAATACAAGTCAAAACATTAATATAACTTCTACTAGAACCTGTTCGTCTGTACCCAAACCCTAAATACAAGTCAAAACATTAATATAACTTCTACTAGGACCTGTTCATCTGTACCCAAACCCTAAATACAAGTCAAAACATTAATATAACTTCTACTAGAACCTGTTCGTCTGTACCCAAACCCTAAATACAAGTCAAAACATTAATATAACTTCTACTAGGACCTGTTCATCTGTACCCAAACCCTAAATACAAGTCAAAACATTAATATAACTTCTACTAGAACCTGTTCGTCTGTACCGAAACCCTAAATACAAGTCAAAACATTAATATAACTTCTACTAGAACCTGTTCGTCTGTACCCAAACCCTAAATACAAGTCAAAACATCAATATAACTTCTACTAGAACCTGTTCATCTGTACCCAAACCCTAAATACAAGTAAAAACATTAATATAACTTCTACTAGAACCTGTTCGTCTGTACCCAAACCCTACATACAAGTCAAAACATTTATAACAGCATTCCATGCTTTCTGTATAAAATAAATTGAGTATATGGCTTTATGTCATGTAAAAAACATATTCTTGAGGTATATAATAAAGTGTATACAATATAAACATATATAAACCAATTTTTATGAATTTAAGAAAAGGTTAGCTTTTACAGTCCATTTAAAAAAAAGTGTTTAGTAACATTTTGTAAAATATAGATATTTTTGAGAATATCAATAAGGATCAGAAATGGGCATACTAAAATTATTTTGAAGTGTAAGCTTTGTCTGCTTAGGTGAAATATATGACCTCTTACAATTCTTTTTTTGTATGGTCTGTTTTTTTCATTTATGGATACATTTCGATACATTTCATTTTGCAATGCAAGGTTTTATTACTTTCAATTTTTTGGAAATATCTTGTTCCTCTTTGTTTTGATTCACAGTTATATTACATTTTGTAATGCATCAATATATCTTAAACCTAATTTTTATTAAGAGGGTGTATTCCTTTTTTGAACTCATGTAGTGAATTTATTTTGTAAATACTGGATAAATGTCAGTACTTGTTTTAGGCTTCAATAAATGAATCAATGAAAATAATGAATTGAATTATGAGTGTAATTACCTGGGTTTTTTCTCAAGTTCAATTTAAAACAATTGTACACCAGAAAATATTTACAACCTCCCTCTGATCAGCCAGATAAATAATACTAGAATTATTTTCATTCATTAGGATAAATTTTGTTAATTAATAATTTTGCTGGGGTTGTTACTGTTTTTTTATGTATATGATTCTCTCCACATATTGTAGTCCATTAAAAATCTGACCTTTAACTTTTGGTATTATGAAATTCAATTTATCCATTGTTTGGAAATACTACCAAATTAATACATAGTAAAGAAACCACACTCAAGTCTTATATATTTCATATTTTTAAACCAGTTGACTTATTTCAGACTATTACATTAATTTTAGTTGTATGCTAACCTTGATGGCTTTGTTGAGATTCATGGCATCAAAATCTGGAGAGCTCATACACAGACCAACACATAGTTTCTTCAATCCTCCACTTAATTCTCCCTTCAACTCATCTATCAAGTCCTGGTAAAACAAATCATTCATAACATTTTATTGTTTTCAAACATGACTTTTTTTTTAAATTTTTAGTTACAACTGATTTGTTGTAATCAGTGATGATTTAATACAACAATTTAAAATTTGGGCTGTTACTTCTATAGACCCTAATTTTGCACACAAGTCAAATTAACGGCTTACTGAATGAAGTTTGCAAAATAAGAATGTTTTCTCAACAACATTAAATGTTTTCTAATGTGACAAAAGGAACTCTATGTCAGATTGCTTTATTTACAGCAATGGCAGAAACTTGATGTTCTAAGAGACGACATTGAAAGTTCAATGTAGGATACAAAACTTCATTCATATATTTTTTTCACTGACCCCCCTACCCCCCTCTTAACTTAATTTGGGGATAATTGATTGATCAATAAGGATATATATAAGTATCGATTTAATTTAACCAAAACGTGCAGCTATTTTGACCCCCACCCACAAACTATTTGAATTAAGTTTTTTATCCTTCATTGATTTTTTGATGTCGTTTCTAACTGCCTTGAAATGTAATTGCCATCTTCAAGTAATTATCAAATGTACCGAAGATTTTTTAAAGTTAAAACTAAATGTGTAATTCATATCAAGTGCAACCTTTTGAAATTTTTAAAATCAATATTCTGTAATGTTAAAATGCCCAATTAATTTACATTTGTGTTAAGGTCATTTGTTAACATGTATATTCATATGCTAAGGACAAACTCATATATTGAAATCACTAAAGGAATTTAATGAAATTAGAAAAAAAAACTATTTACAATTAAGAATTTTCCTTACCTTTCCAACCATAGTTTTAAAAGATTTGGCTATTTCTAATCTCTGAGCATTGTCTCTAAATCCTAGTACATTAATGATAGCTTTTTCATCAGTACCTGAAAAAAGCAAAATGAAGTAACTATTTACAATGCCGCTTTGAATAAAAAATTGCATGTATTAAAATAAATTACTAGTTCAACATAAAACTATTTTAGTTATAAAAAATTCTTTTATGACAAGATATTAATCATTTTTTTTTTACAGTACAAAAAGGTTTAATATTTTGTAATCTTACCAAATCCTTTCATAGCTTTCCTTAAAACTTCTACATCATTTTCTGCATTAAAGTTTTCTGCTGCTTTTACAGTAGGGTCTTCCTATTAAACCAAGTAAAAATAAATCCATGTGTGATATATATTTAAAATTAAATTGTATAGCGATCTATAAATCACCTATCAATCAATTGCAACCAACAACAACAAAAAAAAATATTTCTTTTTTAAAAGCCTACTCATTTTTTTTTAATTTTTAGACACTTTTTGCTAACACTTAATCAAATACAGCCATCACAAGAACTTCCCACATTGACTCTCATTTTCTGGCTTAGAACATAAATCTTTCAGCTATGTGTAGTCGTGAATTAATCAAAATAAGCAAAGACTTTGTTATAACTTGTTTCTAATTCAAATTATAAAAAAAATCTAGTCAAGCAGCCAAGAATCCTTTTCATACCTGAACTGAGAGTACCTTAATTTATGGTGTAAGCCTTTGTTTTATATTAAAGGCCTCATAATGATTTTAAGGTGGTACCCAACACTTTCACTAAAATTTATTTTACTTGTTTAATTTTCATAAACTTTTAACAATGTATTTACTTTGACCCTTTAACAAAAATATAAAAATTTTGAACCTACCGTTTAGTCAGAAAAATTACACTAGTTATATAGCAGTTTGACAAACACCAATTTTGATCATTGAGAAGCTTCATATTTCCTTTACAACACAACATAATTAAAATGTTTAGCTGACTTTACAGAGTTATCTCCCTGTAGTGTTAGGTACCATCTTCAGATGAAGATGAAGATCAGCAACAAAAATGTTGCTCTTTCTCTTCCCATTTATCAAGGATGTGTACAAACTTTATGTTTATTGCAATCTTAACCAAATAAGCTAACATTTAATTAATGCAATTACAGTAAAACCAATTTACCTGTACATCTTCTGATTCCATTTTGACTTCTTCATCAAGTTCTTCTTCTGTTTTATTTTTGACAGCTTCTACGAATGCTTTGCCAGCTAGAAAATTAAAACAGACATTAAGATAATAAAGTTTTCATAATACCAATAAATTGTCAATGTTTCAAAAGAGATCGAGATTCAAACCACTGGAATGTCATAGTTGAATACAGATATATCTGTCATAATATGGGGACGAAGTCCCCAATTACGGTAGAAAATTCAAAAAAAAAAAAAAAAAAAAAAAAAATCGGGAAAATTTCCCGAATTTTTCATTGTACTAATGAACTCAAAATCGTTAACTTTTTTTTTCAGATCTAGTTCCTGTTCCGGTTTTCCCGCATTTGCGCAGAAATCTGTCTTGTTTGCATGAGACTTTGATTTTTTTTTAAATATTTACCAGTCTAGTAAAACATAAGATTGGATCTCAATACAAATTCAATTTTAATAATTGTTTGATATGAAAAAAACGTTACGTTTCCTGATGAAAGCGTTTCTTTTGTTTACATCGAATATGACGTCATAACTTAAAGAACGTCACAACTAATTCCCTAACAACAGAACCAAAAACGGGAACGTTACGCACGGTATTTCCCTCTCCTTTATCAACATTTTGAATTAAAAATATAATACATACAGACTTCGTCCCCATTCACAGGTTATGCCTGCCTCATATTACAATATCCAGATTATGATAAGCTGTGCAGATCATTATAATTCTGATATTTTTCATGATTTTATAAAATTATAAAAAAGTGTATATAATATGTGTATAATATTGGTGTTCTGTAGTATTCTTCATCACATGAGAATCTGCTGTGGATTCATTATTATTCGGTGAATACAATTTTCCTGGATTTTGTGTGAACTAGTGAAACATGAAGGCTTGTACACAGATTTCGACAAAACCACTAAATTAAATAGCTATGACCATGTAAGTTTTTCTCAATTCATGAAATCAATGAATCCTCAGTATATGTGGGTATCACCATCCCAGTAGTCAACACTTCAGTGTTGACATGAATATCAATAATGTGGTCATTTTTATAAATTTCCTGTTTACAAAACTTTGAATTTTTTGAAAAAGTAAGATTTTTCTTTTCCCAGGCATAGATTTCCTTAGCCGCATTAGGCACAACTTTTGGGAATTTTAGATCCTCAATGCGCTTCAACTTTGTACTTGTTTGGCTTTATAAATATATATACTTCGATATGAGCGTCACTGATGAGTCTAATGTAGATGAAACACACGTCTGGCGTACTAAATTATAATCCTGGTACCTTTAATAACTAATTATAAATAAAAAGCACAAAAAAGGTTTTCCCAAATATCTTTTTAATACCCTGAAACTGAAACATTTTTGACGACCAAATATCGTACAACATAATATCATATACAAATATAAATTTATGATATGATAGCACAAATAGCAATCTTACAAAAACAATCACAAATTCACAAAGAAGAAAGTTTTTAAATATGACCATGAACTGGTACTTACATTTAGCTGCTGTTTCAGGTGGTGGACCTCCATTTATTATGGATAATATTATATTTCTGTAGTCTCCACTTAAATCATCCTATGAAATATAAGGCATAATTCCAATACTTTAAATGTGAGAAAGAGATTTATCTAAAACTTTAAAGAATATTAATAAAATTCAGACTAAGAAAAAAACGTGATCCCAAAGGTTGACCAAATTTTGATTACTTTTGTCATTGTAAAATAAAAATTATTCACACAAATACCCCCAAAAAATATATAATCATAAAAATGATACCAAAAGATTAGTTGAAAATCAATTAAGTAGATAATAATAAAACTCTGTGTAGTGAATTAATGCTGTTGTGTTTTTTATCGAGACTCCTATAGTGGATACTTTGGTGTTGTTTTAATTAACACTGTCAAACAACAACATTCCATGAGACTGCAGTAGCATTATTTAAATTATATTTGCCATGTTTTGTCATCTGGACTATTTATGTAAAGAAATTATTTTTTTTAGCTGCCTGGAAATAATGTTACTACATTTTTTGTTCTGGTTTTTAAGTTATAAAAATACTTTATCTACTGTAGAACTTTCATTCAATTAAACCAAGTATTTTTGACACATGTTTATCTGTTTATTAGATTTAAAGGTCTTGAAGTCAATGTTGATAATAAGGAATAACTGCTTGATTCCTGTCATTCTAACTTATATATTTGTATATTGTAACTGAAATGGGTAACATTTTTTGGTTAACTTACAGCCACAAATTGTTCCAGAGTTTGTCCAGTAAGTTTCTGGAATTCTTCTTTAATCTGTACCATGTCTATCTCACATCTAGACACAACAATTCTGACAAGTGTATCATCATCAGTACCCAATCCTTTCATAGTCTTCTGTAATTGTCTGGCAAAATGGCCAGCTTTGTTCTTTACACATCGTACTGAAAAAAATCATATTCAATGTCAATTGACTTTTCATTGGACTATGGAAATAATTTTGTTTTGGACTTTTTAACTGGTTCATATAGGTGTGAATCACCATTACAGAGTACATATAAATATCTGATATCAAGTTTGAATTCTTTATCTAATTATACCTTCAGTTAATAACAAAAATAAAATGTTAATTGTTATACTGTTTGGTGTCCATCCAAGAAAATAACCAGATTTCACCTTTTTTAAATTATGTGTTGTACAGGCTAGATCTTTCAAAAAGATATGGGTAAAAACTCTAATAATAAGAAAATCACAAAATGTTTGATACCCAACCAAAAACCATTTGAAACATTTAAAAAACTAACCTATTGTTAAGAATCCTCTCAATAAGTCTCCTGACATTTCACTCTTCAAAGCATCCTCAATATCCTTCTTTGAAATTTTCTTATATTCTTCAAAAGTTGCCCTGAGTTGTGGATAACTCCTTGATACAAGAATGACATTAAATCTAGATTCATCAGTTCCCCACTTCTTTTCCCCTGCTTCATACATAGCTTTTGCGTCTTGGTGAGCTTTGTTTCTGTCAACCTCATTACTGTCACTACGATTAGACTGACATAGTCCAACTAAGAGACGCTTCAAATGTCCTGATGTGTCTCCTATAATGTCTTTTTCTAATTCTTTGTTAAATTCTAAAAGGTATGAAGTATTATCATTAGGGAAATACTAGATCACAAATAAGAAGTACTGTCAAGTCAGAAATTATTGCAAAGTTTTTATTTTTGCGAAAAATGTAAGAGGGATATAATTGAAATAATCAAAACTCACATTTTGAAATTTTGAATATGAATTAAAAAGGATTTTTCTCAATTTTGTACATATAAAAATTGCATTTTAGTCTTAAATTACAAAATCGCAATAATAAATGCACACAATAATTTCTGAATTTACAGTAATTACTGAATAGGGTAAATTTTACTTAATAAGGGGGCTAACGGGTCTAAATCATTTTTTTTCCTTAATATTAGATTTCGCTATATTTTTCATAAATGAACTTTATCTTATAATTAATAGAAAAATAAAATTAAAAAATGGGGTCACCGTTCATTTATGCTCTCAATCTGCCTTCGAAAAAGCATACATTTTTGTAAAGGTGCTTTTTTTTCTGTTGAACTAATAGGAGATACAGAGGTAATATTTAAATAAAAAAAAAGAACTATATTACAGAAATTGCTCAAATTTTACAATAGTTTAATTCAAAAACACCTTATTTGAAAATAATAATAAAAGATATAGGTCACCGATGAGTTAAAAAAGATATTTCAAATTTAATGCAAACAAATTGCATTTTGCACCAAAGGGAGATAATTTGGATTTTTTACAATGATATATAAATTGTTGGGGCCAAAATGAATTGATTTTTTTGAATTATTTTGTACCATATGATATTGTAACAATAAGTAAAGTCATGAATAAAATTTGAAATGTATTTTTTTCTGAAATTTGTTACCCTCAACCCTCAATAAGCCATTTTTGTTTGAATAATGCAAATTATCTCCCTTTGAAATTTTTATTTTGTTGTGTTGTTTGTTGTAAAGTCAAATGGTTTGTTCTGTTTGAAGCCTTTTGACCATTTTTTTTAAAATTATTTAGGAAGAAAATCAGACCATATTGAATTTCTTATGCATATGCTTGTATTTTAATTTCAAAATGATTTCCTAAAAATAATCTTACTTTCTTTGTACACTCTTTTGATTTCTGTTATTTGAGCATTTGATCTTGTACATAAAATTTCTATCAACACATCTTCATCAGTTCCAAGGCCCTGAAAACATAATTACAGTATGGTCAATAAAAGATTTTAAATTAAATGAAAATTAACTAAAATAAACTTAACAATATCAAGAAAAGAAATTTGTTTAAATTGGCTGAAAGTATACAATGCAAAGACAAATGTAGAAAACAAAAGATTTTCATCATAAGAAACTTTTCCTAGATATCAGATTAAACCAAAAACATATATTTGACTCACCTGATTTGTATGTAAAAATTGCCCAAAGCATTCTTTATAAATTTCATATTCCAGGGTATTTAATTGAAAAGAGAAACAGCATTACTTTACAAATTCGAGACCTTTTCATAAAATATATATATTTAATACCTTAATTGCTTTGCGTAGCAAGTAAGCATCATATTGAGCTGGCTGCATCAACAATGCTTTACATGTATCCAGAAATCCTCCACTTAATTCACCCTTCAAATCTTCTATCAAATCCTGCAATGAAAATCAATTGTTAAAACAAAACCATGAGCTTTTTCACAAAACATAATCCTTTTATTCAAATTTGTCTACATGTCATGTTTTATTTTTTTTTAACTATTCATAAATGAGGCTTATACATGTATAAACAAACAAACAGACATAGCAATCCTAACAGAAGAATGAAAAGAACACTATTTTTTTCATATGATGGATTGATACAATTGGTAAGAAATCTAACCGCATGGTTTTTTTTATACTTTTTTGAAATCGTAAATTTCACTTTTCTGCAATGCCAAAGCATTTTGAGACCTCACCAGCTTTGCATATCAAGTAAGAGTTATATTCTGTTGACTGCATCAAAATACTGAATTCCCAGGAAAAATCCAAAACAGAAAGACCCTAATCAAATGGCAAAATCTAGAATTCAAACACATCAAACATATGGATAACAACTGTCATATTCCTCACTTGGTACAGACATTTTCTCATGTAGAAAATGGTGGTTTAAACCTGGTTTTA
Source organism: Mytilus trossulus (assembly GCF_036588685.1). Classification (NCBI taxonomy): domain Eukaryota; kingdom Metazoa; phylum Mollusca; class Bivalvia; order Mytilida; family Mytilidae; genus Mytilus; species Mytilus trossulus. The sequence continues at coordinate 93,930,629 of NC_086374.1, read as the reverse complement.
TAGTTTTATAGTTTTCTGGCTAACACACACCAACCATAGTTCAGTGCACAACAAACATTTATGTTCTGTGAACATTGGACTTGTTTGATCCTTAATATGTCATGTATCCTATTTTGATCATATCATATCCACTCTTTCCACATAAAAAATTCAAGGCCAGTACCACAAAAGCTAGACTATTACCTTTCCAAACATTGTTTTGTACGTAGTATATATTTCATGTCTTTGAGGATTAGATCTGTATGCTAACACATTGATGATGGAATCTTCATCAGTCCCTGTAAAATAAATAACATGCTGTGAATTAAGGAAATTATTGCGAAGTTTATTTTAAATAAATGCTAATAATGCAACTGAGTGAGTATAGCAATGATAAAAACTTGCATTCTTATATATGATTCTATATCTGTATGCAGATTTTTTCTGACATCGCAATAATAAATCCTGCATTTTGTCCATTTTTCTAAAATTTGCAATTACAAATACATGCATTATTTTTTAAATTTACAATAATGTCTTGAGGATGAACTTAGGTGAGGTTTTGGAATTTGTGTCAAATGTTTGGACTCCTTGGTGTTTTTCCATACAATACAATGAAAATATTTTGCCCCATAACACCCATTTATCCTTTCATACAAGACTTTTAAAATAGCTCATGAAAGGTCATTTACTAAAATTTTAGAAGATTCTTAATTTTCTTTCTTTTGTTTTGAGACCTAATAATACCAATGCAAATATAAGGTAAAAGTCTGAGTCTGCCTTTTCACGCCATATTCTAAATCTCAAATATCTCGTAAAGGATGTCCATGACCTGTCAATATTTTTAGCTTATTTTTATCCTTAATTGATGCTCTACCAGTTTATAGTATTAATTTTAACTTCTTAATCTATTAATTTTCACCTAAGTACACCCTTAAGGATGTTGTTTTTGATAATTTGTCAAGATATTCGGAATTGTTTGATCTATATATATTGGCATTAAAAATTTTTCTCCTAACTTCTACTTTTCTTTTCATGCATATAGTTCAGAAAGCCATTTCCAAGATCTTTCAAAATCCTTGATACATTTACATAGTATATAATTCTATGCTAAATGTTTAAAATTAAAAGTAAACATAAGAGAGAGTCACTTCCAGACAAATTTGATGGCTTATATCTCAAAAACAAGAAACGTATATATTTCCCCTCCTTTTTAGTAATTCAAATAACATCAATCATATTTTCTTTTTTTTTATGAAAGTTTGCATACCATTTGTTTTCAATAAAATAAGAATTTTATGTGCACCAAAACTTATGTAAAATGATTAACTGCCATGCATGCAGATAAACTCCTAACAGTTATCTCCTAAGATAAACTAGCGGAAGAAAAATACACTATGAAATTGATGTCTAGAACACTAACACTAATGATGTTACTTTCAAATTTCTTTTTAATTTAGTTCAACCCATTTATCAGCTTGTCATTTGAAAGTAAATTAAATAAATCCAATTTAACACTATGTAGTAACTTTTACTTACCAAGCCCTTTCATAGCATTTCTTAAGACTTCAGCATCTTGTTCAGCATTGAATTTATCATAAGGTCTCACTGTACCTTCAGTCTGCAAATATATCAATCCCTAACATGACTGCTACCATGCCTTTATACTTTAAAGTGTTTTGTTTTGGTTGTTTGTTTGTATGTATGATTCAAGTCTAGTGTGTGGCAATTGGAAGTCTTCAAATAACATGAAAACTTGAGGTAGAATTCACAATTCCATAACCTATGCTCTATAATTGTGTAGATATTGCAGTCTATATTTACTCTGGAAAATTCCAACAATCAAATAGATAGGAAACACAAAATTGAGATATACATGCCAATATGTACTCATCAGCTGTTGGTGGTAGGTACAATCTGTTGTACTGTCCAAAACATTATTGTGATTTTTTGTGTATCATTGTATTTATCACTACCTATTGTAAGTTTTCTGTAAATCTTGTGATTTTTTTCAGAACTGAAAGTATCCAATACTGTATACAAATAGTATACAGAGGTTTTATTTTCAAATGTTAAAAAATGCGGTTTTGGATAATTTAATGTATATGAAAAAACAATTCTACTGTTGATTGCAGATCCGCTAAATTGATTTTCAGAGCTTAAATATAACATGTAAATTTTAATCTACATTAAAAAGAATCCTGAACATGACATATTGTCCACAATATGCATGAAATGTTTGCAATTAGACATTTAACAAACAACAATTAATCAATATAGAAGACATATATTTGTTATCCTATGAGAAAAATTTCATTATATGGTTATACAAATATGGATGCTCCACAATCAGAACACCCGTGATGTGTTTTTTTGTATTAATAAGAATGTTCTTGTAAAGTGAAGTTGTTTCTTTTAAATCATATCTTGAACTTATGTTGTTTTTTGGTGTTTGATTAATATTCTTTCCAACGCTGCTTCACAACAAAGTCTCAAATTCCCTCTAATATTTGTATACCTCTAAGTTTTCTGTTTCCATGGCAAAATATGGATCAGACTTTTTAGGTGGGGGTGTTTCTTTCGGTTTTGGTTTCCCGTTTCCATTTGTCTTTTTCTTTGGTTCTACTTTAGGCTCAACTTTGGGTGGTTTTCTAACAGATCCCCCTGGCAAATACAAAGAAGACACTAGTGAGGATAGAGTTCAATACTTTTATTATCTAATTCATATTTCATTTGCATGAAATCATCAAATATTCATGATGGTGAAATATTGAAATATAAAATGCATAAATGAATTCACTTGTCATTTTAAATTAAAAAAATACATAAAAATACATCAATGAAATATTGATATACTAAAATATCACAGGTATTGCTTTTTATCTTAAGACTGTAAATAAATTTATTATAAAAAAAGAATATGTATTCATAAAACGGACCTCAGTGTAAATCAACTTTTTTACAATACACAAGGTAAATTCTTACAGAGATATATTAGACAAGCTAAAAATGCTAAAAGAAGTAGGAAGCATTACACAAAACAACGAACGAAAGGACGCACAGACCAGAAAACATAATGCCCCTCTACTATCGTAGGTGGGGCATAAAAAGAAGTCCTGTGTCCAGTAATTACTAGCAATTGTTTTACCTGTAACATGTACTATGGTTGCAGATATAATATATTAGAAACATGTATTATAATCAGAATGGTATAAAACATTGAACATGGAAAATGATAGTGCAAGGGCATTCGTGTACTATGGACACATTTTTGTTTTCATAGACATATTTTTTTCTTTTTATACCTACTATTGTAGGTGGGGCATAAAAATGTATTAAAAGATCTTTAATGAGACTTTAAACAATCTATTGATTACAAAGTCAGTGATGTCAGTGTGGAAAGAACCGAATCTTGGTATTTGAAACCTGAACATGTACATAAACCCAAAGATAAATCAGTGAAGCATTAAATCTAGGTCAAAATGAACCTCTTTTTTGTGGAAAACTACCTATTTTCCCTAATGAACCTTTACATCTCAACTTAAAAGTGGCTGCAGACAATATCAAAAACACACATGGACATATGAATGCCAATACCACTTCATCAATTTCATTGAAGTCCACTGAATATACAATGTATAGTCATTTTCTTTGAGTTTTGTTGAAGGCAGAATGATTATATGACAGTCAAATAATTACAAACAGATTGTCTTTTATATTTTTGCTTCATGTACTGTTGGACAAGAATTTGTTAAAAATAACAAAAAGTAAACATTTATAAATGCGCAAGCCAAATATTTTTAACAAATAAATTAATATTGTTCCTACAATGAATACATGGGTATCTAATATAGAAGAAAGTATGATTTGGGACTAAGACATTCCTTATAAAAACATGTATCTGATCATGAAATTGATTTAAAAATTTTCTTGTATTAGCAAAACTAAACTTTGCAACAATTTTCTTCAACAAATATTGCTGAATTTGTAAAAAGGAAATTTCCTTTCAAATCTTGATCATTTGACACTTGCAGATAAATAGCATAGAGCACATATTGTTCTTGAAGCCTTTATTTCAGAAGTATAAAAGGTTATTAAATAAAGGTTTCACACATATTTTTTATTCTTTCTGTAAATTTACAAGGCTACTAGCATAAGACCCAAAACATACCTTCACCTTTACAGTATACATTCTAAAGCTAAATAATATACACCTATATAAGTACAACAATGTCATCTAAACTAACAGTTACAGAAATCTGTTGCATATGTATTACCCCTTCAGTTTTTTGTTATAAATTTGTAAGAAAATAGTTATACTATGGATTGATACGATTGATCTATTTTCGTGGATAGAGGAAACTTTGCATTTTCATTGGTATTCGATTTTGTGGTTTTGACAATCTATGAACATAATGTCTATATTAAATATGTAATTCATTGAACATTTGAATTCATGATTCACCTGTATTCAGGAAACTCACGAAAATATGTATATCCAATGAATAATTATGAATTCACACTATAGCGTGAACAGTTCTGCTTATTGCACCTAAAATAACATTTGATTAACATGCACTTTTGACAGAAATGTAGAAACAAGGTGAATATCAAAGCAACAGATTTCAAAATATCACAGAATATGTTATATAAAATGCTAGAATGTTATACACAGGCATGCTGTTGTTCACTTACTGGGCACACCTGGCCTCGCCATGACAACTGAGATTCTATAGCCATCACCTTCATCTTCAAACTTGGCTTCTAACATCTGGAAATGGAAATTCATATATCAATAATTGTATAATAGATGTATGTTTCATTAAAGTACATTATTCAGGTAAATAAACGATAAAATTGATAGTAATTGTGTTTTCATGAACATAGCAAAAAAAACAACATTATAATGAAATTGAAAATGGCAATAGGTACTCAATGGAGCCGATAACAGCCGAGGCCACCAATGGGTCTTCAATGTAGCGAGAAACTCTTGCATCGGGAGGCATCCTTCAATATTGAATGCTTTTTTTGGTAACTTCATAGGGTTGTACACATGTTGACTGTGCCAACAATTTTTAGAATAAAACGCTCTGCATACAAAATGTACTTTAATCAATGCTTTTATATCTCAATGAATTTTCAAAAAGAAGAATTTAATTCTTAATAAATTTTTTAAAGTCATATTTCATTAATTCTTCACACTCTTACAAAAACATTGATAATGTTTAATAGAATGTAAATAGATGGTAACTTTCTACCTTAAAAGTATTGGTTAACCTAAAGAGATCCAATGAAAAGTGAATATAATATAATTCAAACTAGAGTTTACCTTTCCCATTTTAGGTTCTGCTACCTTTAATCTGAAGTCTTTATTTCCTTTTGCATATTCAAGCATATGTGCATATACATGACGTATATTTTCTTTAAAATCACCTAAAATAAATAATTCCAATAAATTCCCAAAGAAAAAACAAAGAAAGAACATTTCATAAATAACAGAATGGTTAAAAAGTAGAAAGCTGTGGGGGTCATGAGTGGAGCAGGGACTACTGATCATTCTGAAGCATTGAAGTTACCTTCTCCATTTTTTGTGTATCTTGATCTTTGAGTTTCTTTGTTAGTGGTTGTCTTTTCAAATTTTCTTTTGATAATGTAATGTTCTTGGTTGAAGCTACACATGACATGACATGCTTATATCATGAATTATATATATTATGTTTAAAGTAATACTATAAAGTCACTTGGAAAATATCTCTTTAGACAGTATCTAAGTTTAGATCATAAAACTAAGATTTATTTGCAGAAAAAGCACATTAATATTTTTTGTTTGATAGCATGTACTTTTTTCATAACAACATATCTTTACTGTGGATTCATCATTCTACGTTGGATAACAAATTTTGTGGGTTCCTAGGGTATACATGAACCACGAATTATAATGTTCAACAAAAAACATGATGTAGTTAGGCTTTGTATACAAAGATTGGCACGAAATCAAATATCAAGAATATGCAAGTTTTCAGCAATCAACGAAAATTGATACCCAAGAAAATAAAAGAATCCAGAGAATATCATAAATGTCAATTTATTTACCATTTCCAGGACTAATAGTATTGGGTACAGGATCTTTTGGTGGATATTCTATAGCAGGAGCTCGAGGGGGTGGACTTGGAGGTGGAGATGGAGGTTTTTCTTTTATTTGAGGTCTTCTTCCTTCCATTGATTTTCTAAGTTCTCCAACTGTCACATGTCTGTTTTCTGGATTACAACCCTAAAAAATATCATTTCATAAGATACATCTATCATGTCTATTGCTTCATGTATATATAAATTAATTAATTTTAGTTAATCAAAAAAAGAATTCTTAGAAATGATCTGTGACACTTTATTCAATTAGGACATTGATCATTTCACATATTTGAAACTTAAAATTGGAACAAGTACACTTTAGGACATAAAAATTTACAAGGATTTGTGAATTTGTTCAAAAGCATAATAGATCAAGCCAAGATTAAAGTTACTCTTTTGGACTGTTGGATTTCAAGGAGTGCTCAAATCATGTTCTTTAAATAAGATTACCTAATGACAAGTCATTTACACTTGCCTGAAATCAGTCTTTAACAGATGCTGTTAAAAAATAATCATCAAAGGACCACACTACATATAGTACAAAATACTTCAAAATAAAAAATAAAAAAGTAAAGTAAAATGAAGTAGTTTCAAGGAGGGTCAGTATTGCACTATAAAAATATCTATGAAAGTAATTTTCATAAACCTCTGATTAAAAATTTGTGCAAAACATAACAAACCATCACAGACAACATTGTGTGTGAAAATCTTAGTTTTGGTCTATCCAACATGTCCAATTTAAGAGTTTTCAGGGTCAAATCTATGGTTTCTAGACCCTTTTCCTGTAGTGAATTGTCAACACATTTATTGTAAACCAAAATTAAAGTACCTGAATCATATTTTCTGTAAGGTAACCAAATTGTGTAGAGCAAGGTATCGTCCCCTGATTAGGCTGACCAAATGTAACTGCGCCACTATTAGCATTCATGCCTGGCCATGCATTAGGATGACCTCCCCATACATTGATCTGTGTGCCTGAATAATTCACAGGATTAAATGGTCCATCTGGCATCTCAGGGGTAGGGTATTCTGAAACATTCGAATGTAAAAAGATTAAAAAAAAAAACACAACGTTTTTCATAAATAATACTGTATACTTGTATACATAAGTGGGGCTTCAAAATAAATTTGAAAAATCATTTTCAAAACAGTTGCTCATTTGGAGAAAAAAGAAATTCCCATTTTTTCTTCACTTGTACAACTTCCAACCCAAGATCTACTTTATACTACTAAAAAAAATGTATACATGTACGACCTATTTAATATAGGTTTTACTGTCTTGGTCTTTCAATCAGCGTTTATACAGGGGTATTGTTTAAACAATTGGTATAACGATCTCTTATTGGAAGAATTATGGGTTAATTACAGCATGGTGAGAAAGAAAATGTTAATGTAATTTGTAGTTAATGAGAAAAAGTGACAGAAATTCAATTGGACAGACAAACAAGGGTAAAACAGCATACACCCTCCTACATAATATAAACTATCATAATTATTCAACAGAATGTTTTCAAAACAAAATGTTTCTTTGTAATAATTTTTCATACCTGGTCCATCATAAGCTCCCACATCTAACACAGGTGAACTACTACTGGCCCATGCTTCTTTTGGTGTCTTGGTCTTTCTCATAGGAGATTTACTTCTGATAGGGGTTGTACTCTGAAATATATATATAAAAACCATAATTAATTTAATCAAATATAAAATTAATTCAATTTAGTTTCCATTACAATTGCTATATGTTTTTTATAAATCTGCCAACTGAAAAAAAATTTTGGATAATTGATAAGGCGTGGTATAATTATTCATGAATGACCCTTATATCCATTCAAACATTCAACTTTTTCATCTAAGGTATATCTATTATGCATTTATTCATGTTCTGAACATCTAAAACTTGTTAAAACAGTTATCATACTATGGAAGCAAGATGGATTCACTATATTTCCTGGGATACAAATTTGGTGGAATTTTATTGAATAAGATAAACAAAGTGTTTTTATGTTCAATAAAATTCTTATTTTTCTATAAGATATCTCTCCTTATTTTTACATTAATTGCATAAGATTTTGGCAAAACCAGGAAATTAAATATCCATGAAAATTGAAAATACAAATTTCCCTCAATCCATGAAAGCATATGAATCAAATGATCAACAACTCTAGGGCATTGATTTTTCTCATTGTTGAAGGCATAATGGTTGCCTTTAATTGCTTACATCCACTTCTTTTTGAACTTTGGTGTATAGTTGTCTCATTGGCAATCATACCACATCTAATTTTTATAATAAGTTGATAGATTTACCCTCTGAGGTTTCTTCTTTAGATTTGATTTTTTGTGTGATGACTTTAATGTTGATCCTGATGTTAATGTACAGTCTGTGTCAAGGTCGGATGTCTCAAAGAAACTGTTGTAGTCGTCGGTGGTATAATCTGTAGATGGAACACCAATATCTTCCACATTAAACTGTTTAGTGACAACATCACTCTCTCGCATGCCATCTCTGAAAAATTATATTTACATTAATATTCATAATGTGTGCATTGAATGGGAAACTGCATAATACATTTATTCAAAATGAAGTTTCGTAGCTGGTACTTTATATGTACAAGGTATATGTATTAGACATTCACAACATTATTATTAATCAGTTATATTTACATCAGTGTAAAGAGTTCAGTTGATTTTTTGTTAAGTGTTAACAAATTTATTCAGTTGTAGGTTCTAAATGTCCTTCTTAGTGATTTTACCATTAGGATGGCAAATTTACCACTATTCTGAATTTTGTAATATTCATAGTTTTGTAATCTAGTAAAACTTTTCAATTATTTTCATTAAAGAGTAGTACCTAGAATTTTGCTTTCACAATCAGTAACAATTTTTTTTAATTTTTTTTTTATGTAAGACATTTGTATGCATAAATTTTAACACATGTTCCAATCATCTTAAAACAAATGCTGTGGATTAATTATATTAATAAATATTCATTATACATACCTGCTAACAGCAATGGCTTTGAGAGTTCTCTTGCCAGATCTAAGTGTAAATGGGCCTACATATTTAAATGTGACTTCCTTCCCACCTATCTTCCTCTGGAAGGCTGATGGTTTGCTGCCATCAGAGGTGAAGTATAATTTACAATCAGGAGTATCTATAAAACAAAAATATAAATTTTCTTTTAAAGAAATATCTAATTTCATTATTTTAAAACTCTTTGTCAGTACCTAGTGGTCTTGTTATTCATTTTTTAGAGGATTGAGTGTTACTGACATATCTATGATTGTTTCTGTGTAATTATTTTAATACATACTAGCTCTTAATTACACATGCTTAGTGTTTAATTTCAGTTTTAATATATTTAAAGTGAACTTTTCACTGGCAATGCAACAAAAAATCATTGATTTTTATGACCATTTTAGTCTATACCAATTCAATGTATGTTTTTGTTGGGTTTTTTTAAATTGCAAAGTTAATATACATACATGAATATACCATGTTCATATGAAGATACAATTTTATATATCATTTTTAATTGTTGATTATAATTAAGCAAAAATATTAGCTTAATTCAAAGCAAGTTTTCATTTGTGACCCTTATACTAAACAACCAGATAAAACTTAAATAACTATAACTAAACATAAATGTGGTTGCATATCATGCAAACACTCATTGCTAAAATACTGGCACTGTCATCAAAAGCTGTCACTTAAAGCATATATTTCATTTCATCCTACAGAAAACAAAGCATGTTTTATTTAATCCTATTTAATAAAGCATATTTAATTCTATACTATATAATATAAAACATAGCATATTTCATTCTATCCTTCATTTAAATAATCAGATAAATAATCATAAATTAAAAAAATGGCCGTCAAATCTTAATTCCAAAAAATTTAAATAATAAATTATAATTTAAACCATACATGTATGTTACAATTTTGTTTTTTTTAATAGACGGTCAGGGGTGATGGATATACGAGTAACTAGAAACAAGCAATAAATACTTGTATAAATGTATTTTTGGAAAAAACATTTATAAGAGGAGATTATTCAAGCCTTGATAGGAAAATCTAAAATATGGTAAGTAAATATTACTTAAATCAAATTACTTGTATAACTATATCAAATACTCTGACTGTTAGCATATTCAGTAAGTAGGAGCACTGTATAAGCATGTTTGAATTCACAAAGAAATTTACAAGATGAAAAATGTTTCATATTAAAGATTTCTGATATCTTCCAAAGTCATAATGTTCCACTGGATCAGGTTTTTTAAATAATCAATTATGGTAAAAACTAGAAAAGTGTATAATTAGTTGCATACCATTAATATTTCACAATGTATACACCAATATTAATCAAATGTAATTTTTATATCATTATAATCAGCGTTATCAAAAATGTGGACCCACTTGCCATGCTATATTATGAGTTATAATGTAGTGTGTCAGGATAAGCCTTTTGAGTTATAATGTAGTTTGTCAGGATAAGTGGCCTTTTGAGCCATTAGTACAAACAGTATTCATTTGAATTAATTCATTACATAGAACATTCATAAAACATAAAATAAATAGGATTCAGAAACAAGCAAAGATACAATGTATTAATCTGTCTCCTAGCCATTATCATCATGACATGCTTTTTAGCTGTTTTAGCTTCTATTCAAACCTATTGTTTCCATGCAAACTTGCCTGACTGAAGGGCCATGAATGTCTTGGTATCAATATTTGACCCAAGAACACCAATTTTTGGGCGGCGTAATGGAACAATAATGGGACCAGCTATACCTCCACTAAATGGCATGATGTAAATAATGGATAGTTTCAATGACCTCTGGTGAAATTTAACTCAGGATTTCTGGGTTACTGTAAATATTGTAAATTGAATATGAACAAGAAAGATTCAAAATGTTATAACTTACATTGTAACTGGATACAAACACAATTTTGTCATTGTTCCCGCCTGCCCTAAATAGAAGGGCACCCCACCCTTTGTGCCCTTACCCCCGCCCTTCTGCCCTCCAAAGCCAAAGAATGCCCCAAATGCCTTTTCAAAAGATACATTTTATAAACAGCATGCCTTCTGGCGTTTCCGGTAAGATTGTTACCTGAATATCGTGTAACACTAATAAACTGACAATAGGATTAAGTTAAATTGTTATATCAATTTAAGGATAAATCTCCTAAAGACAACATATTATACTGAAAGTTACAACCTCCACTCCAGTTTCTGCTTTTTTTTGGCAATAATAATCATGCAATTCCCTTACAAGAAATATACCTATACCTGACTAAAACCACATAATATGTTACATCTTAGTCTTACATGAACTTTATGATCTATCTATGACACCCCTGCTACACATATATAAACTAGCTTTGATTGTCCAGGACAATCATAATGATATTTCTATTACTTTTTCACATGTAATTCTGAATTTATGCCATACATCATGAGTCGATATTTATTCATTATACATGCATAATGAATAAACATTGACTCATGATGTATGGCATAAATTCAGAATTTATTAATTGCATATATTTATTTTTTGAAGAAATAACAAAAATGTGAGACTTATTATTATGGCGATTTCAGGAATATCTGTAAACATGTCAATGAGATATCAGAATGCTAGTTCTTACTTTTGCCATTATCATCCTATTATTCATAATAAAGAGTACATCACAATGATTTTCTGAATTTGCCATATCTTTGTGAATTGGTGTTTCATTTTAAAAGTTTTTTGTTTATTATTACCTGAAACTAATTCAATGAGAGTTGTCGTATCAACTTTTGACTTTACGATGCCAGGTATGTGTTTACGCAAAGGAGTAATTTGAGGGGGACAAACAGCACCAGCACTTGGCATTCTAAATCTTCAAAGATCAATTTTATCTGAAAGTAAAGAAAATATATTATTATATATAATTAGACATCTTTTGTAGATTATATAATAAGATTGTTGGTTTTCCTGTTTGAATTATTTTACAATAGGAATTTCGGTGCCCTTTATAGCCTTAAGAAAGGTGTAAGCCAAGACACTGCGTTAAATAGTCCTAGATTACTCTGATGTCCCACTGCTGTTGTGCCGTCAGAGTAATATCACACTATGTGTTGAAGGCCATACTTAAACCTAAATTGTTACCTTTTTACGCATTGTAACTTGAATGGATAGTTGTCTCATTAGCAAACATTCCACATCTTATTCATAATAGGGATCTTCACGGTTAGTTCACCCATAATGGGTAGGGGGCAGATTTTCATAATGGAAGTAAAAATGGTGTGAAAAATATAGGAAAAACATCATTAAAACCGAGCAGTTGCTTGGAACAAACACATAGGATTTCCCATACTTTCATACTTTTTCCACCTCTTTTTAAAAAAATCTGCCACCTATGGCCGAACTAACGGTGAAGAGCCTTATTATATTGACAAATCATCAAAATTATGTATGGTTTGATAGGTTCATTGTTTATTTTAAGAAATGGCTATGGCAATTGATACTAGAAATAAAATCCTTTACATTGTACAAATAACCTAACAGAGGTCACAAAGTAGAATCTGGATCATTTTCTATTATACGACTGTTTTAGAATATAAAATATCTTAAAAATAAGAATGGACATGTTATGTTTGTTTATTTTTGTTGACACTTTGCGTGATACGCGAGAATTTGTTTTAAAAATTTACCTTAATGTGTGTATCTTATTATATTTACCTATAAACTGGTAGTACACATGTACATGATTTCTAAAAGGTTGTAAAAATTCGATGTTTTGGAAATATTTATGTGTTGTCAGGCCGCCAATCAACCGAATCTGCCTTCTTTTTTGAAGAGCGCGCACCTGCCGGAAGTTCAACAACCGGAAATTCCCTTTATCACCATATTCGACCCAGTACAGAAAACTGTAAGCATGACTGTCAGAAATCCATCCTAATCGTCTTCTTAAACAATGTGAAATTCTTAAAAGATAGTTTAATGTTGATTTATTATTTCAATAATTCTGATCACGCACATATTTCTTATTACTGAAGTATGATGAGCAGAATATAAGGTTTCTAATGTGCGAAAGTTCTAGTGCAGTAAAGTATCTTATTTCAAACTAAATATCTATCTCAACCAATAATGTCAGAATCTGTCTCTAAGTTATTTTTTTGTTGTTTTAAGTCTATTTTCGTCTTAAAACAATTAAAATAGGATGGGATTGAAATAACTGTCAGTCGGGATGACGAACAAAATTTTGATTCATCAGAACTTCAGTCTTCGCTTCGTAACTTTTCAGTGGCAGATCCAGGATTTTTCATAAGTGGGGGCTCGCTTCAGTGATTCCCTATACAAGCAACCATTTTTTCCCAAATAGGGGAGGGGGGCCCTTAATCCACCTCTGCCTTTATCATGTTTATATAGATCCCTCCAGCTTTGGAGCACACACAGCTAGATGTGTACCTTTCGCAGATAATTTCAAAAAAATATTAACGTATTCACAAGTTATTCCAAATTTAAAATGTGATTTGTCCCTTCACCGATAAGTTTTTAAAAAAAGTATAACATATTGACAAGTTATTCCAAATTTTAATTGTTGAAAAAAATCCTCCACCGCAACATTGTCTGTCTTCATCATGAACTGTTAAATCCACAGTGCCAGGAGCTTAATTTTTGTTTTTTTTTAAGTTTGATTCTGTTGGCCTGTAGATATGATTTCTACAGGCCATAGAACAATTTTATACGCCTGGATAGTCTGAGATTACTCTGACGTCCAACAGCTGTTTTGCCAGACAAGCTGGGGCCGTGGGACGTCAGAGTTCGTCCCATATCAAAAAGTGGATATTTGCCCACCCAAAATAGATGCACTGCTTCGTTGCTTCTGGTGCTGACTGACATCCTTGTCAGTTATATCTTTTTATAATATTTACAAAAAAACGGTGTGGAAAATACCCGAAATGGACATGATTATATTTACGAAAGCTGGAATATAAAAAAACTGTTGAAAAAAATAGGTGGGGACGGGTCCATCAAACAAGGTCTTGCTATGAAAACAGCTGATGTTTCGAGAATACAATGTATATTATGTGGGAAATACAAATAACAATTTTTGTACAGACTTCATCCTCTTGCATAGGTTACATATGCCTCACAAATGCAATGATTAACCTGGTTTTTTTTTTTATATTTACAGTAAAATGCCAACAGAAGCAGTAGAGAAACCTGTGGAAGAGACCAAGGTTGAAGATGGATCTGGTTCAGGGACAGACTCTGATAGTGACGACTCTACTGGAATTCCAGATTTGGAAGAAGGAGATGTCTCTAATCAGACAAGTCAGGTACTGTAGGTAATAGCAGGAGAATTAAGGTCCATTACAACCTATCCACTAAATCACTGTTTATTATAAAAATGAAAAAAACAAAAATGATTGTAAAGTTGATTACAATTAACTAAAAAGTGTGCTAGCCAATCAATGATTGAATTGAATCATGTTTACCATGATGATACTTATCCCCGACCTATCGATAAATGACTTATCCCCGACCTATCGATAAATGACGATAGTGATGCTGTTTTATAGCCAGTACAAATCTGATGTAAACATGATTCAATAACAACACAACAAACTAGCATTTATACCAGCTGCATTTTGTAATGAATAATATAAGGTCACTTTTTCTTAAGAGAGAAGGCGTGACACTATGTATTTCAGACTGTATTCTTAGGTAAACATTGAAAATTAAATCATGGAACAATTTGTATCAGATGCATGGAATGTGTCTTTTATTGTTTTGACATGTTTCTTGTTTGAATATTGGAGAAAGCACTTTTGATTGATCACGTTGTCTTATTTTATGAAAGATAGTTTTCCAAGACATTATTTACAATGTAAGCTAAGTTTTGAAGAAAATGTCCATAATTATGCATGTTTACCATGATGATACTTATCCCCGACCTATCGATAAATGACGATAGTGATGCTGTTATATAGCCAGTACAAATCTGATGTAAACATGTCTATTGGGTTAACTTAAAAAAAAGTTTGTTTCTTTCTTTTTTTTGACAATAAAATGTTGATGCCAGGATATTTTAGTTAACGCCACTACTTTTTTTTATAATACAAAAAAAACAACTTTGAATTATTGTGCAAATGGATTTTTTTTTTTAATTGTATATAAATGGATGTCTATAATGACAGAGTAATGTTACAAGAACTAATATATGCTTTACATTAATTGGTAGGATTTTAGAAAGTGGATTAACTAAGGCGAATAGTGATGATGATTTTAACTAATACTCTTGTCAAAGAAATAATGGAAAATAATTAATTCATAAACAGGAGGAAGTGTCAATAATCACAAATTTTGTTGATGAATTGGAAAAAGTTTGCTATGATGATACTTATCCCCGACCTATCGACAAATGACGATAGTGATGCTGTTATATAGCCAGTACAAATCTGATGCAAACTCGTTAACTTATACATCAACATTATTGTCAATTACATATAGGTTAGATAACCCCTTTATCCAGGCTGGAACATTCCTGTTGCCCTTGAGATTTACAGAGACATTGCATGATATCAATTTTGTTTTAACAGGTAGCTCAGGCTGCAGGTATTCAGGAAGAACTTGTCAGTAGAGCTAAACAGAGTAGAAGTGAAAAAAAAGCAAGAAAGGCAATGTCAAAACTGGGTATGTAATGTGCCACCTGAACAAGAAAACACATTTTACTATGAAATACATCTGTACTGTCAGTATAGGTATTACAGATGTCATGCACACACATTTTCATGTGCATACTGCCAGTTGTTATATCTTGACTAAAGTAATTGTTGAGAATGATTACACATGTACTTGAAGCCATGAATAAATATGCTGTAAGAAATGAACACGATATATGTGAATGCACTTAAAGAGCTTTAAATTGCTTTAAAAAGGAACAACACATTCCAACCTCCTGTCATTGTTATGCTTTTCTAATATTTGCCAGAAAGTAAAAAAGATAATAGATGGATATACATGTAACAATATACGGGCAACACAAACAGCTTATACATAACCAAGCACTTCAATTGTAAGAGACATGCTCAAAATGAGTTCTAGAGTGAGATACCAGAAACACTTTTGACTGTTTTCACTTGATAATGCTCCTATGACAGTCGGGGGTACTACTTGTACAAGTGTATTTTATTTACTTGAAGAAGTAAAAAAAAAATATACGCATATAAGTAAATTTGTAGGATACTTAAACAAGTGAATTTTATTTACTTGTATAGGTAAAAAAAAAAATGGCTTAGTTATGTCCCTTAAGCATTTAGAATTTTTTACTTGTACAAGTAAAAAAAATCATCCTTTCTTCTTTTCTTGAATTCTTAAGATTTCTTTGCTCTAATAGAATTTTAAATTGTGTACCCTTGGCAGATGTCTTTACTAATCATTTAAGTGTAATTTCATGGACAATGAAAGTCCCATTTGTTTGTTATCTTCTTAACACTAGTCATTTACAAGCCCCAAAGGAGCAATTTTTGAAGGCCTTGCGCAAATATACAAGATCTTTGCTCAATCAGTTTCTTTGATGAATTAATGAGATGAAACATTGAACTTTAATGAAAAAATTTGAGCAAACCTGGGAAAAAATTTTAAAGGCATGATTTTACATCTTGAAACTTGAGGATTTTTGTTGATTTGTAAGAAAAATTTACTTATACAAGTAAATTTTTTAGAAAATTAAGGGGAGATTATTCAAACATTATTTATTTACTTATATGTGTATATTTTCTTTCACTTCTTTAAGTAAATAAAATACACTTGTACAAGTAGTACCCCTGACTGTATGAATTATATTTTCCAGGTTTAAAACAGGTAACCGGAGTAACACGAGTTACAATCAGGAAGTCCAAAAACATTTTATTTGTAATTAACAGACCAGATGTATATAAATGTCCAGCATCTGACACCTATATAGTATTTGGTGAAGCAAAGGTAAGTCAAACTGTGTCTTGATACACTTTCCAAAATATTGGTATGGGTATTGAATCCACCAGTGAAACTTTCTCTCTTAGAGAATTTCTTACTTAAGTCTAATAATCTTAACAGCCTTGTTACTCCTAAAAAGGTACCAATATTACTGTATCAGATGCTAAATTGGATATTAAAAATCTTAAAACCTAGTACATGTATAAGTATCGAACAGCTCTTTTCAATTTATAATTGACATCTTTCCATGCAAACTTTTCTCATTGTTAAGATTTAAGATGCTCAGTGGTTTTAAACCTTCATAAAATTCTAAAAATCATACCTGAACCCTCATATGCATAATTTGCTCAACTGTAAATTATAACATCAGGTCTTTACTTATATTCCTCATTTTGATAATAATGTTAATAGAAATAAGCTATCTAGTTTTCCTAATTCTGCAGATTGAAGATTTGAGTCAGCAAGCACAGATGGCAGCAGCTGAAAAGTTCAAGACCCCCACCAACCCTGCTGGTCTTGGAGAAGATATCACCAACCCTGTTCAACAACCCATCCAAGAAGAATCTGAGGAAGAGGGAGAGGTAAACAAATTTAGAAGCCAAATTAAAACCAGTAGATCATACTAAACAATTTAAAGGCTATTACCATCATTTTAAGAGATAGTTTTAAACATCCATTATAAACATGTTTTCGGGGGT
Organism: Mytilus trossulus; assembly: GCF_036588685.1. Lineage (NCBI taxonomy): Eukaryota > Metazoa > Mollusca > Bivalvia > Mytilida > Mytilidae > Mytilus > Mytilus trossulus. Next base: position 93,912,853 of record NC_086374.1, on the reverse strand, counting down.
TCAAGAGAAAGGTGATATATATTAATGCAAGAACATGAAATAAAGTGGTAGATTTTAGAAAATTTAATCTTGCTGCATGCTTGAAGCAATATCTTAAAAATGGCAGTCTGAGACATGTCAAAAAGTTGACAAACAATAAAAGTATGTAAAAAAAATAAGTTGAAAACAAATAACACGACGTACATTATTTCAATTTCAATCAAAATAATGTGAACATATGCCCACAAAAATTTGCCATTAAACCATGTTTACATTTGTACATTCCAAATATAAATCTTTCAAATGTTATATTCCTGGAATCTTGGTAATGGATGATAAGAAATCATAATATCTGTTGAAACTAATTCTATTATTTGGAAAAAGAATGTCTCATTTATAAGTGCTGAATAAGATGCATAAATAGATTCATGTTTGCTATGATGATATTTATCCCCGACCTATCGATAAATGACGATAGTGATGCTGTTTTTTAGCCAGTACAAATCTGATGTAAACATGATTCAATAGATGTAAAACAATTATTTGTGTGTGTATAATGGAATAAATAAATAAGTTGATTCAGACACTCTACAGAACTTGTGAAAAATATCTATTTGTTTAAGTATTTAAGGCGAAAATAGTAAAATGGATTTTTTTTTCTCACTTGACTACCTTGTATACAAAAAAAATCTACTAGTGTATGCATAATTATTTTTTAAATTTTTAAACATAGTTATATTGAAATAATGAAATCGCATTTCATGCAGTGAGATTAAGTGTTTTTTTCAGGCAAAACATGATTTATTTAATGAAACTTGATAAAAACTTTATTTTTGGAATTAATTAATTGTTGGTTGCTTAACGTCCTTCTGGAAATTGACTAGCATTATTTAAGTATGGTAAATTTGATAATATAAAAGTTTCTATGATTAACTATCTTTTAAGTATTTGCCTTTGCTTTTCGTCATATTTATGGTCATCCTGATGAAAAATATTAATTTAGTCCTGCAATAAAGAATTTAAGCTTAAATTGAAGCAAATGTCTGTAAATATGCATGTTTGCTATGATGATACTTCCCCGACCTATCGATAAATGACGATAGTGATGCTGTTATATAGCCAGTACAAATCTGATGTAAACATGAACATTACATGACTTTTTACTTGAAACTGAATAAAAACTCCTAGTTTGTAAATTGACTAGTGTAATCTTTAATAGAAGAAAGTTAATTTTTAAAAGAAAAGAAGTTGCATTACAATTTTTTTTTGGAACTATTAAAAAAAACCCAGAATGATGACACGCTTGATAACAAAACTTGCAGAAAAAATAGCTGTATGAGGTCATAAAAACTTTTTTGTGGGTGCACCTTTTTTACTGACATTTTTCTTTTTGGATAATCTTTTTTGTTTTTGATTCTCATGAATGGTCTATAATAAATTTATAAATTTATTTGATACCTGAAAAAAGCATTTAAACTTAAATTGAAACAAATGTCCATAATATGCATGTTTGCTATGATGATACTTATCCCCGACCTATCGATAAATGACGATAGTGATGCTGTTTTTTAGCCAGTACAAATCTGATGTAAACATGAACAATACAGGACTTCTTTTTCAATCTGAATACTCCTATTTTGTAAATTGACTAGTGTAATCTTTAAAAGAAGAAAGTTAATTTTTTAAAAAAAGAAATTCTTTCACAAGAAGTTGCATTACATTTTTTTTTATAAAATAAAAATTTTGGAACTATTAATAAAAAACAGAATGAGGGAAACGTTTGTTAACAAAACTTTCAGAAAAAATAGCTTCATGAGGTCATAAAAACTATTTTGTGGGTGCATCTGGAAGCTAGGGATGGGTTTTCCTTGTTTAATGACATTTTTCTTCTGGAGTAATCTTTTTTGTTTTTGATGCTCATGAATGGTGTATAATAAATTTGTTTGATTCCTGAAAAAAAGTATTAAAACTTAAATTGAAGCAAATGTCCATAATATGCATGTTTGCTATGATGATACTTCCCCGACCTATCGATAAATGACGATAGTGATGCTGTTACATAGCCAGTACAAATCTGATGTAAACATGAACAATACAGGACTTTTTTCGTGAAACTGAAGCAAAACTCCTATTTTTGTAAATTGACTAGTGTAATCTTTTAAAGAACGTTAAAAAAAAAAAAAAAAATGGGAAATTTTGCAAAAAAAAAGGCAGACATTATATTTTTTATATAAAATTGAAATGTTGCGACTATCCATAAAAAATAGAATGATGACATACATTTGTTAACAAAACTTGCAGAAAACTAGCTTTATGAGGTCATACAAAAAATATTATGGAAGCTAGGGAGGGGTTTTCCTTTTTTTAATGCCATTTCTTCTGAAAAAATCAGAAAATTTGCTGGCGATTCTAATTTAATCTTTGGTAATCCTTTTGAAGAATTATTTTAAAAAAAAGTATTGAAGCAAATGTCTGTAAATATGCATGTTTGCTATGATGATACTTATCCCCGACCTATCGATAAATGACGATAGTGATGCTGTTATATAGCCAGTACAAATCTGATGTAAACATGTTCTTTTACTACTTCCATACAAACAAATGGTGTTTAAAAAACTTTGTGCCAAAGACTTTTCAAGAAATAATACCCTTCAATTGTATAGAAAAAAAAAATTGCAGCATTTCACAGCTTATACCCCTTTCATTAATGGTGATTTGTCAAGAGGCTATGCAAACACTTTATTAACAAAGTCATCTCATGAAAACATCAAAAACTTTATAAAGGTGTGAAATGAAGTCATTTGATTCATAGAACAAAAACTAATAAACAGGAGGAAAATTAGAAGGGAGTAAGTTGTTCAATATGCTTTGTGAAAAGCCACAATCATGACACTGCAGAAGCCATCAAATTTAATTCAAAATATAAAATTACCAATATCTTGATAATTTACTTTTATTCATGTTTGCTATGATGATATTTATCCCCGACCTATCGACAAATGACGATAGTGATGCTGTTATATAGCCAGTACAAATCTGATGTAAACATGATTAATACTTATTTCAAATGAGCAGATAATTTCTCTAATTAAAAGCTGTACATTTCGTGTTGAGGATATATATTTATTAAGGCATAACACAGGAATAAGAAAAAGTTTGTTAAAATGCAAGTTATGTCCTTCATCTCATTCCCATTTGGATTAGCTGTGTAAAAATTAATGGGAAGTTTGAAATATCAGAATAAATAGTATATGATCTAGTTTCTTATAGACTTAATGAGTTGACCACCTTTGTCTCCTAAGCGAATATGTTTCACGCAAATTTAAAAATCGGTTTATCCAGAAGTGATGCTTGCTAAGAAATAATGCTTCTTGCATTCACCAGGATATGATTAAAGTTAGTCTTTCTCTATTATTTTACTATTGGTGATGTCACACTGCAATCATAAAAGTGAATGCTTAAATGGCTGAATTTTTTATCAGGATTGCATGTTTGCTATGATGATACTTATCCCCAACCTATCGATAAATGACGATAGTGATGCTGTTATATAGCCAGTACAAATCTGATGTAAACATGTTCAATTACTTAGTACTTCCTTAAACAAAAATGGTGTTTAAAAAAAAAATTGGGCCTCAACACTTTTCTATAAATAATATTCTTCAATTGTAAAGAAAAATTGATTTACAGCAGTATATTAATAAAGATTCGAACTGCTCAAACAGCAAACAGAGTAAAAATTTGTAGTGTACCTTTATACACTTAGTTAAAGTTGTAATTACAATCCTCTTAATGAGTTCATAGAAATAATTACTTCTGCACAAATACAACACCACCTCTGTTATATTGTTGCTTCAATATTTTTATGGTTATTTCTTCTTAAGAGTTTCATGTAGATTTGATGTTCCTAAAGTAAAATTAAATGCAACTTAACAAATATATAATGATTTCAAAATCACTTTTGAGCTAGTTGGACAACATGTAGAGTAATACTTAACAATTGTAATAATATGTACAAAAGAATGATCCAGATACATGTAGTCATATATATAAAAAAAATAGTATTTGCATTAATTTGCTTAAAATTTACAATCTCTGTAAAGTGTAAAACAAAATGTATTAATGTACAAAAAAGTCAAATTTTGACATCTTCAAAAAAATTTAATTAGGGAGTTGTAAGCTTGTTATGATGATACTTATCCCCAACCTATCGATAAATGACGATATTGTTGCTGTTTTTTAGCCAGTACAAATCTGATGCAAGCTTTCAATTTTGCCTAATAGAGAATTATCAGGGTTTTTTTATCATCAAAAATTTAAAGCTGTACATTGTATGTCTGCCTTCATAACAGTCTTGTTAAGTTCTTACTATTCAGGAAATTTGTCACTAAATAATTTTGAGAGAGCAAGTTTACAAGATAACATTAAAATCAAAGTCTTATCTTCCATATAAACTTCAATATATACATGTAAACTAGTAGTTTCCAAAGTCTGATCTTGCAGGATACATTGAGTTTTGTTTAAGTAACACATGAGCATGCTCAAGAGGCAGACCAAAATTCCATAGATATTTGAATGGAAATATTTCTATATTGTCACAAATACAAGGCGTGACCAATATAAGTGTTATGTCTATGCAACTGATAAAACCATCATGCAAAGTCAATTGCTATGATTACAACATAAATGAACACTTTCCTTTGCCTTTCTATTGGATTTTGCTTTTATTTCATAAACTCGTAAACTTGGAAGAGATGTGTTCTAAAACACCATTAGCTTGCTATGATGATACTTATCCCCGACCTATCGATAAATGACGATAGTGTTGCTGTTATATAGCCAGTACAAATCTGATGCAAGCTTCTTTTCCCTGTAAAAAGAAACATTGGGGAAAAAATGTGGAATTAATTGTATTTTAAGCTTTCAAGTTTCAACCAGTGATTTATGACTTAAAATATTACAAAAAAGCATTTGTATAACTGGTACTCACTTATATGCAACATTGATAACAATTCAACTTTTAAATTTCAGGTGGATGAATCTGGAGTAGAAGCTAAAGACATTGAACTTGTTATGTCCCAAGCTAATGTATCTCGAACAAAAGCTGTGAAGGCACTTAAAAATAATAATAATGACATTGTGAATGCAATTATGGTAAGTCAAATTCTTAGATAGTTGTTTTGGATTGAAATGGAATGAGTATCTCACACAACTCCTAAATTATAAAATCCTTGTCCAAGAAAAGTTAAAAAAAAAAATGAAAAATGCCAAATGTTGTTAGTGTTTAATTTATAAATTTCAAGACCTGCCTGAAAAAAATTGAAGTTCGACTATAAAAACACACTTTCAGTCTTGTATAGCAATGTACAGGACACACATTTTGTCACAACAACCTAAACATAATAAAGATTTGTCAGTGAAAATAAAAAAAAAAAATATATATCATTTCACAAGAATGAAAGATTAGAGGAAGAAAATTCAAATATATGATTTTGAGGTATATTGTCATGGTTATATATTAGAGATTAGGATTTTTTGCGACAACTTGCTATGATGATACTTATCCCCGACCTATCGATAAATGACGATAGTGATGCTGTTATATAGCCAGTACAAATCTGATGCAAGTGTTCATATCTTGAAGAATGGTGTTTCTTTGACAATATATAAATTTGAAATTCAATGTGAAGATTTAATTCCAAATCATTATGACAGTCTCTGTTGTAACATAAATCTACAAAACCAAAGATCAGTGCATTTACTGTAACAAATCAATATGTGTTGTACACACAAGGTTATTCATGGGTAAATAGCACTCTTGCCTTCCAGTGAATCATTGATAGTCTAGGTGATAACATTCTTGACAAAAGACCTGTCTAAGTTACCATGGAGACACTGATTTTTATTGAATCGCTTGGTGTACAGTATTTTTAAGAATATTCTTGACCTAATAGTAAAAATAAAGATATAAATATAAATTTATGTAAAAAACATCTCCATGATGTATCTTTTTGTCAGTGACAGAAAGTGGTTTAATGGCTCATTGAAGCAAACTTTTATTTGACAAATGTACTGAAAATTAGATGAATTATTTAATTAGTATTGAGTGATTTGATTCTTTATCTGTATATAACCATTGTTTTCATTGATTCGTGTAGAAATAACTTTCATCATTTTATTTTTCAGGAGCTGACGATGTGATGACTTTCTCTACTTGTGTTTCTTTGTGTTGCCATGTTTTGTCATATTTATGTAAAATAATTCTTAAAAAAAGCATCAAAAATCAATATATTGTTTTTTTATGACTTTGAACATGTTTATAATGATGGTCCTGTGAAAAAAATATTTTAGAATCCTATACTGCTTTATTGAGTTGTGCCTTTGTTTGAAAAGTATCTTACATCTGCTCTTGGTATGTTTAAATGCATAAGTTTTGGAATTAATCACTGTGATCATTGTTGATAGAAAAAAGTCGTCCAGCAAATTGGAAGATTTAGGAAATGTATTGTCATCAGCTTTTGACTTCTCAGTCCACACTTCCCTTTCAAGGAGCTGACAAGATTTTGTTGAACTCTCTTTTGGAAATCGCATCAGCCAATAAAAGTGCTTCTACAAACCCAGAGGCTGTATATCATTTGACAGAACCAGAGGATCCAAAAAATTTAAAACAAAGTAAAACACAGCATTGTGAAGCATGAACTTAGGATCGGTGCTTTAATAAGATGAATCCATTATATGTTTAGATCCATTTTTGGAAGGTCAATGTCGAATGATACTTTATTTGGCAGTGTATTCGCACTAGCATTTCTCGTTTAGATTATTTTACCCTGCACCTTCAGTTAAGGTGCATTGACTGAACGTTTTGACTTTTTAAAATTTTAATGTTGGCTTTTTTACTTGTTTCTTAAAGGTGAGATATATCTCTGTGGTTCAATAGGATATCTTTTAATGTTTGAATATAAAGTTTTTAATGGAGACAATTTGTTTGATTGGCATGTATAGTCAATTGATGACAATGATATATAGATGGCAGGTTGTAATAGTCTGTTCCAGTTCAGCAACTGAGAGAAAATGGAAATCAAAGATCAGATTAAAATTAATTTATGCACAATTTTGACCTGTGTAGCTTGTAAATAAAAGCAACAGCAGTATAACAGTGTTGAAAAAAACAAATCTTGGTTACAACCTAAAACTGAGGAAAACAGGATCAACCAAAACACTTAAGTGCAACAAAAACAAAGACACTTAGAAAATTGCCATATTCTTGACTACAGGACATTTTTAGAAGAAAAAATGGGTTGTACTGGTTTCATGGCTAGCTAAACCTGCTTAATGACTCATTAAAAATTATCCCATAAACAAGCTGGAGAATACTCATAACAGAAACACACAAACAATAATACAACAGTCAACAGAACAATAACAAACATATTCCATCAATGACAAACACCACAGGATAACAGAAACTGAAATACTTGTGTAACTAACCTGCATGTCCAAACTTATCATTAGATTGTATAAACACTGACACATTGATTGAACAACCAATTCTAGATGAGTCCATTAAATTTACAGACATTTTTAAGCTTTCCTCCTGGTAACTATTTGAGCAGATTCTACATATAAAGGAGTGAGCTACCGTATATGAAGTCAATATAGTGTAAACATGCAAGAGTTCAGGGATGTAGCGTAATGGAGGCAAATGCCTCACTTTTGAATCGACGACCAAACTTTCGAAGTGTCTTTTTTTTTTACTTATGTATTTTACATCAATTTATCAATATGCGAGTTTCGAGTTTCAAATTATCTACCGGCACACTCCATACAGTGTGTCCACTCTGCAGCAGCAATTGCAGCTTTTATCATAGTGGTGACGGTAAAATAGTAAGTGTTCCGAATACAAATCAAAATAAAAAAAAATTGAAACAAATCTTAATGTTGCAAAACTGGTTCAAGACGAGTATTTACACCCCTATACTTGCTACATGTCCCTTCCTAATTATGTTTTTTCTGTGCTTTTTTTTCAATTTTGCCCCTTTAATAATTTTACTGCTTTAACTAATGGAGACTACAATTATACTGACATCTGCAGGAGGAAGGTTCTCCAAGGGCAATCCGTAGGCTGGCACTTATCAGTAAACATATAAATTAGTCAGAGAAAAATAATAGAAAGAGAATTGTAGCAAGTCTAGCTATAACACCCCTATTCTGGCTTATTACTTTCCTTGGTTTATTTGAATCGATAACGCTATAGCTTCCAATGTTTACACTATCAACTCACTGAACAACAAATTATAATTGATAAAATAATTCATTGACCAAAACTAATAATTATTCATAATTAATTTAGACAAAATCATGAAGCGTCTTTTCTATGGAAGTCTTTGATGTATAAGGCAATTCATGATTTTTATTTCAATCTTTAATAAATATATTTTTGGTATCGTTTGAAAATATTTCTTTCGTGTTTCTTTTTCTGATTATGGTCAGCGTTGTCTGGTTGTATGCTAGCGTGTGCCGTTGATTCTAGTGCGGTAGGTAGTGGGTTTGAACCCTGGTAGGTCAAACCAAGGACTTGAAAATTGGTAGAATAATGTGTCCAGGTAGGTTGACATGTCTTCCAGCGGATTGTTTACAGAGAATGCTTATAACATGTTCTCGACTTCTAGAAGCTTATAACTTGCTACTGGACATAAATATTTACATGCATGTACATAAGAACGTAGTGTTGAAGCTTTTCGATAGTATAGGTCACAGGAGAATCGGAAAGTTGGTTGACCAACAGAGATTATTTTTTTTATATTTACTTATAGGCTAGCTAATAAAAATAACGTATTTCAGTTATATATATTTTTTGTTTTTTATTATAAATAGTAATGCTGAAATGAGCTAACTTCTCCCGTTTCAGGCACCCGAAAACCCCCTAAAAAAAGGCTTAAAATTTTTTCGACTCGCTCCGCTCGGCGATTTGCCTCACTTTAAAGAAACATGCGCTACGGCTTTGGAGTTTTTAAACATATCAATTATGAGACAACCGAGCAGAGGATATGTTAGTTACTGATGAGAAATTGATAATTATCATTCCGCTTGTCATAGATTTTAGTGTCGGGTTGTCCACATTGAGAAAAGTTCTATGTATGAAGCAGTCCTTTCATCCATAGTATCCTTAATTTCAACTTCACTAGCATATATTGTATGCAATTACTGACTGAATTATGGGACATCAGTTACTGTGTTGAAATATCAATTTCACAGAAAGTAAAAAAATGGCATTTATCTAAAAGGAAAACTTGTTTGCACAGTACATTATACTAACTTAGATTTTCTTAAGTATTGCAATAAATGTGGGACTTGCAAATTTAACTTTTTTTTAACATATTGACAGATTCTATGATAAATGGCTTACAAACCTGTTGGAGATTGTTGGTCGATAATTGTTCTTATACACGAATTTTGGTAAGATTGCAATAGAATTGACAGTTTAAAAAAGTTAGTGGCTATTTTGATGGCTCTAATAGAAATTGTTGATGCATAACATCTAGACTTATAAATGGCTGAGGGGAAAATTCATATATAAGTAGTGTGAAATGGAGAATGATGAATTTAATTGCCCAATTAGTTTCTACAAATTTCATACTCCATGTTATAAAGGTATAATCTACATTATGACAATGTTCATGGCCTATTATTAAATAAGGTAATGACACATTTGCTAACTGGACCTTGCAAGTTGATTGGGCTTCTCTTTTGTTATTCGGCTGGCTTATGTAAAATGTCAAATAGTATTGTCCCCCGCTGCACAGAATCTACCATTTGTATTTTATATGATTTTTTCTTGTCCTGAATTATCTAGCTAAGGGTTACGAGCCACTCTCCTCTCCATCTTTGCTGATTGAGGAGCGATTGAGCTATAATTTCTGAGACACAAGGTCGCAGCTGTAAATGGCTGCACCCAATCAAAAAGCGCAAATCACATGTAAATGTGGATTGTAACCCTTGGCTAGCAAAGATTGACCTGAATATACATGATAAATTGTCCACTGGAATCAAAACAAACAAATCACTTAATCCTTCTTTTCACTGCTGATTCAAGTAAAATTCATAAAGAGGAAAATATATAGGATAAAAAGTAAGGAGATTATATAGGATAAAGAGAGAAGAGATTTCAGATGATAAAAAGTAAGAGGATGATATATGGGATAAAAAGTCAAAAAATAGGAAATATAGGATAAGTGAAAGGAAAATATATAGGATAAAAAAATCCTGAGTAGGATATATATGACAAAAAGTGAGCGGAGGATATATAGATAAAAAGTAAGAATGGGATAAATATGAGAAGGATATATTGGATAAAAAGGAAGTGTAGCATACAGAGGATAACAAGTGAAAGGAGGAAATATAGGATAAAAAATGAGTGGAGGTTATATAAGTTTTTAAAAAGTGAGAGGAGGATATATGAAATTAAAAGTTAGTAGAAAATATTGAGGAGGATAGAAATGGCAAAGGAAGATATATATAATAAAAAAGAAAGAGGAGGATATATTTGTTAAAGAAAAGAGAGGAGGTTATATAGGATAAAATGTTGGGGAAGGATATACTGGATTAAATGTTGGGGAAGGATATACTGGATAAAAAGTGTGATGAGGATATATAAGATAAAACAGTGAGAGGCGGATAAATAGAATAAAAAAGTTAGGGGATAAAAAGTGAGAGAAGGATAAAAAGTAAAAGAAGGATATAGAGGATAAATAGAATAAAACAGTGAGAGGAGGATAAGTAGAACCAAAAAAAGAAAAAGGAGTATATAGAGCATAAAAAGTGAGAGGAGGATATATAGGATAAAAAGTGAGAGGAGGACATAGAGGATAAAAAAGTGAGAGAAAGATATAGATTATAAAAATTGAGAGAAAGATATAGAGGTATAAAGTGAGAGAAGGATATAGAGGATTAAAAGTGAGAGAAGGATTTAGAGGACAAAAAGTGAGAGAAAGATATAGATTTTAAAAAGTGAGAGAAGGATATACACGATAAAAAAATGAGAGAAGGATATAAACGAAAAAAGAGAGAGAAGGATTTAGAGGATAAAAAGTAAGAGTAGGATATAGAGGATAAAAAGTGAGGATGTAAAGGGGAAAAAAAGTGATGGAAGAATTTAGAGGATAAAAAATGAGAGAATGATATAGAGTATAAAAAGTGACAAGGATATAGAGGATAAAAAGTAGAAGTAGGATATAGAGGATAAAAAGTGAGAGAAAGATATGGACGATTAAAAGTGAGAATATAGAGTATAAAAAGTGAGAGAAGGATATAGACGATTAAAAATGAGGATAAAGAGGATAAAAAGTGAGAGAAGGATTTAGAGGATAAAATGTAAAAGTAGGATATTGAGGATAAAAAGTGAGGGAAGGATATGAAGTATGAAAAAAGTGAGAGAATGATATCGACGATAAAAAGTGAGGATATAGAGTATAGGATAATGGGGATAAAAAGTAAAAGTAGGATAAAAATAAGAGTAGGATATAGACGAAAAAGTAAAAGTAGGATGTAGAGTATAAAAAGTGAAAGAAGGATATATAGGATTAATAGTAAGAGTAGGATATAGAGGATAAGAAGTGAGGATGTAGAGGATAAAAAGTGATTGAAGGACATAGAGTATAAAAAGTGAAAGAAGGATAGATGGAATAAAAAGTGAGAGGAGGACATAGAGGATAAAAAGTAAGAGAAAGATATAGATAATGAAAATTGAGAGAAAGATATAGAGGTATAAAGTGAGAGAAGGATATAGAGGATAACAAGTGAGAGAAGGATTTAGAGGATAAAAAGTGAGAGAATGATATAGATTATAAAAATTGAGAGAAAGATATAGAGGATAAAAAGTGAGAGAAGGATATAAATTATAAAAAAGTGAGAGAAGGATATAGACGATAAAAAAGTGAGAGAAGGATAAAGAGGATAAAAAGTGAGAGAATGATATAGAGGATAAAAAGTAAAATGGATATAAAGGATGAAAAATAAGAGAAGGATATAGACGAAAAAAAGAGAGAGAAGGATTTAGAGGATAAAGAGTAAGAGTAGGATATAGAGGATAAAAAGTAAGAGTAGGATATAGAGGATAAAAAATGAGGATGTAAAGGGGAAAAAAGTGATAGAAGAATTTAGAGGATAAAAAATGAAAGAAGGATATAGAGTATAAAAAGTGAGAAGGATATAGAGGATAAAAAGTGAGAGAAGGGTATGGACGATTAAAAGTGAGAATATAGACTATAACAAGTGAGAGAAGGATATAGACGATTAAAAATGAGGATAAAGAGGATAAAAAGTGAGAGAAAGATATAGACGATTAAAAATGACCATAAAGAGGATAAAAAGTGAGAGAAGGATTAAGAGGATAAAAAGTAAAAGTAGGATATAGAGGATAAAAAGTGAGAGAAGGATATAAAGTATGAAAAAAGTGAGAGAATGATATCGACGATAAAAAGTGAGGATATAGAGTATAAAAAGTTAGAAGGATATAGGGAATAAAAAGTAAAAGTAGGATAAAAATAAGAGTAGAATATAAACGAAAAAAAGTAAAAGTAGGATATATAGTATAAAAAGTGAAAGAAGGATATATCGGATTAAAAGAGTAGGATATAGAGGATAAAAAGTGAGGATGTAGAGGATAAAAAGTGATAGAAGGATATATAGGATAAAAAAGTGAGAGAAGGATAAAGACGATAAAAAGTGAGAGAAGGATATAGACGAAAAAAAAGTAAAAGTAGGATATAGAGTATAAAAAGTGAAAGAAGGATAAATAGAATAAAAAAGCGAGAGAAGGATTTAGAGGATAAAAAGTAAGAGGAGGATATATAGGATAAAAAGTGAGAGAATGATATAGAGGATAAAAAGTAAAAGTAGGATAACAAATGAGAGAATGATATAAGGATAAAAAGTAGGAGTAGGATATAGAGGATAAAAAGTGAGAGGAGGATGACTTTTTTGTATAGGATTAAAATTGAGAAGAAGATAAATGTATAATAAACAGTTTGAGCCTGCTGTGTATAGAATAAAAAAGACAAAATACGAAATGATATTTATGAAATTCCGTTTGTATATTGTCGAAACGTAAAACAGCCAGTTGTTTTACTAGAATTTGGTTAAGCTAAAGAATCGATAAGATTCCATAAGAGGATATGGATATACGGAAACGACAATTAATCAACAGTTTTTTTTACTTGCGACTAAATTTAAGTTGCTCATTGATTAACATGCAGTCGCTAATATGGAAAAGTCCCTTTGGATATCGCAATCCGACAAAGCACTATATATTATATTTATAAGTTCACATTTTTACTTTTCAAAACGGACATTGAACGATTCTACCTTATTTATATATATTTATATATTAGACGAGTTATATATATATAAAGTGCCTAGAAAATCAACCTAACGATGTTAGAGTAGATTTGATTCGTAACTTCTATACAACTCGTCTAAACATCAACCCAACAATGTTAGATCTGTAAATTTGCTTTTGCAAATTTTTGGTTCTTCCCTCGCCGGGATTCGAACCCATGCTACTGTGATATCGTGACACCAAATCGCCTGCACTGCAGCCGCCCGCTAGACCACACGACCACCTGGGCTCTCTCTCTCTCTATATATATATATATGTAAATGTGATAGAAGGCAAACTAGTCAAGTATTGCTGTCACGGAATAGAAGTTCCTTAATAATATAAGTTCCAAAGGGAAAAACTATTCTGGAATATTATTTGCACAGGAATAAATATAACAGTAGATGTTCCTAACGGAATAAATAGTATAGAATATTTGTTCCGACAGGTACAGGTTTTATGACATTGTTTATAATAAAGTTTCCACTGGTGGAACAAATATACGTTGACATTGCCAGTTCTTATATCATGGATGTGATATTCATTCATGATCGTTAAGCACATAGCAATTAATTAATCAATCAATTTACCACACACATTGTTAATATTGTCAAAGTATAACTCATCTGCCTATTTGTAAAAATCTATTGAATAGGATTGACAGTTGGATATTTTTTAAACCGAATGTGTTAAGCTCGTTAAAGTTTTTATAGTAAATGTAGTTTAAATTTTCAATCAAGCGGATCAAATACAAAGAAAAACTCACTTTGTACATATTGTGGTAACTTAAGATAAGTGTTATTGTATGTCATCCATTTACGTGTGTGTAGTAGTGTAATATTAATACACGAGATTGATCAGGGATTGCAAAAGTATTATAAACATGGAGCTGCTTGCATTACTTTGTACCGCCGTTATCTTCGTTCTGGAAATTGTTGTAGCTTCAGGCTCGAACAATATATACAAGGATGTATTTCAAAATTATGCCAAAGAATTAGTTCCAACGTGGAATGCACCAACACCTCTGAAACTTAGCTTCAGTGCTGCACCATCAACCATAGTGTCGTTTACGGAACTGGAAGAGAAACTAACACTGACAATGAGTGTAACAGTAAATTGGACTGACCATAGGCTAGGGTGGAATCCAACCTTATATAACAATACATATACACTAACAATTCCGCCACATGATATTTGGCTCCCGTATCTGTACCTTGCTAATAGTGTGAACGATGTGAAACCAATCGGACAGGAGGCAGACTTCTATGTGATACTGGTAGCAGATGGGTCGGTTTACTGGACCCCTGGTGGTGTTTTTGAGGCACAGTGTACGCCTGATGTATCTAAATTTCCATTCGATACACAATTATGTTTATTTTTTTTCACTATGTGGGGTATCCTTCCTGCAGATGTGGAATTTAATGTTTATTCTAAAGTTCCAAATCTAAGTTACTTTGCTGCGAATTCTGACTGGACTGTTGTCGATACATTTCAGAATGCTTCTCTAATTGGAACAGGTTCCTCTGCATTTGTTATGGGGATTTCTATCAAACGTAAACCGATTTATTATGTAGTAACCGTCATACTACCTACATTATTGTTTTGTCTGATGAATCCACTTATGTTCTGTCTCCCTGTAGAATCAGGAGAACGAATTTCATTGGGTATGACAATTCTACTGGCTTACGCTATATTTCTCACGATAGTATCGGCTTCTATCCCAGCAAAGTCGGACCCGTTGTGTACTATTCTTTTAGTTCTGGTTTGTATCATGATGGTTAGTGGTGTTATAGTAATTTTGACTATAATTAGCGCATACTATTACTATATGGAAGATGTCAGCCATGCGAATCCATGTTTAAGACGTTTGACATTACGATTTAACCGAAAACAGAAGGACAAAAAGAATTTGGAAGAAGACAAAGACACAAATTCTAATTCTCTTTCTGGTAGTAATTTAACTGGAAAAGACTTGTCTAAAACACTGGACATTATTTTTTGTGTTATTTCTTTTGTTACGTTTATTGGAATATTATCTGCGTATTTTCTATTTATTTTCATATCATAGCAAAGTATTTTAATCATCATATTTCTGTATAAATTGTCTTCAAATTTGTAAGCATCCATGTAAATGTATCGCTAAAATGTTTGGTGACAACATTATGCAGCCTGAAAAATAATAAATTGTACAAGCCAAATTTCAAATTGTCAATACAACTGAATTCTTTTATTTTGACGTTTCGTTGAGGTATATAAAAATATATAAACAAACATACGAAGAGTAAAATAAAAGCAAAGGGTTTATTTCTAACATAATTACGTAAATCTCGTTGACATATCTGACATATATACTGTTGCTTTTTATTTCGTTTCTGTTATTTTTTTGTCTGTATTTTGATCATTGGTTGCAGCTTACCCCATGTTCAGAAAGTTAATCATTCGCTGAAGCTCCACGACAAGTAGTTCGAGATTGACGAAATAGAAACATGCATACTTTTTTCGTTTGTTTTTGTTCGTTAACAATTATGTCATGTTTCATTGAAGAAGTAAAGAGAGATCAAATCATTAATTTCCAATAAAAGAAACACATCCCATGTTTGTTTGTTCTGTAACTTTTAGTAGATTCAATTCAATACTTAAAAATAATACATTTGTTTGCTAAGTATAATGAGTTTGATAGATTATTTGATTGGATGTTGTACTGTTATGATCAGCTGTGAAATCATATTTCATTTAAATTCAACATAACATTAAAGTAGGAATTAACGGGGTTTTAATTATTGAATAAAAGCAAGTTGTTCTATAATCGACCATTAGTCTGCTTTTAACGCAAGATCGTAGTCAATGTTTACAAATTTTATTCCCACAAGATTACAACTTGAAAGCCAGGGACAGACTTCATAAGCATCAGTTTACGAAACAATTCGGATATTAATTATTATCCTCCGACTAACATTTAAAAATAAGCAAATGGGTTATGTGGAGAGAACGAACAAAATCGATGCTATAAATATTCACCACCACTCGACAATTAAAAAAAAGCGTGTCTCAATTAAACATATATAGTCATATAAAACAGGACTGCTTTTGTCACAATCAAAATACAAGAATTAAGTATTCAATGATCGGAGCGGACAATGTTGATCATTGGACCGTTCATGATACTAACTATCGCACGTTGACCTATAATGATTTACTTTAAAAAAAAAATAATATTATTATTGACCTTATTTCCTCTTATACAGAGATTATGTCATAACATATATACACATTAGAACAAAATACAAAAAAACAAACATATTTAGACAGTTCAAAGTATCAAAGGCACATATTTAAGCAATTTTAAGAAGGAAATAGAGAATTAAAAGTGAGAGAAGGGTATATAGGATAAAAAGTGAGAGAAGGATATAGACGATAAAAAGTGAGAGAAGGAAAAAGAGGATAAAAAAGTGAGAGAAAGATTAGAGGATAAAAGTGAGAGTAGGATATAAAGGATAAAAAGTAAATGGAGGAGGATATAAAGGATTAAAATTTAAAAGAGGTTATATAATAAAAAGTTTGAGCCTTCTGGGTATAGAATTAAAAAGACGAAATATGAAATGATCTTTATGAAATTCCGTTTATATGTTGTCGAAACGTAAAACAGCCAGTTGTTTTACTAGAAATTGGTTAAGCTTAATAAAAATCAATAAGATGATATGGATACGGAAACGACAATCAACTTGCGACTAAATGTAAGTTGCTCATTGATTAACATGCAGTCGCTAACATGGAAAATACTTTATGTGGCACTATGTCAACGACACAGTCCCTTTGGCTATCGCAACCCGACAACGCGCTATATATTATTTTTATATTAAGTTCACATTTTTTCTTTTCAAAACGGACATAGAACGAATATACCTTATTTGTATATATATATAAATGTGATAGAAGGCAAACTAGTTAAGTATTGCCAGTTCTTATATGATCATGGATGTTATATTTATTCATGATCGTTAAGTCCTGGTTAAGTACATAGCAATTAATTAATCAATCAATTTGCCACAAACATTAAAAAGAGAAGCTTGTGAATACTGTCAAAGTATAATAAACTCATCTGCCTATTTGTAAAAATCTATTGAATAGGATTCACAGTTGATTTTTTTTAAACCCGAAGGGATTGAGCTCGTTTAAGTTTTTATAGTAAATGTAGTTTAAATTGTCAATCAAGCGGATCAAATACAAAGAAAAACACACTGTGTACATATTTTGGTAACTTAAGATAAGTGTTATTGTATGTTAGTGTGTGTAATATTAGCACACGAGATTGAACAGGGCTTGCAAAAGTATTATAAACATGGAGCTGCTTTCATTACTTTGTACCGCCGTAACTTTCGTTCTGGAAATTGTTGTAGCTTCAGGCTCGAATAATATATACAAGGATGTATTTCAAAATTATGCAAAGGAATTAGTTCCAACGTGGAATGTACCAACACCTCTTAAACTTAGCTTCAGTGCAGCACCATCAACCATAGTGTCGTTTACAGAACTGGAAGAGAAACTAACATTGACAATGAGTGTAACAGTAAATTGGACTGACCATCGGCTAGGGTGGAATCCAGCCTTATATAACAATACATATACACTAACAATTCCGCCACATGATATTTGGCTCCCGTATCTGTACCTTGCTAATAGTGTGAACGATGTGAAACCAATCGGACAGGAGGCAGACTTCTATGTGATACTGGCAGCAGATGGGTCGGTTTACTGGACCCCTGGTGGTGTTTTTGAGGCACAGTGTACGCCTGATGTATCTAAATTTCCATTCGATACACAATTATGTTTATTTCCTTTCACTATGTGGGGTATCCTTCCTGAAGATGTGGAATTTAATGTTTATTCTAAAGTTCCAAATCTAAGTTACTTTGCTGCGAATTCTGACTGGACTGTTATCGATACATTTCAGAATGCTTCTCTTATTGGACACTCCTCTGTATTTGTTATGGGGATTTCCATCAAACGTAAACCGATTTATTATGTAGTAACCGTCATACTACCTACATTATTGTTTTGTCTGATGAATCCACTTATCTTCTGTCTCCCTGTAGAATCAGGAGAACGAATTTCATTGGGTATGACAATTCTACTGGCTTACGCTATATTTCTCACGATAGTATCGGCTTCTATCCCAGCGAAGTCGGACCCGTTGTGCACTATTCTTTTAGTTCTGGTTTGTATCATGATGGTAAGTGGTGTTATAGTAATTTTGACTATAATTAGCGCATACTATTACTATATGGAAGATGTCAGCCATGCGAATCCATGTTTAAGAAGGTTGACATTGCGATTTAACCGAAAACAGAAGGACAACATGAATTTTGAAGAAGACAAAGACACAAATTCTAATTCTCTTTCTGTTAGTTATTTAACTGGAAAAGACTTATCTAAAACACTAGATATTATATTTTTCATTATTTCGTTTGTTACATTTATTGGAATATTATCTGCGTATTTTCTATATATTTTGATATCATAGCAAAGTATTTTAATCATTATATTCTAGAGACGGATTTTCTATATAAATTGTCTTCAAGTTTGTAAGCATCCACGTAAATTTATCGCTCAAATGTTTGGCAACATTATGCAGCCTGAAAAATAATAAATTGTACAAGCCAAATTTCAAATTGTCAATACAACTGAATTCTTTTATTTTGACGTTTCGTTGAGGTATATAGAAATATATAAACAAACATACGAAGAGAAAAATAAAAGCAAAGGGTTGATTTCTAACATAATAACGTAAATCTCGTTCACATATCTGACATATAAACTATAGCTTTTTATTTCGTTTCTGTTTTTTTTCTTCTGTATTTTGATCATTGGTTGCAGCTTACCCAATGTTCAGAAAGTTAACCATTCGCTGAAGCTCCACGACAAGTAGTTCGAGATTGACGAAATAGGAACATGCATACTTTTTGCGTTTGTTTTTGTTCGTTAACAATTATGTCATCACGGCCGACACTCGGCTAACCGAGAGATAGGTCGGTTAATCTATATTGAGTATGCGGCTATATCGGCGGTGGAACTGTTAATCGGGTTGGCTTAAGTCTGTTAATCAGGTGTTATCGTGAAAATCAGTGCAAGGTCAGCATGTTTCATTGTATAACTAGATAATTATATTTATTCTACTGGCTTACGCTATATTTCTCACGATAGTATCGGCTTCTATCCCAGCAAAGTCGGACCCGTTATGTACTATTCTTTTAGTTCTGGTTTGTATCATGATGGTTAGTGGTGTTATAGTAATTTTGACTATAATTAGCGCATACTATTACTATATGGAAGATGTCAGCCATGCGAATTCATGTTTAAGAAGGTTGGCATTGCGATTTAATCGAAAACAGAAGGACAAAATGAATTTGGAAAAAGACAAAGACACAAATTCTAATTCTCTTTCTGGTAGTTATTTAACTGGAAAAGACTTGTCTATAACATTGGACATTATATTTTGCGTTATTTCTTTTGTTACATTTATTGGAATATTATCTGCGTATTTTCTATATATCTTGGTATCATAGGAAAGTATTTTAATCAATATATTCTAGAGAAAGATTTTGTTATTTCTGTATTATTTGTCTTTGAATATGTAAGCATCCATGTAAATTTATCGCTGGTAGGAGTAAAATGTTTGGTGGAAACATTATGAAGCCTGAAAAATAATAAATTGTACAAAATAAATTAGCAAATTGTTAATATAACTGAATTCTTTTATTTTGACGTTTCGTTGAGGTATATAAAAATATATAAACAAACATACGAAGAGGATAAAATAAAAGCAAAGGGTTGATTTCTAATAGAAATACATAAAACCTCGTTGAAATATCTCACCCTGGCATATATACTATTGGAATTACTTTTTATTTCGTTTCTGTTTTGTTTGTCAGTTTTTTTTTTTATCATTGGTTGAAGCCCATGTTCAGAAATTTAACTGTAGCTCCACGACAAGTCTATTGAGATTGACGAAATAGAAAGATGCATTTTTTTTTTAATTTGTTTATTAGCAATCATGTCATGTTCCAATGAAGAAGTTATAACAGATTGATATTCTGACTATTAATTGCCAATAAAAGAAACACATCCCATGTGTGTTTGCTCTGTGATTAAGTACTTTCAATTCAATACTATTAGGTTTGTTTGCAAAGTTATTTGTTTTATAGATTATTTGATTGGATGTTGTTCTGTGATGATCCACTGTTAAGTCATATTTCATTTGATCGTTTATTGGTATCACGTCGTCGGCGTCGTCCGGAAAACAGATGGTTTCCGGATAATTAACTAGAAATCATTAACATTTTAACACAATGTTTATAGCCACAAAAGGAAGGTTGGGATTGATTTTAGGGGTTATGGTCACAAATGTATAGGAATTAAGGGTAAAAAAAGGGCCCAAAGACGCATTTATGTTTTGTTTTGTTTTTTTTTGGGGGGGGGGGGGTATGGTTGAAATCATTTAAGCAATTAGGGGCAGAAAAAATATGTATAAAGAAATGATTAGCTGTAAAGTTATTGTATGAAGCTACTATTAATGAAAATTAATCTTTTAAAATTTTGTAATGTATTTTAATGAGTATTTATTGTTGCAAACTCCATGAGAAATTTGAATTGAGATTATTTTTTTGAATAAGGGAAAGGAGGAGATGAAAAAGTGGGGGTTGGGGAGGGGGGGAGTTAATAAGAATTTTTAGGGGAGGGTACATTTTTCTCATTCAGATTTGAAAAATTAAAAAGATTTTTTTTTAGAATTTATTTTTGAACAGCATAGTGCATTGCTCAAGAGCAAAAACAATTGTTTGAATTTCATTAGACCACATTCATTCTGTGTCAGAAACCTATGCTGTTTAACTATTGAATCACAAGACAAATTCAGCACTGTATGCAAGCTTGAATGTTGTGTCCATACTTGCCCCAACTGTTCAGGGTTCGACCTCTGCGGTCGTATAAAGCTGTTCCCTGTGGATCATATGGTTTCTAATGGAAAAATATACATTTGTAAAGTTTGTGATCCGCCCATAAAGATAAGAGTACATTTGAACTGTGTCGTATATCAGAGGTAGTTAATGCACACAAAGGCTGTCCGGACTATAGCAAGAAAGAAGAGATTTTCCCTGTTTCGTGTGTTCATAATTAAAAATACAATCCACCCAATGCCAAGAGAAGCGGGCTAACACTATATTCTTCAGTGGAAGATTAAAAGGAAACATCAACAACATCCAGGCCACGTCCAATTGTATTTGTAGCATTTGTATTTTATCCATCTGATGAATTAAGCCTTTTTCAGTTGCTTTTTATATTTCGTTCTTATTTTTTGTACTGTTACACCACTGTCCCATCTCAAGGGGGGGGATCATGCTAACATGCTTGACCCCGCCACCACATGTTCTATGTATGTGCTAGTCCCAAGTCAGGAACATGTTACTCAGTGGTTGCCGTTTGTTCATGTGTTACATATTTGTTTTTCGTTCATTTTTAGCTCACCTGGCCCAAAGGGCCAAGTGAGCTTTTCTCATCACTTAGCGTCCGTCGTCCGACGTCCGGCGTTAACTTTTACAAAAATCTTCTCCTCTGAAACTACTGGGCCAAATTTAACCAACTTGGCCACAATCATCATTGGGGTATCTAGTTTAAAAAATATGTGCGGTGTCCCGTCCAACCAACAAAGATGGCCACCATGGCTTAAAAGTAAAATATAGGGGTAAAATGCAGTTTTAGGCTTATAACTCAAAAACCAAAGCATTTAGAGCAAATCTGACATGGAATAAAAAAAAATTATGAGGTCAAGATCTATCTGCCTTGAAATTTTCAGATGAATCGGACAACCAATTGTTAGGTTGCTGCCCCTGAATTGGTAATTTTAAGGAAGTTTTGCTGTTTTTGGTTATTATCTTGAAAATTATTATAGATAGAGATAAACTCTAAACAGCAATAATGTTCAGCAAAGTAAGATTTACAAATAAGTCAAAATGATCAAAATGATCAATTGGCCCCTTTTGGATTTATTGCCCTTTATAGTCAATTTTTAACCATTTTTCGTAAATCTTAGTTATCTTTTAGAAAATCTTCTCCTCTGAAACTACTGGGTCAATTTAAAGCAAAATTGGCCACAATAATCATTTGGGTATCTCAGTTTAAGAAATGTGTCTGGTCACCCGGCCAACCAACCAAGATGGCCGTCATGGCTAAAAATGGAACATAGGGGTAAACTGCAGTTTTTGTCTTATAACTCTGAAACCAAAGCATTTAAAGCAAATATGTTAAAGGGTTAATTTATCTATTAGATCAAGATCTATCTGCCCTAGAATTATCAAGCAAATCAGACAACCCGTTGTTGGGTTTCTGCCACCAAATTAGTAATTTTAAGGAAAATTTTGCAGTTTTTGGTTCATGTGGTTATTATCTTGAATATTATTATAGATAAAGATAAACTGTAAACAGCAATAATGTACAGCAAAGTAAGACCTAAAAATAAGTCAACATGATCAAATAGGTCAATTGACCCCCTAAGAAGTTAGTGCCCTGTATAGTCAATTTTTTTTCAATTTTCATAAATTTCGTAAATTTTCACTTACATTTTTCACTGAAACTACTGGGCCAAGGTCATTATAGATAGAGATAACTGTAAGCAGCAAGAACCTTTAGTAAAGTTAGATCTACAAACACAACACCAAAACATAATTTAGTCATGGATCCATCGGTGTCCTTTGTTTAATATTCACATAGACCAAGGTGAGCGACACAGGCTCTTAAGAGCCTCTAGTTTGTACATAAATTAGGCCATTAGTTTTCTCGTTTGAATTATTTTTACATTGTCATTTCGGGGCCCTTTATAGCTTACTATTCGGTATGCATGGGCTTTGCTCATTGATGAAGGACGTACGGTGACCTATCGTTGTTAATTTCTGTGTCATTTTGGTCTGTTGTAGAGAGTTGTCTCATTGGCAATCATACCACATCTTCTTTTTCATGTCATAACCAAAAGAAAAAAGTGAATCAAGTTCACAAAATATCATAAAATAAAAATAACGATATTAACAAATATTGAGGTAAATGTAATTTTGTTTGATCCTGAAGATTTAATAATTGTTGATATAAAATCAATATACATGTATACAATATGAAAATCACTGACAAGTTTTGAATGAAGGAACAATTCGAAACTGTTTACATATATTCCATATTAATTTCCCTTTTAAATTTGCCATTTACATAATTCACTTCAAATTTACCCTGTAAACGCTCTTCATATTTTAAAGCCTTTGACCAAACAGTTTCATTGACTCTTTTCGATCATGTATATAAGAGTTTCACATGTGTAATGCGTTCATTTTTGTGTAGAGAGAATATGTGCAAATTATACATGTAGCCGTCTAACCAAAAACGAATAAATATATACTGGACTTTGTTTTGAAAATGCAGTAGCTCGAGAATTGGTCTCTTGTTTAAAATCCTATTACATGCAATCGCACCAACTTATCGTGATTTCTGGCACAATAAGGCCTAACCCACTGCTTTTATGTTTTCACAATCAGTTAGTTATCTTCTTTATCTGCTCCATGAAGTACTTGTCGAGATGAAGAAATAACATTACTTGAGCAAAGTATCATATATAAGTTCGGTGTATATATGCATTCATTCCATATCACCTATCGCACATAAACAAGCCCCACATTCAACACCAGCTCAGATTGGACAACCGACACCTTCGATGCCAATTTCTATGCACTCTATATCAACCCCGCCTCATCCTGATTCATCATAATTTATGAATGAAGTCAAAGAAAAATTACAAAAACTTGAAGTTTTGGAAGATATTTAAGAATCGAATGCTTCTTTTTGTAACTTTATTGGGGTGTAAAAGCGTTGACCGAAGTACATTTTGTATGAAGCGCGGAAGCGCTTGATTCTAAAAATGTGCGCACGGTCAACGCTTTTACAACTATATGATGTTACAAAAGGAAGCATTCAATACTTATAATTACATTTTCTAGATATGATCACGAAAACACGAATTTTATAAAAAAAAATATATTTAAATAAGTTGGATCAATAAAACATATAATATGAAAGTCCACAAGAAGAAGAAACAAATATGTCATCAACTTATGCAAATTATAAAACTACAGGACAAAAATCATTGATCAGCATCAGATGTCTATGGGGAATATTTTTTTATATCTAAAGTTATTTCGGATGAGCACAACCCAACAGGAATCACGCTTTTTAAAATTCGATAGTCGCATATATTTTTACAATTTTTCCTCAAAGATAATTTCTCATTTTAACAAACATACCACTTGTTTCATTGGATAGCATACCATAGTTCCTTGTCTATTGTAAATCAAAATTAACATTTATTGAGTAAAAGACCAGGAAAGGGAAGTGTTTCCTGCATTATATCAATCATTCTCAATTGTTTGAAACGTTGTTTCTAGAAACTTATATGAATGGTAATTGCCTTTCAATCTAAACAACGTCCAAACTAATTTTTAATACTCTCAAAAATAAGCAGAGTTTTCCGGCTCGTTCTTACAGAAATAAATGTAAGATTAATCCTCAAACTACTTAATAGTCAAAATTACAATGCTAATGTTGATTTTAAAGCTATTTAAATGAAATGTTTATAAAGTTCAATTTTTACAATTAACAGTTCGCAGATGCATGTTCAAAGGTAAGTTGCGATAAAAAAAAAACGAAATGACGGATATGTGAATCAAATCAGTTCTGGATACTCGGTAATATCTTTATTATTTTTCGTTAAAATACAAAATTATATGATTTTATAATTTATCTCTTTTTATCCTTTCTTTAATATTTTTTTATCAAAATAATATTTTGTCTGAAAAAAAATCCATTCGCAGCAATGAAGTTAGGGTGGCAACATCTCAAACATTTACATACCCCAGATGGGAGTACTATTGTTTGTTTAGTTAACACTTGAATTGTTTTACATTGTCTTATCGGGGCCTTTTATAGCTGACTATATGCGGTATGGGCTTTGCTCATTGTTGAAGGCTGTACGATGACCTATAATTGTTCAAGTTTGTGTCATTTTGGTCTTTTTTTGGATAGTTGTCTCATTGGCAATCATACCACATCTTCTTTTTTTTATACTATATGACTTACTGCTACACTTCATTATGTATCAGTATGTCGTTTGTATCTTTGTTCCACTTAGTGCCAAATTAAAATTTCGTCGCTTAAAACCAGTTACTTATTTTTGTGTCAAATAAAAATAGAAACCTAATCATTTAATGAAAAATTCCTCCACATTTACTTTAATTATTGTTGTGGCTTTGAGAGCCCATTTTTCACTTTAAACATTTAATCATACTTCACGGCTATAAAAATGTATCCAAGTTTTAACTTCTGCATGTTTGCCAGAACCAACAATGGTGAATTTTCATTTACTTTGTTTTCAAGGGTCAACAATTATTTATTTATTTAATTGATTGTTGTTTTCTAAAACATCCAGTGGCGAATATTTCATACATAATCAGGACGAGAATATAATTGAATTCAGAACCACTGTATATTGTTATAAATTCAAAGCATATCACGGTAGGTAAAGTGTCCGGCTGAGATCGTTTATTCGAGGAAATCGCTCCTTTTATTCGAGTGCAGGTCCAGTTTTTCGAGTGATATTACATGCGATCATATCGATTTACTAATATTTCGGGAATATAGTAGTTGTATTCGTGACAGTTTATCTTATTCTGAATGCTAAAAATGTTTTGAGCACAAGCTACAAACAATTTCCGTGTAGTTCACTCAGAATTCAGTGTTTTATATTGTCCGTGTTTTTACGAGAGCAACATCTAAAACGTCCGGGTTTTTCAACGAATGGTCCGGTATTTTTTTAAGAACATATAATTCTTACTTAGTCACAAAAACATATTACTATGTCTATAAAATTTAACACTTTTCAAGATAATTATAATTTTCTGTTTAAAAAACATATTACCATAACCTTGCAGTATTATGATATATAAGAAATCACTGGGTCCTTTTTAAAATAGACTTTAGAACCGACAACAGGGACTCATAATCTTTTCCTTCAATTTCATTCCATGCTACCCTTTGTCTTAACCATCAATATTATTTATGATTGATATTTAAAATTAGGAATGAACATATGTATATATTACAGTAATGAAAAGACATTGGAGAAAGAAAACTAAGGAAAAGCAGTAAAAAAATCAGAAAATAACTTAGGCAGCAACCATTTGATTTTCTGGGGTAGGGGCTATGGTTTTTTTCTGTGCAAACTTTTTTTTTCGCCTTCGACGAAAAACAATTTATTTTTTTAGCGACAAACCGAAAAAAATTTTTTTCTTTCAATTTTAGCATTACATATAGTGGCAGCTGAGGGTGAAACAAACAATTTTTTTTTCTCAGGGTCCGAAACAAATTATTTTATTCACCAAAACCTGGAAACAAACTTTTTTTCCAAGAAAAACCATAGCCCCTCCCAGAAAATCAAATGGTTGCTGCCTTATAAAAATAAAACAACACTTTAAAAGTTTCTTGCGTCCGAAACCCTTTTATGGATTTACTTTTATCCAGAACACTCAAACTCGAATATTTGACAGTCAAAGATGTATAAGATGGGGGGGGCAAGGGGGGTCCCCATAACAGCAATACAGTGAATTGATTTGGTGAAAAACAGATAACAAGGAATTGAAAAGGGACAATAACAGATAACAGTAAATGAAATAAGAAAATAAATCTGTCCAGGACCAATCCAGTAGATGACTCGTAGATCTTAGTATATAACTTGTGGTATGCTAGATAATTGTAAATTGTGTAAACAAGACGTTTCGGCTGTTGAGGCAGTTCTGCCTTGGTTGATTTTTTCTGTAACTTGTACAATAAGTTATAGTATGGATGTTGAATTTGTATGAACGAAATTACTAGTTTCTGTTTTTGATATAGGGATAATTTTAATCTAGGGCATTTGAGACATCATTAATGATTTAGGGTTTTTTATTTAATTTTTGAAAATAGTGCAGCCAGTGACACTTTATTATCAATTTGATTTTTGATGTTTTTATTTCTGAAAAGCAATATAAATACTTTACAAGTAATTTAAGAACACACACAATATTTTTTTTTTATTTAATAACCTCATGATAAAAATTACTTCTGATAGTATAATAGACATTTGACCTAGTGAAAATTTGGATGACACTAAGTCAGTGAAACACCAATCATGCATCTTCTGTGAAATTATAGAATATGGAAAATTAGGGTACAGCATTGGAGAAGCTGTAGGATTTTTAAAAGGGTATTTGTCGAAAAAGAAATAAACGTGTCATGCTTTACCAAAAATCGGCAATCCCGTGTCACACTTAGACCCCAATGAGACCCACTGAAAATATGGTGGTCAGGGTTCTCTTTCATGTAAATGAAAAGAGAGGGAGTATCACTTATAATATAAATGCTAAAAGAAAAAGATGTTGTATAATTCCCAAAGCCATAATTCAAACCAATACCACTTAGTAATGTAAAACAATTCAAAAGAAACCAGATGCTCCGCAGGGCGTAGCTTTATACGACCGCAGAGGTTGAACCCTGAACAGTTGGGGCAAGTATGGACACAACATTCAAGCTGGATTCAGCTCTAAATTTGGATTGTGATTTAAAAGTTGACACAGCATAGGTTTCTGACACAGAATGAATGTGTTCTAATGAACTTAAACTTTTGTTTTCTCTTAGAGCAATTCACTATGCTGTTGAATATTAATCCTCTCAAAAAAATGTTTGAAAAAAAATTTCTTTTTATTTTTGAAATTTCAAATGAGAAAAATTGAACCCAATTTTTAATCACATCACCCTTTCCCTTATTCCAAAACTAATCTCAATTAAAATATTCTAATGGAGTTTGCAACAATAACTACTCATTTAAATACATCATAAAATATTAAGATGTAAAAAAACTGCTTGTTATCACTGAATGGTAAAGATAATTTAAATTTATCAGTTGGTAGTAAAAAGTGAATATACATTGTATATTGTATATAACAAAGATTTAAGTTGATTCTGGACAAAGAAAGATAACTCTAATTAAAAAAAATTCTTGCAATAAGATATTTCTTGCTTCCTATTCTGGACAAAGAAAGATAACTCTAATTAAAAAAAAATTGCTATTTCACAATACTGTGCAATTGAAAAGACTTGCTATTGCACAATACTTAATATAATAATTTTAGATCCTGATTTGGACCAACTTGAAAACTGGGCCCATAATCAAAAATCTAAGTACATGTTTAGATTCAGCATATCAAAGAGGCCCAAGAATTTGATTTTTGTTAAAATCAAACTTAGTTTAATTTTGGACCCTTTGGACCCTTTGGACCTTAATGTAGGCCAATTTGAAAACGGGACCAAAAATGAAGAATCTACATACACAGTTAGATTTGGCATTTCAAAGAACCCCATTTATTCAATTTTTGATGAAATCAAATAAAGTTTAATTTTGGACCCAGATTTGGACCAACTTGAAAACTGGGCCAATAATCAAGAATCTAAGTACATTTTTAGATTCAACATATCAAAGAACCCAACCAATTCATTTTTTGTCAAAATCAAACTAAGTTTAATTTTGGACCCTTTGGACCTTAATGTAGACCAATTTGAAAACATGACCAAAAGTTAAGAATCTACATACACAGTTAGATTCGGCATATCAAAGAACCCCAATTATTCAATTTTGATGAAATCAAACAAAGTTTAATTTTGGACCCTTTGGGCCCCTTTTTCCTAAACTGTTGGGACCAAAACTCCCAAAATCAATACCAACCTTCCTTTAATGGTCATAAACCTTGTGTTTAAATTTCATAGATTTCTATTTACTTATACTAACGTTATGGTGCGAAAACCAAGAAAAATGCTTATTTGGGTCCCTTTTTGGCCCCTAATTCCTAAACTGTTGGGACCTAAACTCCCAAAATCAATACCAATCTTCCTTTTGTGGTCATAAACATTGTGTTTAAATTTCATTGATTTCTATTTACTTAACCTAAAGTTATTGTGCAAAAACCAAGAATAATGCTTATTTGGGCCCTTTTTTGGCCCCTCATTCCTAAACTGTTGAAACCAAAACTCCCAAAATCAATCCCAACCTTTCTATTGTGGTCATAAACCTTGTGTCAAAATTTCATAGATTTCTATTAACTTAAACTAAAGTTATAGTGCGAAAACCAAGAAAATGCTTATTTGGGCCCTTTTTGGCCCCTAATTCCTAAAATGTTGGGACCAAAACTCCCAAAATCAATACCAGCCTTCCTTTTATGGTCATAAACCTTGTGTTAAAAATTCATAGATTTCTGTTCACTTTTACTAAAGTTAGAGTGCGAAAACTAAAAGTATTCGGACGACGACGACGACGACGCAGACGACGACGCCAACGTGATAGCAATATACGACGAAATTTTTTTCAAAATTTGCGGTCGTATTAAAAACTAACTGCCTAATTTATCCACAAAATAGTGAACGAGAAACTTAGTAACACAGTAACAAACTACACCACCGAATCCGTCTCCTGACTTGGAAATGGGTACATACAGAATGTGCCGCACTGCGTCAACTTACGCATGCTAGTTGGTGTCCAATTCTCCCCTAATCATGGACAGTGGTGTAATAGTACAACATAAAGACTATTATGTGGTCATTGAATAAAAATAATCTATAGGGTGAACCAATGCTTTTTTTAGCTCACCGGGCCCGAAGGTCTAAGTGAGCTTTTCTCATCACTTGGCGTCCGTCGTCCGTCGTCGTCCGTCGTCTGGCGTCCGGCGTCCGGCGTTAACTTTTACAAAAATCTTCTCCTCTGAAACTGCTTTGCCAAATTAAACCAAACTTGGCCACAATCATCATTGATGTATCTAGTTTAAAGTTTGTGTTTTTTGACCCGGCCAACCACCCAAGATGGCCGCCATGGCTAAAAATAGAACATAGGGGTAAAATGCAGTTTTTGGCTTATATCTGAAAAAGCAAAGCATTTAGAGCAAATCTGACATGGGGGTATAATTGTTTATCAGGTCAAGATCTATCTGCCCTGAAATTTTCAGATGAATGAGACCACCCATTGTTGGGTTGCTGCCCCTAAATTGGTAATTTTAAGGAAATTTTACTGTTTTTGGTTATTATCTTGAATATTATTATAGATGGAGATAAACTGTAAACAGCAATAATGTTCAACAAAGTAAGATTTACAAATAAGTCATCATGACCAAAATGATCAGTTGACCCCTTTAGGAGTTATTGCCCATTATAGTCAATTTTTAACCATTTTTCGTAAATATCCATGATCTTTTACAAAAATCTTTTCCTCTGAAACTATCGGGCCAAATTAATCCAAACTTGGCCACAATCATTATTGATGTATCTAGTCTAAGGTTTGTGTTTTTTGACCCGGCTTACCATCCAAG
The DNA here is from genome assembly GCF_036588685.1 of Mytilus trossulus. Lineage (NCBI taxonomy): Eukaryota > Metazoa > Mollusca > Bivalvia > Mytilida > Mytilidae > Mytilus > Mytilus trossulus. The sequence goes on along the minus strand of NC_086374.1, from coordinate 93,882,028 downwards.
ATGGCCGCCATGGCTAAAAATAGAACATAGGGGTGAAATGCAGTTTTTGGCTTATAACTCAAAAACCAAAGCATTTAGAGCAAATAAGACAAGGGGTAAAATTGTTGATCTGGTCAAGATCTATCTGCCCTAAAATTTTAAGATGAATTGGACAACTCGTTGTTAGAGTGCTGCCCCTAAATTGGTAATTTTAAGGAAATTTTGCTGTTTTGGGTTATTATCTTGAATATTATTATAGATAGAGATAAACTGTAAACAGCAATAATGTACAGCAATTTAAGACTCAAAAATAAGTAAAAATGACCAAAATGTTCAATTGACCCCCTAAGAAGTTATTGTCCTTTATAATCAATTTTTAACAATTTTCATAAAATTTGTAAATTTTTACTAATATTTTCCACTGAAACTACACGGACAAGTTCATTATAGATAGAGATAATTGTAAGCAGCAAGAATTTTCAGTAAAGTATGATGTACAAACACATCACAATCAACTAAACACAATTTTGTCATGAACTGCCTGCTTCCTTTGTTTAATTCACATATACCTAGGTGAGCGACACAGGCTCTTTAGAGCCTCTAGTTTTATAACAAAATCCATACTATAGTTATTGTACAAGTAATAAGTAAATTATAATTTGTACAAAATGCTACATGTTTACATGCAGACAACAGAATTTATTACAAAGGATAATAATAATATATACTGGAATGGTCCTGGGTCCAATTGATTTTAACATGCTTATGTGATGTATGTTACTGAAATTCTTCTGCAAATACAGGGCCATCCGATATTACCAGTAGAAAGACCTCAATAGATATACATTGTAAGAGGATGTGATAAGCGTCCCAATGAGACTATTATCCATTCAAATCACTATTTTCAATTATTTTCAATTTCTACGAAAGATTGGCTGTCAAAATGCTAACATTCCAATTTTCAATAACAGTTAACAGCAAATAGATTCTCACAATAACAGATAACAAAATAGATAAAAGTCCTATAACAGCTAACAAAGAATAAGACAATAACAGCTAACAGTAAATATATTTTCAGAATAACAGATAACAAAGAATTAAAATGCCCCATAACAGCATAACAGTTAAACCCCTTGCCCCCCCTCGTATAACAATCAAAACATTTGAAGAGAGAACATACAAATAGCCAAAGCAATCCAAGGTAAACTTTTCCTGACAGAGTTTTTTATGTTTTAAATTGTTAAATGGCAAATGAATGATTGTTGATCTTAACGTACAGGGGCAAATGTTTCATTTATGTTCAAGACTAGAGCAAATAAACAATAAATCTAATATTTAGGTTCTGTAACAAAAGACGTTCGGTATGAAGGTCGGTAAATTTAGGTTGCCACTCAAATTTAGGGTATATTGATATGGACAAATATTTTGCCTTGCAACATGCAATCTATGGACTTATCGGAGAGCTGTTGCAATGGTTCTTAATGTTTAATGAGCGTGGCACTGTCTACACACCCATACTGACCGGGCGTGGATGTGTATTTAAACATCCGACACGGCAAAATGGACACCCACGATGACAAGGGTTTTACTGCTGGTCGAATGTAGACCCAAATAGAAATAAGACGATGTGGTATAAGTGCCAATGAGACAACTCGACATCCAAGTCACAATGTGTTCAAAGTAAACAATTATACGTATTACTTGCATCATCAAGACAAACAGTAAATGAAACATTTCGGATATATTTTTATGATAATAAAAAATATACATTTACCCGCTTTATAAACTATATGTGTACGTACGTCTCAGTACAACATGTCTGAAGATTGTTTACATAAAGATTGTTTACATCAAAAAATATTAAGCGTATGAATAGATATATTTAGGAAGATATGGTATGAGTGCAAGGAAATCCATATCGGTACATTTATATGAAAGTATCTGAATACATTTGTTAGAACGATGCCTTTTTAAGACAAAACATTATGCATATAACCAGTTTTGTAGCAACGGTCTATTAGTATAGATACGGCACAATTAGTTTGATATTTAAAGCGGCATGAGCTTCTAAATTCATGCACACCAAATTGACTCACTTATAAAAATGACGATTAACAAGTATATCAGAGTTACGAAAGTTCCATGGAAAACATACAAAATGCATGTATTCGTTTTAAAGTATAAACCATTCGTCCGTGTTTTGGGACCAGATGCTATGTAATAAAACATCAATATGTTGACCTCCGAAGATTGCTTTTGGGTATGTCACCCCGGAATAGATAAAAATAAACAGGCATTTATTCGGAAGAAAGCATGTGCAATAGTACATTATGAAGATTTTCTAGTTCTTTTTTATTTGATATCATAGGCTAAAAAAATCGTGTAAATCACAATGATGGGTTTTTATGCGGACCGAATCAGTCAACGAAATCAGTCGTTCTAACGGCTACCCTAGTTTTTACTTTAACAGCTGACATTCTTTTTAAAGAATCGTGCAATTGATCACCAAATGAGGTCGTACATGGTGTCGCGCATGCATACGAATCCAGTGCAGACAATGCAAATGTATCGAAGAACTAGCTAATGTTGACGAACTTGAACAAAACTGATTTCTTAAAGCGAATTTTTACCAATAGTCTGTTCAAACCAAAAAAAAAAACAAAAAAAAAAACACCCCAAAATTATAATTACTACTTTACTTTTTTGAATAAGCCACTTAAACTGTCAAAATCGTGGCTATTTCCCATAAATTTTTAACATATAAAAAATTTCAAGGAAATTCTTCAATTATTTTTTTTCTGAATGTACACTGTGATTGTAACTTGCTCAATTATTTCAGTTTATGCACTGGCGCTGGTAATTTATCTTTTTCGGGGATGGGGGATGCTATGCTTCTAGTAACAAACATTTTGTTTCTCGACTTTATACAAACACGAACTTTTTTATTCAGTAACATAACGCAGAACTGATTCAATGTCGTATTAATTTTTCCCTAAAATTTTCAATGAAAAGAAACTATTCCCTCCCCCCCCCCCCCCCAAATTCCCTTCTGTACAATTACAAATACAAATCTCTTTTATGACAAGGTTATACGAGTTTGTTTTCTATTTCTACTGATATGCAGATAAGGGACGATATGTTTTGTTTAATTTGACTATATAAGGTCAAGTGGCCATGATTTAAGCGTTGCTCGTGACAACATATATAGTACGAAGCGCTTTCGCGCTCCACGATTAATACGAAATTGCTTATGTTAAAGATTTTACATCCAAATAATATTAAAAAAAAGAACCTTTCAATTTTCAAATGCTAACTTTCAACGACATTTTTAAACACGCTTGATCTGTTTCTTTGCAGGATATGTTTAATGGCTTATCATATATGTTTACATTTTGATTTGCTTTTAGATTTACTCGTCTCGCCTATAATGTATATCCGACCAGTGGTTTTGTTAATATACATGATGCTGGTTCGTTCAAGTATATGTTATTGTATAGGTAGGTATTCATTTAAAATAATAGCACATCCCTTAAACTAGTGTATAAGTGTGAATTAAGATGTGAGGTAATTGTCATTAAGACAAACCTTTAAAAACCAATAGAGAAATTTATTTGTAAAAAACTAGTCAACAAAAGAAACGATACAAGGCAATATATTTTCCACAAATAATGAAATTGAATACGCTGTACCAAGTTAAATAATTGCCCAATTGGTGTAATATTTAGAGTGTTATTTTCTAATTAAAATTATTGATTTAAGGCAAAAACGCGATTTTTTTTCAATTTTTGTTATTTCAAATAAAAAATAAAAATCGATATTAGAACATACAACTTTAATTTCAACATGATCGGCTTAATTTTTTTAATGTCTTTGCAGATCCTTGTTACTTAATTCTCATCTTCGAAATGAAGTGCCGACATTTGTTTTCATTTTCCGCAAAATTTATTTGACGTTACAACGTCGGTATTTTTTCACTTTCCAATTTGGTCAGATTCTTTTAATCATATGCACTTCCTAAGCAAATTAACTCTATTCAATGGATAGATTTAACTGATTAAAAAAACAAACTTAATAATAAAATAATGATAATAATAATAAATTCTTTATTTAAAGAAGGTAACTCAATTAGAACTAGTATCATTTAGGCCCTCAAATAAAAAAAACATGCATACAGTTAACATAAATACATTCATACATGTAAATTAAAATACAATATATATTACTGTATATACACAATTCAATTTTTCAAATATAGAGGTTGCATTTCTGTAAATATCGACAATGCCCCTCCATCCCTCCATCCCTCCCTCAATCCATATATCCCTCCATCCATCCATCCATATCCCTCCCTCCCTCCCTCCATCCATTCCTCCATCCCTCCCTCCCTCCCTCCCTCTCTCCATCCATCCATCCATCCATCCATCCATCCATCCATCCAGGAAGAGTTGTTATTTAGGAGATATTATTTTTAAGGTAGTGCGTGGATGGATGGATCGATCCATCTATCCATCCATCCATCCATCCATCCAGGAAGAGTTGTAATTTAGGAGATATTATTTTTAAGGTAGTGCGTGGACTAATTCAGGGACGACGTGTGGAGACGGAAAGCAAATTCAGACCAGACGCAGACATTTCTTTACTTGTGGATTAGAATTCAAAGTTACTCAAATAAGTTATCCAGCTGGTAAGAAAACATATGTTTAAGCGATATTGGTGTTTCTATATTGTTAAAAACAAAACAAATTGAAAAGTCTTGGTGAAAGTACGCTCAATTGATAATAAGGTTGTTTCTGAAATCGTTTCTTATCATATGCTATACATGTTTGAGAAATCCAAACCACGCATTAACAGGGATGTACCATTGCAATATTCGTGGAAACAACAAAACTCAGTTGGACATTACTTGCCTCATATAATAAGATCCGTTCTAAGAACAAAACAACTAACGAAAAAGACACAAAGTATCGAATAAAGAAAATCGGCATTGACTTTATCTATTCCGTTCTACTTATAAATTCAGTTAATTTTCGAACTTTTTTAACAAAATTATTTATGCTTGTTAATTCTATAATTTATATGTTCAGTATCAGCAAAATTTGAAGAAGAAAATGTGAGGATCTGATACATGCTCTAGGAGGGTGTTCAGTGACTTGTGGAGAAGGAAAGCAGTATCAGATGAAAACTCGTTTCTTACATAGGGCCAATATAAATGAAACAATCATCGAAAAACATGTCTGTAATCAAACCAAATGTGCAGGTATTTCAAAATCATTTAAGTATCGAGAAAACTCTTTCGTATAGAATAAAATTTGATGTTCAAAACATATATGATACGCAACAAATTTCGACCATGTTTATATATAAAAATCTAAGGTACCAGACTTATGATTTGGCACAACGCGCTTTCCGTCTCCAAATATTTTTAAAAATTATCAGTGACACTTGAATCAAAATGTTTGGAAAGTTACAAAAGTGTTACAGAAGGAAAAACAAACTAACGGATAGACTCTTATCACTATAATGCCTCAGGATTAATAAAACGGGGGTATAATGAATGATTTAGTTCTGAGTTGATAATTGACCAATTCATGCGTTCTTCATGAAATAATATTAAGATAATATAGTTAACAACTAAGGAATTTAAAACATTTTAAAAGAGTTATGTGAGATATTGGAAAACTGAATTACTGATTACTGCTGTACGTCTTCTTCTGTTGATAGTTTTTGATTGCACATTGGTACCTTATTTGTTATCAAATCAGCCATAAAAATTGTGGATAACGAAAAGTGTTTATTGCAATGAAAGTGTAAAGATCTCTTACAAGTGAACATCTCGTTTATCAATGTTATTTAAGTTTCAATGTTATGTTCGAAAATTGAATATTAAAAAATCATTCGAAGTTTGGTTGATTAAAAATTTCCTTTTTGTGAAAACACCTTATAAAGCATGCAATATGTATACGAAGATATGGAACATCATTTTGTTTGTTTGAAGAATATACATCGCTATAGTCTAAAAATATAAATTCCTGTTTTAAGAAGCTAGCTCCTATCAAACTTGCTGCATAAAGATGTAATAATATATGTAATACAGCTGTATAAGATTTTTTAAAATGAGAAATTTTGCAAAAGATGAGATAAATACAAGGAAATGTGAAGTAGGGAAAATTGAGTAATCAACTCTACAACAGAAAAAAACGAAAACATAGTATATACGCCAGACGCATAAAAGATACAACACAGAAAGTACTGTAAAGTTGCTTAACTCTAAAATAACGCTATATCAGAAACAAAAGCAAACACAAAAGTATACAATAATGTATAATAAACATTATATTGTAGTGTATCAAATAATGCCCGAGTCAAATGAAAACCAGCTAAAAGTAACTAACCTGATGATACGAAATCTTACTGTGTTACACTCTAATGTCGGTCGCTGTCCTTCACAAATTACCAACAAGAGTACACGAAGATCTTGTACAAAAACTCAGAATTTTGTTTCCAGTCTATGGAAGAAGCGTATCGATAAAAACTTTTATTATATCAATGAGCGATATTGTCTAATATCAAACTGTAAACATGCAGACATTCCATGCGGAAAATGTTGTTTTCGGCAACGAAAAATTAAGAAAATACTAACTTTATAACTTATTGTTCAAATATAAACAACAATTGAGTCTAAATATACATTCAACAATTAGTTAGAAGCTAAGGTTTATGTCCGTGTAAAATTTGAGGTGCTGTGTTTTTCTTATATACATAAATAAACAATGCGATGCTTTTAAAATACCAATGCGATACTTTTAAAATATCATAGCGGTGTTTTTGTTATATCAATATTAGTACTGATTAGTATAAATATTAGACTGTTGTATCCATATTTTGACAATTTTACCTACTATGCCTGTTTTGTTCACGAATAGTTGTAAGTATGACAGAATTTGATGGGACTGTCATACACACGAGAGGTAAAGCGCTATAAAATCAGGTTCAATCCACCATTTTCAAAACTTGAAAATGCCAGTACTGAGTCAGAAATATGACAGTTGTTATCTATTTGTTTGGTGTGTTTTATCATTTGATTTTACCATTTATAAAGGGATTTTCTGTTTTGAATTTTCCTCGGATTGGTGTTCAGTATTTTTGTGATTTTAATTCTTAGTAGTATTGTATGTAAATTAGCAGTTTTAAGAGCATTGCTTAAATTCAAATTGATTTTGGTAACGTCTTACAAATTGCTCAATAAGTTTTGGAAGCAAAACTAATCAAATAAGGGTTTAATAAACAATGCCGTAACCAAATAGCTAAGTATCAAAATGATTGTTCACATAGATAACATTTAGCAAATTTCATAATGAACGCACCTAAATAATATATATCCGATATGCTCGCAACGCACGTATGGAAGACTTTCATTGGATAACAATGAAACCAACTTGTGATAAAGATGAATCATACTGTCCTCGTTCAGATTGATTCGACAAAATCTGACCTGTACTTTTGAATCTCCTTTTTTTCCGATTTTGTTTTTTGTCCATGGATTTATGAGTTTTGAACAGCGGTATACTACTGTCGCCTTTTTTTTATTTTTTACAAATTAGACCGTTGGTTTTCCTGTTTGATTGGTTTAACACTAGTAATATTTTGTTCCTATATAGCGTGGTGTTTGCTGTGGGCCAAGTCTCCGTGTTTAAGGACCTACTTTGATTTATAATGGTTTACTCTAAGCAAATGATTACTTTGATGGAAAGTTGTCTCACTCGAACTCATGTGTTCTAAACATTTGTTTTAGTACTCCTTGAAGAAATGAATTTATAACAAGCGAAACGGATTTTTATTTTGCACTAAGCAATGTTCGCGTATATATACGATCGGTTACTAGACAAAAGCGAAAGTCAAATCTCTGTGGCAACAATACATCAGAATACCCTCACGGTCATCGCTATTTAAAAGAGCGTCCTCGCGGCGAGCTGATTATGTTCATAGATATATCGATTTATCAACGGGAAAAGTCTTTGATATCCAAAAAGAACTTCTCAATATCTTTTTCTATGTTAATAATAAATACATTTTCTGTTTGACAAGATTTTTTTTTTTTTTTTTTAACAACATACTAATATTTATTCATCTAATCTTGCTTGTTACAAGTTTCACCAAGAGTCCAAGCTTCTCTTGATTTACCCTGTTACACTCCACTGATTATCCAGGGAAATAAACAGCTGACCCAACTTATTAACTTATAAAAAATAATATAATGCTTTTCTTCTCAATATCTTTTTCTATGTTAATAATAAATACATTTTCTGTTTGACAAGATTTTTGATTTTCGTTGTCCAACTAGTAGTCTGGGGCTACTCAGCTGGTATCTTCAAAAATCGGGACATCAGCATTTGTACACTTTAATTTGTTTGGATAATTGATTTTACCATTTGACTATTTATTGTAATTTGGAGCTGTATTGGATTGGATTGTTTGAAAGAATGTTTCTTTTAAGTAATGATATTTTTTGTCTATTTCGATATTACCAAGGTGGATAGGCTATAGCAGTGTGACCAGTATATTATAATCTAATAGGTCGGTAAACGTATTTGCAACCGCATTTAAATTCCGCCATTGTATCATAACTTCAAATAGAATAATAAAAAATAAGATGTGGTATGATTGCCAATAAGACAACTGTCCACAAGTGACCAAAATAACACAGACATTAATAACTATAGGTCACCGTACGGCCTTCAACAATGAGCAAAGCCCATACCGCATGGTCAGCTATAAAAGGCCCGATAAGACAATGTAAAACAATTCAAACGAGAAAAACTAACGGCCTTATTTATATAAAAAAAAAAATGAACGAAAAACAAATATTTAACGCATAAACAAACGACAACAACTTACAGGCTCCTGACTTCGGACAGGCACATACATAAATAATGTTGCGGGGTTAAACATGTTAGTTAGTCGGTTAAACAATATAATTGAAACCAATAGACTGAACAGATTATTAACACTTTCAACTATCAATAGGGTCAAGAAACATTTTTGAAATGATAAGTTCATGTAAGCGTTAATTTTGTTACAGTTACGAAATTTTAGTGATATTGATCCTAAAACATAAAACCGGTCATGATCAAATATAAAAAAAGAAGATGTGGTATGATTGCCAATGAGACAACTTTCCACAAAAAACCAAAATGACACAAACATTAACAATTATAGGTCACCGTACGGCCTTCAACAATGAGCAATGCCCATACCGCATATAGTCAGCTCTAAAAGGCAATGTAAAACAATTCAAGCGAGAAAACTAACGGCCTTATTTATGTAAAAAAATGAACGAAAAACAAACATGTAACACATAAACAAACGACAACCACTGAATTACAGGCTCCTGACTTGGGACAGGCACATACATAAATAATGTGGCGGGGTTAAACATGTTAGCGGGATCACAAACCCTCCCCCTAACCTGGGACAGTGGTATAACAGTACAACATTAGAACGAACTATAAAAATCAGTTGAAAAAAATCATCAGATAGACAAAAAATAAAAGTGGACGTGGCCGGGTACTTATACATCCCGACACAAAAAGACACAATGAACAGATCTGAGAGTACTCGCAGTTATCTGACAGCTAGTTCAAAGTCATTAACAACTAATAAAAAAATCATGCCTCGACTAAGCAAGCAATCCGTACACATCCAACATACAATGGATTAAGTGTAAAGACGTCATAAACAGCCAGAGAAAAACATGACCTTGTGCAATGCCAAGTTACAGGTATCGACAGATTGTTGATCCATGAAAATGTATATGTATATACCATACTAGTAATATTTAGTTAGCTTTTAATCTACTTATAACAAAGTCAATATTTATACCAATAAAAACAATATTCAATGATCTTATCACAGTGTTGAATAGGTAACCTTTGAGAATAAGTTTATTTAAAGGAATAACAAGTTTACATGGATCATTTATAAATATCCGGGCACGGTTAACAACATGACTTATGTTTGCAATTTTCTTGACATGCATTGTGACGTGTCATCGTATTTATTTTATATTAGAAAACTTTAGCAGTTATATTAGAAAAGTATCGCATTCATAAATTTTTGATATTAAAAAATCATCGCTATGATCTAAGACAAATATCGCATTGATATTTTGAAGTATAGCAGTATCGTTGACTTATAGGTGATTTTGGCGTAGCAAACAATTGAATTCATCTCAATTGCATTCCACTTAATTTGCTACATGATATTAATTGAATGTGTACATTTACAAATGATAAATCGTGCATTTATGTTTCATTTGATCAATAATTCAATTTTCTCGTTTAATACACCTTGATTGTTATTACATAAAATAACTCATGAAAATTATACACCAGACGTATGTCGTGTTTATGTTACCCTGTTTTAAGAAAAGAGTCTATAGTTTATACCGAGAAATCTGCCTTTCTTCGTACAAATGCTAAAATTCGTCTGAGATTTCCCACAATGCAACTCGTTGATATAAGACAATATCGCTCATTGATATAAGAAAAGTTTTTATCGTATCGCACCTTCCATAGACTGGTTTCGAAAACATTTGATTTACATATTTTAACAGGTTGAATATCTTGACATATTTTTTTTTCTAGTCTAAATAAAAAATAGAAGTCCGTAGAAAATTTGGCAATGAAAAATAATCTATCTTTATGAATATTTGCATATATATTCTATACGGTGATCATGTAAACTGCTGCTTCGTTGTAGAAGTTTCATTTCACTTTTGACATATTTTCTAGAAAATTCCGGTGTACAGTTCTCCCCCGAACGGAAAAACGGTAAATATTCAGATATTGTTTTTTTTAAGAAATGTCGGTCATTTTTCAAATCTTGTTCTGACGCCATCTCAGAACGATATCAAATAAATAGGAAAGGTCCATGTTTTGTAATTAGCATATGTTAACGAACAAGTAAGACCCAAAGGTAATAAACAAACAATATTGAAATAAAAAAGTAAATACACAACACTTTAAATAGATGTCGTATCCGAGTGTTCCATATACTTGAGCAGTTTCTTTCCAAGTCGTGGCGACTGCGTTGTAACTCATTAAAATGTTATTAAATAAATTCACTCAGCTTGTGCCCTTTGAAAATAAAATAGAATATATAGGATATTAATATATTTTGTTAACGAAGTCAATTAGGATCTGCTGTCTATGTTCAGCTGTAACTTACATGTACAAAGCAACAACATACTGAATTATCTGAAAAGGATCTGATCAGAACTTGAATGACTGCAATCAAAATGTATGGATAGTACTGAATTCATTCAAGGAAATATCTACCACCAATGAATACAACCCATACTGTTGAGCCAGGTTTACAAAGTATGGTATTTACTTTCTTAGAACTATACACGTTTGTTTTGTTTTGTTTTTATTTTGAAGAACCTTGGAGTGAGTGGACTGCTTTAGGAGGATGTTCAGCGACTTGTGGAGAAGGACAGCAGTATCAGATGAAAACTCGTTTCTTACATTTGGCCAATATAAATGATACAGTCATCAAAGGACATGACTGTAATCAAACCAAATGTACAGGTATTTCAAAATCATTTAAGCATTGAGAAAACTCTTTCGTATAGAATGAAATTTGATGTTTAAATCATACTATCACATGATACGCAACTAATTTTGACCATGTTTATATATAAAAATCTAAGGTTCCAGATTTACATAATAATTTTTGAATATCAGTGACACTCAAATCTAAATGTTTGGATAGTTAAATCAAGTATAAAGTTGAAAAAACTCAAAAACCGAAATTTTTTGTCAAATACAACCGAGTCAGTCCACGCCAGGGGACGAAAACATTTCGTGCAAGTTTTGTATTATTCACCATTTAGCTTAATTATCTACAGAAAAGGATATCAATGATATGTTATGTCAGCAATAGGGCTGATTAGGATTTAATTGTTGACTTTATTTGAACTAAATATTTTTGGCCGGTAAAGACACTGTAATAGACATGCCACAAAGGGACACAACTTCAGGCGTTTCTGAAACTCTCAAATCAAACCATGTTGTGTTTATGATCATATAACAGTATCAAATGTATAGTATATTTACCACTGGACCATTAAGGGCATACGATACAGTTACAGGGGAGGTAATGACGTTGCTAACGTAATTTGTTATTTTCGCGACGTCAAACAGTGACATATCGGGAAAAGATGCATTTTTCGACTGATTTTTATCATTCAAACTGATTTAATATGAAAACGAGTTCATGGACCCCTATTTTTCAAAACGGCATTTGGTTTCATTTTGCAGGGAGATTATTCGACCTAAATTTTATAAAACTGTAAATAGAGGATTTTTTTTAATTGTGATAAACATGCAGTAAAAAATTACGTTTTTTCCTCAATTCATGAACATTTGATAAATATGAGTTATTTCTGAATAAAAAATTGCATATTTTTTAAAGATATTTATAAAATACAGAAATTACCGATTGTTTATCAAAAAACAATTTGTTTTTATCTTTTATAACAAAAAAGTTATGTCTTTCTTTCGAAAAAGAAATTACGGCCACGAATCTGAATTTCGAGCAAATATACAAAATTTCGACCTCATTTTACTCAAAAAGTAGCACATGAAGGTATATTTTTTATTACATATTTGATTTAATTAGGTAAAAAATAGCCTATATGCAAATTTTCATGAACTTGTAAATACAGGATCAAAACTGTATCGTATGCCCTTAAAAAGTACTAGTCTACTCTTTCTGTATGATATCATAATATCCTGTTGCTTTGTTCGATTTTGCTGATTTTAGAGCATTGTTTAGTTTCTCCATTTTTATTTCTGTATTCAAAGTAAAATAAGGTTGTTCGTCAAAAGCATTTTGTGGACTGGCAACTCATTATCAGTAGGAGTTAGTATATTGTCTAGTTGGTTTCCCAAGTCTTTTATGAGCTTACGTGTATTTTCAAGGAAAAAGTCATTGACTTGATTTGGCTGTATATAGTCTTTAAAAAACCTAGAAAAGTCATCTTTTCATTTTCGTAGTATCTTTTCAGTGTCATGTGATATAACTCCATTATCTAATTTTACACAATCTATGTCTTGTTTCTGTGCAGTTGTGCCAAGTTTGTCTATTTGTATAAAGAATAACTTGCTTCAGTCTAAAAATAAAAACGTCTAATTAAAGAAGTTCGCCCATATTATCAAACAGAGACTTGCTGTATAAAGATGTAATATATGATTTTTATAAATGAGACATTTTGCAAAAAATGAGATAAAAACAAGGAAATGTGAAGTAAGGGAAATTGAGTAATAAACTCTTCAGCAGAAAATACGAAAGACACATAAAAGGGGGTCAACATACGTCGAATTTAACTGATTCATTAAGGACAAATATCATGAATAAACTCATCATAAATACCAGGAATAAATTTAGTATATACGCCAGACGCATAAAAGATACAACAAAGAAAGTACTGTAAAGTTGCTTAACTCTAAAATAACGCTATATCAGAAACAAAAGCAAACACAAAAGTATACAATAATGTATAATAAACATTATACTGTAGTGTATCAAATAATGCCCGAGTCAAATGAAAACCAGCTAAAAGTAACTAACCTGGTGATACTAAACCTTACTGTGTTACACTCTAATATCGGTCGCTGTCCTTCACAAATCACTAACAAGAGTACACGAAGATCTTGTACAAAAACTCAGAATTTTATTTCGAAAAGATTTGATTAACATATTTTAACAGGTTGAATATCTTGACATATATTTTTTTCTAGTCTAAATAAAAAATAGTAGTCCTTAGAAAATTTGGCAATGAAAATTAATCTATCTTTATGAATATTTGCATCTATATTCTATACGGTGATCATTTAAACTGCTGCTTCATTGTAGAAGTTTCATTTCACTTTTTATATATTTTCTAGAAAATTCCGGTGTACAGTTCTCCCCCGAACGGAAAAACGGTAAATATTCAGATATTGTTTTTTTTAAGAAATGTCAGTCATTGTTCAAATCTTGTTCTGACGCCATCTCAGAACGATATCAAATAAATAGGAAAGGTCCATGTTTTGTAATAATCATATGTTAAAGAACAAGTAAGACCCAAAGGTAATAGACAAACGCTATTGAAATACAAAATAAGACTGAGCAACATAACACTTTAAATAGATGTCGTATCCGAGTGTTCCATATGGTTGAGCAGTTTCTTTCCCAGTCATAGCGACTCCGTCGTAACTCATCAAAATTTTAATAGACACATTCACTCAACTTGTGCCCTTTTAAAATAATCATATAGAATATATAGGATACTAATATATTTCGTTAAAAGTCAATGATGATTTGCTGTCTATGTTCAGCTGTTACTTACATGAACATAGCAATAACATACTGAATTATCTGAAAAAAGTCTCTGATCAGAAATGGAATGACTGCAAACAAAATGTATAAATAGTACTTAATTCATTCAAGGAAATATCTAACAGCAATGAATAAAACCCATAATGTTGAGCCAGGTATGTCATTTTGGTATTTTATTGATAGTTGTCTCATTGGCTATCATACCACATCTTCTTTTTTATATACAAAGTATGGTATTTACTTTCTTAGAACTATATACGTTTGTTTTGTTTAGTTTTTATATAAAAGAATCTTGGAGCGAGTGGACTGCTTAAGGAGGGTGTTCAGTGACTTGTGGAGAAGGAACGCAGTATCAGATGAAATCTCGTTTCTTACATAGGGCCAACATAAATGAAACAGTCATCGAAGAAAATGGCTGTAATCAAACCAAATGCGCAGGTATTTAAAAATTATTTATGCATTGAGAAAAATAAAGGCAACAATAGTATACGGCTGTTCAAAATTCATAAATCCATGGACAAAAAAACAAAAAAACTATATCTCAAAAGTTAGATAGAAGTAGGATTGATTAAAGATTATAATAGAACTTAATACTGATATTACATTTAAACACAATGCATATTGCAATACTTATTAATAGCAATTAACTATAATATATATTTGTCCAGTTTGTTATGAATCCAACTTCAAACGTAAATTATCGTACAGATTACGTTGAACAAAATCAAATCTAATAAATGAAAGCGGTGATTAATTTTTCTTTCCATAACACATACATATAACCAAAAAAAAACGTCGACACATTTGACAAAATCCGATGAGAATTACAAATATAACATTAAACATTTAAACTAAATACATGAATTTGGGATAGGCAAGTACCGTAAAACGTCTTATAGTAATGCGAATTCACACTCAACAAAACAGTCACATCGGGAATAAGTCACGTTTTGTAATTAAAAGATTAGACTACATAATGACAAACCACAATCTACCATGTGGTAAAAATGTCCTTATCTAGTTTGGTCAAAGACACATCGTATGGATCTACCAATTCGTTATGGTGTTTATAAAATTTACGGAGTGTCCATTTTAATTTTTCCTCCTCATAACTTTGTTGGAGCAGTTTCTGCGTAAGGAGCACACTCCTGTATAAGAATTCCGTATAGTGTAAACAAGCCCGTGAATAACGTATCAATTGAGATATGTAAACACCATACGACGGGGCAGAGGGTAGTCAATGCTGATAAATGGGAAATTGATAATTGGAAAGTTGAAATCGTCCCGTTTATCATAGATTTTCGTGTGAAGTCGTCCATCTATGTCAATATTGATGAAAAGATCAAGGTATGAAGCAGTCCTTCTAGTATCAGTAGTATCCTTAATTTCAAGTCCACTGGGATATATGAGATGTAAGTATTGGCTGAAGTATAGGTTATTCAATGATAGAACATCATCAATATATCGGAAAGTGAAATTAAAGAATTTCGCAAGGTGCTTTTTCTTTTTGTCTTTTAGAATGAATGAATTCTGCTTCATACGAGTACAAAAACAAATCAGCCAGCACGGATGCACAATTAGTACCCATTGGAATACCGACTGTCTGTTGAAATATAAATCCTCCAAACTCAACAAATATATTGTCGATCAAAAAGTCCAGCATTTTGATGATATCATCTTCAGTATATTTTCTGGAAGATTCAGTGTGATTCTTCACAAAATATGAATTATTGTAACCCTAAACAAGAAATTTGGATCTACGATTCACATTTTTATAAAAAAAGCTCTGTTTTATGAGATGGTGAAGTCGATCTTTCAACTTAGCATGGGGAATAGTAGTATATAGCGTAGAAAATTCAAAAGTTTGTATGTTGCTTCAAAATTGCAAAGATTGTGATCGAAGGTTAAGCAGTAGATCTTTCGAATTTTTGAGAATTTACATCTGGTTACACCACTGATAGACTATATCTCCTCACAAAATTTTTGAAGCCCATCTTTAACTGTAGGAAGAATAGTAGTCAGTACTTTAGAAAGATGTTTAGTCGAATATTTTGAAGACCCAGTTATGTATCGTTCTTTATATAGAGTTTTGTGTAATATAGGTATCCAGTATAATGTGGTCAAGTTTTCTTCGTTTTCTTTGATGTTGATACCAAAAGAAAGAAGGACAGATTTTATGATTTTGCAAAATTTCTTCCCTGGTAAATGATGTTAAAGAATATGTAGGATTACCAGTAGTTTTATCAATTATCATATGTCACTTTTAAATTTATAGTATTTGCCACAGGACGTTACATTTCAACTAATCGTATATCTGTTTTTAATATTTTATATCTACCTGACAATCTAATTGACCTTTCTTAGAATTATACAAGATAAAGTCAATAGGGAGGTTTATTGTCCAATGTATTCTTTTGTTATGCTGTTATATAATTGTCTCAGGTTACTGAGGTTAGTGAAGTGAAGGGTTGAGCGTTCACAAATGTGTGTCTCCTGCAGTTGCTGAATATGCATGTCCCAAGTTTGGAACCTTTCATTAATTGTTGTCGTTTGTTTTTTTGTTTTTTTGTGGTGCTTTCTCTATTTGTTTTGTTTTTATTTCTTTAGCTTAATGTGCCTGGTAAATGTTCTCGTTTAAATTGTTAATTTTTTCATGATGTGTTTTTTTTATAGCTCACTATACGGTGTACATTTTTCTTATTGTTGAAGTCTGTATGCTACATATAGTTGCTGACTATCACGTCTTGTGGTCTTCAGTTGATAGTAAATTCGTTGACAATAATCCCATATCATTAATTAACTTGTGTAAATATATCATATTAGATGCATGAGTCTTTTATTGTTTGTGAATTGTTTTGGATTAGCTGACAGTAACTGCAAGTAATCTCAGATCTGTACTTGGTGTCTTTTTGTTGTGGGGATGTATAAATACCCGTCAACGTCTGCGTTTTCATTAAATATATTTCATTTTTGTATCGATCTGATGAGTTAAGTCCTTTTCAACTGATTTCTATAGTTTTTTCTTATGTTGAACTGTGTTATAACACTGTCCTAGGTAAGGGGTGATGTAAAGGGTTGGGGGTTGGGGTTTGGGTTGAGCGTCTTCAAACTAGTTTAGTTCTGGCACATTCTGTATGTCCTGACTCAACTCAGGAGCCGGTAATTCAGTGGTTGTACGCTTTATTAATTAGTTTTCGTGTTTGAATTGTTTATGAGTTGTGTCATTTGCAATCATACTACATTTTCTGTTTTTTACACTTAACATAAAAAAAACATGTACATGTAGTATCAATATTTAATAAATGCTTCTCTACATTTAAGGATCCAAATGGGATCACTTAAGAAACAGAAACCTCACATTTGAAGAAAAGAAAGAAATGATGAAAGAAGAACTGATTGAACTCAAATCTAATCTGACAGTTGATAGAAAGAATACATCAGCTGCAATAAGGCGTAGAACATCGGCTCGTGACGACAGGACGTCTTCTTCTTCTTTGGGCTATTTTGCAATTACACTTCTAGTTATACCATTAGTTCTAATTGTTTGTTTAGATTGTACCAGATGTTGTCAGACAAACAAGAATTATAAGTAAAATGGAAACTGCTGTTGAACTAGCAGATGAAATTTGATGAAGGTTGAGTAAATGAAAAGTTGATCAAACAAGTACATGTAGTTGAAATTATTATGTGAAGCAAAGACATATAAAATAACGTTTTATTTCACTACAAATTCAAATATTAAATACTTTTACTTTTCAATTTTTGTTAGTTGTTTTTATCATTCAATTATTGTAACTCGATTCAACGACATTTAATTTTCGATATACATGTATGTAAATATTTTACTTATACCATTAAATTCAATGCGTAGATAAAGCCTGTAATATACCACCGTATGAAACGTTCGGTGTAAAACTAACAAATCATTATAAAAAAAATGGATCTAGTAGACTATTGTTTTTTTTAGCTCACCTGACCTGAAAGATCAAGTAGGCTTTTCTCATCACTTGGCGTCCGTCGTCCGTTGTAGTCCGTCGTTAAATTTTACAAACATCTTCTCTTTTGAAACTACTGGGCCAAATATTACCAAACTTTGCCACAATCATCATTGGGGTATCTTGTTTAAAATGTGTCCTATGACCCGACTAACCAACCCAGATGACCATCATGATTTTAAATAGAACACAGCGGAAAAATGTAGGTTTTGGCTTATATCTCTGAAACCAAAGATTTATCTGTCCTGAAATTTGTTAGATTGCTGGCCTTGAATTGCTAGTTTTAGGGAGACTTTGCAGTTTTTGTTTATTATCTTGAATATTATTATGGATAGAGATAAACTGTAAACAACAATAATGTTCAGCAAAGTCAGATTTACAAATAAGTCATCATGACCAAAATAGTGAAGTGACCCCTTCAGCATTAATTGTCCTTTATAGTAAATTTTTAACAAATTTTTGTAAATTTTTGTCATTTTACAAAAATCCTCTCCTCTGAAACTACAAAGACAAATTTAACCAAACTTAGTCAAAATCATCATAAGGGTATTTAGTTTAAAAAAATGTGTCCGTTGATCCAGTTAGCCAACCAACATGGCCGCCATTGCTAAAAAATAAGAAGGTAAAATGCAGTTTTTAGCTTATATCTCTGAAAATAAAGCATTTAGAGCAAAATATACATGAAGTAAAAATGTTCGTCAGGAAAAAATCTATCTGTCCTGAAATTTATGGACAAATCTGACAAGCCTTGTTGGGTTGCTGCCCCTGAAAAAGTAATTTTAAGGGAATTTTGCAGTTTTTCGTTATTATCTTGAATACAATTATAGATAGAGATAAACTGTTAAAGTAAAATCTACAAGATGGCCAATTGACCCCTTAAGGTTGCATTTTTTAAATACAGCTGTTTCTCAAACCACGTCTCTTTTGAGGCGATTTAGAATATTCATAGAAAATTAATTTTGTTGACATACTGGTTCCCAGTTATGCTCTCTGTGTTCCATCTCAGATAGACATCATTTGGTAATGTTACCAGTAAATATACACGTGCATATTGTTTACATTAAAATCTGTGGTAACCCTTCATTCGAGGTAGGGGTAGTTAAGAAAATAAGTGTTAGTTTAAACTCTGAAAAGTTCAGGGCATATAAACGTTGAAAATATGCCGCACAGCCCTATATTTTAAAAAATTGTAGTGCATATGAACTTTCAATTCTAGGATAAACTGCATAGTAAAAGTGGTACAGTTTTAGCCGTAAAAGGAGTTTCTATAAGAAATTGAATTGTCAATATTTACAGAAACAGCGACACAGGATCCTTGGAGCCTCTAGTTTCAACTTTTTGTATCGCAGTAGTGTTTGCCTCATGATATAACTCATTCTTATAATCGTTTCTCTTGCTTATATTTTTAACTGTACATTTGCCAAATATCCATTTTTCCAAAAATAAAAATTATGAAAAGGAAAACAACAGCGCTGTAAGTCAAAATGCATATAAACACACCACATAACATTATTTGCAATGTTATCTTTTATGTAAAATTATTAAAATTAGAATTATTAGAATAACTTACACATTACTCGTTTTAAAAAGTGAGTCTACTGGTGAAACTTTCAGTTTTAAGTATGACAGATTTAATTTGGATGTCGTTTTGAGTGACATGTGCACTAAGTTAATATTTTGAAAATATAAGATGTTGAAGTAATTACACTTCATTTGTAAAAAATGAATAAACACATCATGGTCAAAAGAACATCAAATATAAATAAATTACACAGAAAACTTGATAGCGTGCAACAGAAACCTCCTAATTATTTGATAGAAGGTGTAACTGTTGCCTAATTTACCAAAGGTAAATAAGATAAATACATCGATTGATTGATTGTTCGTGATTCCAAAACGAATTCGAATTCAAATCGTCGGCCAATAAAGATTCACTTTTGTGTGTCCTATGTATAGACATTTACGGCTGCAGTTTTTACCAAATTATTACTGTTCGTGGCCAAATGTGACAAAACTTATGTATTTGTATCAAACAAAATCTAGATCTTTAGTTGGAAAATTATGTTATTATTTGAAATCTGCCTGGCAGATTAGATCACATCTAATAAGTTAATCATTTTCTATTGTAATATCTTATTAAATTGTTCTCTGTTGTTTATTGTGTGTCACAATGTAAATATGTTTGTGTTGCTATTGCCTGTAACTACTGCTTTGCATATAAAGAATTCATTCAACCTAATGTTGTGATTATTAATATATATATACTAGAACACACCCGTGACATCGCGGGTCTCTGACTGAATTCAAGAATATAACTATGCGTAAGCCTTATTTTAGCATTGGTATTGTCATCTGATAAAGTCATGCCGATTATAAGATGCACAGTCAGTTTCTCTGCTTTCAATATCTTTCTGTTTGAACCCGTCGACCTGGAACTTATCAATTATTGGTATCATTAATTTTATTTGGAAAACAAAAGTCCCTGGAAAGGAGTATTTTTTAATCAACAGCATTGTCCTTTATGAGTAATAAATAAGTTGAATTCTTTGATTCGCTGTTTTACGTCATTCCGGCTAACACATTGAAAACTGTACATACTGTACCTATACGCCTTCTTTTAAGTCCAGCTTTTTATTATTCGTATTGTCATCTTAGAAAGTCAAATACTGATTAAAATACTACAATCGGGAACAATGTGACAATGATTGAATTTAATAGTGTCAACCTTTTGATTACGACCCGTGTATATAGCAAAATCGTAAATACAGTGTTTGGTGGTGCGCCTGTCAGATGCGGAACGTACAGATAAGGTAATAGGTTACAGGTGAATATACTATTGGTATCGGTATCGGATTCCACCCGGAACTTCTTTATTATTGGCAATATTAATTATGTGGAAAACAAAAGGGTCTGGAGTGGTGTAATTTTTAATCACCAGCATTGTACTATATTAGTTATATATAAAGTTGAATTCTTTGATTCATCGTTTTCACGTGATGACGGCTGACAAATTGGACCTCGTAATTTTAGTATTATAGATATATATATAAATATAACAAGTCAAAAAGGGTACAACATCACCATAAAATAACTATAAAATACACAAATATCAGATATTTCGGATAACAAATATCCTTCTTCAATAATAGCACGATGTCAAATGAATCATGTCAATTCAAATTGAGACTCTATCAAAATCTTGATTTATACAATTTAAGCGAACGCTGGAACAATTTTAGAATTTCCAAACACACCGCAAAGACTACAGAAATATGCCAAAAATAAAAATAGTTATTTACAATGTGAAATGGCACAACTCTAGATTTCCAAAGGATGTGACAGTTGAGATGTAATAACTGCATTGAGGGCAGTCCTCAAACAAAAAAATCAAATATGTCCTAACCGATCCAGGATGGTATAAATTACCAACGGCAGGGCAATTACAACAGAACTTACACATTAAAGCCTTCCAAACGAATAGCAGTCTAATAGTGATTGAAAAAAAAAAAAGTTTTGTATAATGAGGTAAAATAATTGAACGTGGCAACGTACTTATACATCATCCCGAATCAATGAAAACCTGTAATTTAAACTGTTATTTTAAAAAATAATTTGGAACTGTAAAGCCAGTACTAAATCCGGCGTTGTTTGAAACAGGTGGTCACAGGAAAATGTGGGACTCGTTCTATGTTTTTTTCATTTATGCCCTCTGGGGAGACTGTCCGTAACTTTCTTATCCAAAATCTTTCCCGAGCGACTCTGTCGACCTTCGACCAACACTCGTTGTGGTCTATGATCGTGATGGTAAGGTTTTTGAGATCAGCTTGTGTGTGTCCAGGTGATCTCAAATGACGACTTACGGGTAGGTCGGGCTTGCAAGTGTAGTCACTTCGATGACCATTCATGCGTTTGTTAAAAGGCTGCTCTGTCTCGCCAACATACTGCATGCCACATCGACACTGAAGGAGGTATACAACATTCTGGGTTTTGCAAGTTACATTGCAATATATAGTGTACACAGACCCAGTCGAGTGGCAAGTGAATGTTTGAGTATTCAGTATTTGTTGACAAGTCAGGCAACGTCTGTTACCACATGACTTGCACCATCCTGCAATTGAACAGCTTTTATTTGAGGAGACGTCAGCTCTAACAAATAAGTCTTTCAGACTTGCTGGTCTCCGAAAAGCTAAGACAGGAGGATTGGGAAAGATCTTGGATAATTTAGGGTGTTTGGCAATAGTTTGCCTCCTTGTCACTTTAGATGTCACCTCATTGTATACCAACATACCTCATGATGACGGCATACAATCCTGTAGGGAAATATGGGACTCGCGCAACATTTTAGAACCACCTACTGAATGTTTAGTCCAGCTGCTTACTCTGGTCCTGAAATGCAACAATTTCACCTTTAATGGTGAGCATTACCTTCAAATTAACGGGACAGCGATGGGGACGAAAATGGCACCGTCTTACGCCAATATTTTCATGGGAAAATTAGAAAATCAAATTATTGCAACATCTTTATCCAAACCTTTGTCTTGGTTCCGTTTCATTGATGATGTTGACATGAAATGGATTGAATCTCAACAAAAACTGGATGATTTCATCAGACATGCAAACAACGCCCACCATTCAATTAAATTTACGTATGAAATTTCCGACTCTAAGATATCTTTCTTAGACACAACCACATCTATAAAGGACGGTGTCATATCAACAGACCTCTACTGTAAACCCACAGATAAACATCAACACCTTTCTCCCCAAAGCTGTCACCCCAAACACTGTACAAAAAGTATCCCGTACAGTCAAGCTCTCAGAGTCAAGCGGATTTGCTCCTCTGAGGAGGCTGTCACGAAACGGTTACAGGAACTTCGCGGATTTTTGACAAATCTAGGTTATAGAAAATTGGACATAGATAAGGGGTTTGCCCTCGCTAACAATAACAGCCGCAATGACCTCTTACAGTACAAACGGAAGAGGCGCAGCAAAATAGTCCCGTTTGTTCTTACATACAATCCAGCCTTTAATAATCTTTCACGTTTGATCCGTGCCAATTGGCAAACTATTGCCAAACACCCTAAATTATCCAAGATCTTTCCCAATCCTCCTGTCTTAGCTTTTCGGAGACCAGCAAGTCTGAAAGAATTATTTGTTAGAGCTGACGTCTCCTCAAATAAAAGCTGTTCAATTGCAGGATAGTGCAAGTCATGTGGTAACAGACGTTGCCTGACTTGTCAACAAATACTGAATACTCAAACATTCACTTGCCACTCGACGGGGTCTGTGTACACTATACATTGCAATGTAACTTGCAAAACCCAGAATGTTGTATACCTCCTTCAGTGTCGATGTGGCATGCAGTATGTTGGCGAGACAGAGAAGCCATTTAACAAACGCATGAATGGTCATCGAAGTGACTACACTTGCAAGCCCGACCTACCCGTAAGTCGTCATTTGAGATCACCTGGACACACACAAGCTGATCTCAAAAACCTTACCATCTCGATCATAGACCACAACGAGTGTTGGTCGAAGGTCGACAGAGTCGCTCGGGAAAGATTTTAGATAAGAAAGTTACGGACAGTCTCCCCAGAGGGCATAAATGAAAAAACATAGAACGAGTCCCTCATTTTCCTGTGACCACCTGTTTCAAACAACGCCGGATTTAGTACTGGCTTTACAGTTCCAAATTATTTTTTTAAATAACAGTTTAAACTACAGGTTTTCATTGATTCGGGATGATGTATAAGTACGTTGCCACGTTCAATTATTTTACCTCATTATACAAAACTTTTTTTTTTCAATCACTATTAGACTGCCCTTCGTTTGGAAGGCTTTCATATGTAAGTTCTGTTGTAATTGCCCTGCCGTTGTCTAATTTATACCATCCTGGATCGGTTAGGACATATTTGATTTTTTTTGGTTTTTTTTTCTGCCCTCAATGCAGTTATTACATCTCAACTGTCACATCCTTTGGAAATCTAGAGTTGTGCCATTTCACATTGTAAATAACTATTTTTATTTTTGGCATATTTCTGTAGTCTTTGCGGTGTGTTTGGAAATTCTAAAATTGTTCCAGCGTTCGCTTAAATTGTATAAATCAAGATTTTGATAGAGTCTCAATTTGAATTGACATGATTCATTTGACATCGTGCTATTATTGAAGAAGGATATCTGTTATCCGAAATATCTAATATTTGTGTATTTTATAGTTATTTGATGGTGATGTTGTACCCTTTTTGACTTGTTATATATTATATTTTGTAGTGTACAGAATCATATTACATGATCCATCGCCCTGTAAGATTGATCGTTGACTATTTATTCAGTCATTTTATATATATATATATATATACAAATAAATTAAGAAATAATAATAATAATCCTTATTGTCAATTAAACAAATTTAAACATGTTTGTGACAAACTACAAAAACCCAAACCCGAAGATTCACTCATACATTTAATATACATATATATCAATAGTTGCAAATGTGACGCTCATATCAAAATAGTTATAAAGCCAAACAAGTACAAAGTTGAAGAGCATTTAGGATCTAAAATTCAAAAAGTTGTGCCAAATACGGCTAAGAAGCAATTTCAGAGAAGTTATTTCGCAAGGAAAGAAGAAAAGAAATTCATTTATATATCTTTAATAGAGCAAAAATTACATGCTACTTTTTTCCTAATTCAAGTTCCAGATTATGATCACATTTTCAAAATTTAGTAAAAAGTTTACAAAATTCAAAATTTGAATGTGAAAAATACAATTCTGTCTTGGTATCTGTTTTGAGATTTATGTAGAGAAAACGTTTATTATGTTCGCATAAGTTTTCAATATTCGTTTTATAGAGGTTTTTATAATGATTGTAGTTTAATCGTTTCGATGTGAATTTTTATGAGTAATACCATGCCTAATTTAGACGTTACAGATACAAATACATTGGTAGTTACTACCTTTTTTCAATTATAGCATAATAACACGTTTAGATGATTATCGAGAAGGCTTCCGGTAGAAAATAATTATCAAAGGTACCAGGCTTATAATTAGATACGCCATATGCACGTTTTATCAACGTAAGACTCATCAGTGGCGCCCAGAGCAAAGTAGTTATTAGGCCATACCAGTAAAAAGTTAAAGGGCATTGTGGATCTTGAAGTTATTTATTTAATAGCGGCAATCTTATGTGCTCTGGAAGGATGAGCTCAAAGTTAAAATTATATTTGTTTTCACTTAGCGTTTATTTGTAAATTGAATAATTCGATCTTTTTGTATTTTTTTTATCCGATAGCAAATTTTTTGCAGTACCTTTTTCAGCAATAAACCAAAAAAATATTAATGTGCAATGCCAAATTATGACAAAAGTATACAATGTATGTGTGGTAGAGGTTACAAGTGGGGGAATTAGGCACTTCAGATAGCATGCGACCATTGGATTAATATAGATATAACAATTTCGTACTGTGACTTGTACCTGAATATCTTTGTCCAAAGCATTACACGGCATGATCCGAAAACTAATTTTACCACGACAGTGTTTCAAGAGAAGAAAAGGAAATCGTTTCTTTTCGAAATTTTACGAATGCAAACACCAGTTGGATGTTCGCCGTGGAATATCTGGTTCATAGACAACGACAGATACGTTCCAATCGTCGTAACCTTAATCACATAATTTATCCTCGAGTAAGACCAAACGAATAAGACTTCTTATCCTTTGTTTACTTGCATGACCAAAACAATGTGTGTCACTTGTGGAGCAGAATTAGTTCACCCTTCCATAGTACATAAGGTCACTTGAGTTTTGGATGTTGTTCGTGTTGCTATATTTAGTCTTTTATATTGTGTTTTTGTACTGTTGTTTGTCTCTTCGTCTGTTTTCGTATTTTGCCTGACATTGTTATTTTCTTTTCGACTTGTGAGTTTAAATATCGTTTCGTTCTTATGTATGTTGCATTATCGTTTTTTTCTGTTGTTTCGTTGTTTTCTTCTTATAGTTGATGTGTTCCTATAGTTCCTTTACTTATAGTTTGTAACCCGGATGCGTTTTCTCCCAATCGATTTGTGACTTTTAAAGAGCTAAATACCACTGTTGCCTTTATTTGATCTTTCGCTTCTCTCTTCTACTCCTACTTTTTGTCATTGGATTGGTATTTTATCTTCGACTTATGAGTTTCAATATCCCTTTGGTATCTTCTGTCTTTCTCTTCTTTTACTTTTCCTTTTTCACCATTAATTTGTCATTTTCTTTTTGACTAATGAGTTTGGATATCTTTTTATTATCATTCGCCTCTCTCTTCTTTTCTAATTTTAGGTTCTCGCCTTGGGATTATCATTTTGTTTTTGGCTTATGTATTTGCATATCCCTTTGGTGTCTTTCGACTCTCTTTTCTCCTCATCAAATTATTCTACTGATGCTGCTAGTTTCGAACTTTATATTTTATCTTTTCGAGATCATATCATTGACAGTTTATTGCGATCCCGAAAAATCTATTATTATATTGATACAACTTGCAATATTAAAGTCCGTTTAACTGTCTCAATAATAAATAATGAAAATGAAAGCTTTTTTTACGGTCGTTAAGTAATGATTAAAATTATACTTATTCCTATTTGAAAATGTTTGCTGTTAAATATTTTGGTTGCATTATTATTTTTACATACTAAAAAGAATCGATTGGGAAATTAAAAAAAATCATCTTGCATTGACATGAGAAACAGTTTAGGCAAAAAACTATTTGAACATAGTCAGTTTTATTTCTATGTTTATTAGTTATTTCATTCAATTAAAACCGAAGTTATAAATAAGGAAAACCTTAAACATCTTGGACCAACTATTATCTTTTTTTTGTTAAAGAGTATAGATTATATATAAAGATCAGAAACTAAATTTAATTGTAAACGATTTGTTTACTCAGATTCTTTTCTATTTTCATGATCCAGGAATTCATAAATAATATAAGACTTGTTGTATGATGCTTTTTAACACTGTCTAATGTACACATTTTCAAGCAACTATACAAGGAAATGAAATTCAAAAAAATACACACGGAAATAACAAAGCATGCTATTAAAAATGATTTTTCAATTTAAATATGATACACAGAATTCTTTTCAGATGATTAGAAATGTCAGTTTCATTTTTCATCATTTAATTTGAAAATTAAAATAACTTCCTATGAAAACTAAATGGCAATAAAAAAAACCAAATTCAGCCTTTTTTAAACTGTTATAACATTGATTTTTTTTATATCTAAAATTAAAAAAAAATTGAATGATAACATCGTTTGTTTATTTGGGCATAGGACATTTGAGCGAAAAAGAAAAAAGCACATAGGGTCATTTGAGCGCCGACTTCATAGGACATTTGAGCGCCGGGATATTAACCTTACCTGAGTTTTCAGACAGGACATTTGAGCGAAATTTTCCCTGATAATTTTACACGAATTAAGATTTTTTTTTAAAAGTAAGAAAAAAAAGTAAGATTTAGTTATAAATATTTTTTATTTTATTTCACACCCGAGTAATTCGACCGGTTCTGGCTGGTTTATGTAAGTGAAATCCTAAGTTGATCTCTATTTACCAATCAATTCTACTATAATTCATTGGCTATGCAAATTTTCTTTGTTTAAGGATAGCCTTTTTAGCTCCAGACGAAGTAGCCGACTGTTTCGTAGAAGATTTTATGGCCGTTGTACCTAACGACAAGCCTTGTATAGAATTTGCAGATTACCTGACTGATACTTATATAACAGATGAATCGTTATTTCCCCCTCATCTCTGGGCCGAAGTTCCATCCTCGTTAAAACGTACTAACAATGGGCCCGAATCATTTCATGCCCATTATAACGAGCAGTTCTATCACAGTCATCCATCAATTTATACTTTCCTTGACACTATTATCAAATTGCAATCTGTGACTTACATAAAAATTCGGAGTTTGAACATTGATGCACCGCAGAGCCGAACAGAAAAGGAGAAGGAACGGAATCTCCGGGATTTGCATTCGAAATACTGCCAGCAGGAAATTACGAGGGATTTTTATGTCAGAAGCCTGGGATATAAGTTCCAAGCCCGAACAGACTTGTAAATAATGCCGTTGCCGAGTTTTATGTTTTATGACAGTGCTTTGTTTTTAGTGCTTTGTTTACAATTAAAAGATGTTTTAATCTTTTTGTTGGTAAACTCCTGTTTTATGACTGTGCTTTGTTTTTAGTGCTTTGTTTTTTACAATTAAAATATGTTTTAATCTTTTTGTTGGTAAACTCCTCATTTAATGAACTATATTCGTAAGAAAATGTGGTATGATTGCCAATAAGACAATTCTCTATCCAAGACTTGTTTTCGCTCAAATGTCCTACGCTTATTCTTATTTTCGCTCAAATGTCCTAAAATTTAGGCGCTCAAATGTCCTATACTTTGGCGCTCAAACGTCCTTTTTTTTTTCGCTCAAATGTCCTGTCAATGCGCTCAAATGTCCATTGCCGGTTTATTTGAAGCATTTTGGTTATAGGCAGCCGCCAAAACAAGGATTCGGAGGGTTTTAATGCACCTACCAAACACACGGCTGTATGATGTATCATTTGAAAGGTCTTTTATCGTACATTAGGAATTGCCTGGTTGTCAAATTTGGAAATGGTTAAATTTTTCTAAAGGAGGCAAAAAAGGGGGAAAATATAAGTCATAATTTGACGATATTGTTCGAAAAATGCATTTTTTAAACAAACTCATCTGCAACATAATATGAAATATATCATTTGATAAACTATAATCTTTCTTATTTTTGTTTTTGAGATAAAACTCTAAAAAAATGTTCAAAATGTAAAAAATCTCGTATTTTTGTAAAAATCATAATTTTTACGGGGTTTGACGCAAAAAGCTCGGTAATATTTAATTTTGTATCGAAAACACACAAAAAAATCTATTGTTTTTACATTTATAACATATATAACTAGTTTTTTTACTTCTAATATCTTGATGTCTTGCCTAGCATGTTTTTCATACCGAAAAATATTGAAAAACTATATTAAAACATCTTGTAAAAAAAATGCTTTAAAGCGCATATATACCATGTTAACAGCACAGTTAAAATGGTCTCTTGTCATTGCAACAGTTATAAATACATTATCATTTAATTATCTTCAGCTTGCCAACCACGTCAAGGTCAAAGATCACTAGCAAGTTATTATTTTTTTACTCTATCATCTCATACGGATCTCAAGTATACAGAGTTATTACAAAACAACTCAAAATTAATAATAATATACATATTTACATTTACATTAAATAACAGTGAGGCAAATGAAACTTTATGTTGCCCCTTTGCTCAAATGCTCTTTCATGTCTTAGCATGTAGCAAGTTAAACACGTAACTTATTTAAGGCTGTGCACCTCTGAGGATTCAAAAATTTCTAGAATTCAACTTTTTTTCTTAACCTGATTTTTGAGTTTATAAGACTGTAACAAAATAATTCGTGAAGAAAAAACGATATGGTGGTGCACTTTTTTTTTGCTCCGGCCCTTTGAAAATGCCCAATTTTGATGATTTCTCATTTTTCATCCATTTTTACCTATTTTTGGGGTATTATCGTGAAAAGAAATCACAGTTCCACGATTAAACTTTTTTTCATACTTTCTATAAAAATAAAGTGAACCAGTCTGAATAAATTTAACTGAAGAAAAACTAAAGGTAGGTGTTAATATAGAAAGTTTAATCATATGTTGACGCTTTTTGTGTAAAATTTACCATGATGTCAATTTGTAAATTCGATTCGTGATTTTTCCTAGTTTTAAGAATCAAATGCATATTATTTCATCTTGTTTTGGTTATACATGAATAAAAAAATACATTTCTAAGAAATTTGAAAAAACCACAATGATATGGGATGTAAAATCATTTTTGTATCCCTCACCTATTTTCTCAAAATTTTGGCTAAAAATACTAATTTAAAACTTGATTACTCAAAAACTTTTGATTGTAAATACACATTTTTTTCACAGAATTATGTTTGATTATAATATTTTTTAAATTCATTAATATTTTCCACTTGTATCACATGTTTTGGAAATAATTCAAGAACGATATTTCAACGAGACTGAAACGTCAGAAGAATACATCCTTAAGTGGGGGTCTTAAGTCAATATGTGATGAAGCGAATTTGTCTTTTGAGTCATACAAGTTTGAAATATGCTCTGGCTGCTGACAACGATGCGGAAAAATCAATCTTGTCAAAGTTTTGGAAATTTGTAAACTTACTCGGAGATTTTCTTATTTACTTGAATAAAGTCTTTATGCTATACCCAAATTTAGCGGAAGGGGTATCATAACCAGTTAAAGCATGAACTACAGGGAGAATGTTAGCTAGTAAAGGTGAAAGAGATTACTGAACTCATGGATTGGTATATACCTTCTACGGTCCCTAAGAGAATTAAAACCACATTTGTTCTGTCGACACAAGAAACTTGAAATGATGAATACAGAGCACAAGAACGTCTGTATCGGTACATTTGACTATGATTCGTCCCCTTATATTGAACTGCTGAAAGATTTTATCAGAGTGTATAACATGATTCTTGTGTCTGCTTCTTCGTGCGATCAGAAAAGGTCTGGGAGATCGATAACATGCTCATTAGAGAGTTGTCGCACTATTTCTGGATTAGAAAATGCACCGGCAAGAACTTTACATTTATTTTCCTATAATGCAGATTTTAGAGAAGTCGTCAAACATTTAATATCGATCATTGAGCTTTGATGTGTGTCGCAATCTTTTCAAGGTCTATGGAAATTATACAAACAAAACATATTAGAGATGTACATGTAATAAGTCATTGAAACTGACAATCTTAAAAAAAATTTTTACATTCGAGGGTTGGTCTGACAGATGCTTATGAATTAACCAACTTTTTCATTCAAAATCTTGGCTTTTTTTGTATTCGATGTCTTTTTAGAGTGTATCCAAAGCTATCTTTTTTTTATCTGTTTTAGCCCTGTTATATATTCTCAATCAGCTGTATTGGCCTTCGACTCTTCGAGTCTCTGGTCCAATACATCTAACCTCGAATATATAATAAAACCAAGACAGAAACAGCCAGTTAATAACACTATACTATATTAATGAGCCAATATGTTCTATATGAGCAAGTCATTTCAGGTAGGCGGTATTTTTAAATTCATCTGTCGTAAACTGATATGTATGATAGTTCGTCTTGAGACTGAGACATAAATCTATAATGACAATTCCTGAGAAACTAACTTCGTGTCACTTTGTGTTTTTATTCGATCTAATTGTGTTTGTAAGATACCCTGACGAGTGCGGATACAGACTATAAGGTAAACTGAAAATCAAGTAAAATGTTCTTATTTTGTGTACGCCAGAACAGAAGTGGGTAATTTATGCATATGTTTATTGAACATGTTATTTTTTATGTTTTTAAACAAGATTTTTTTTTTTTTTCATTTCTAAACAAGTATTCTTTTTATACATATTTTTCATTTCTTTTTTAAGATGAATAAGAAGAGCGAGTTTGCCTCCAAATATCGGTAACGTGTTTTTTACGGTAAATCTCTTCATTTGTTTGAGAGCACAAACTTAAAATACTTACGTTACGGCCTTCAACTTTGATAGAACTACATTCTAAAAAGAACTCTTATGAACAGGAATCTTGTAATCTTGTTTGTTAATCACCGGGTGGATACAAAACTCCACCGTGGCTAAACAATTTATACTTGGTGCAACAAGCCCCCCTCCCCCCCCCCAAAAAAGCTACAAGTTATATGAAATAAAACAGCAACATCTGTGTTGATAATGTGTAGGGGTATTTCTTTTAACATATGTCATATGGTTTCGTCAAACGGGCGTATGACATTTTCGCCGGTTTAAAAAAAAATCTTCTTTCATTTGTGCCGATTTTATTTTTTTATTTGATTTTACATTCTCTAAATTGCATTTACAGTTTGACATATACAGGTGAGTAAATACTGTCCATACATATCGAAAGGTAAGTGCAAAGGATCGTGAGAAAGAAAGGTATATTTATTTTTTCTACAAACCTCAATCTTCAATAATTTTGTAATGAAATGTCTGCAATATTTAATGATTGAACTGTTAAGTGCTGTTTATTAGTTAGATACTTTACACAAATGTAAAAATGGAGAGAACGCACCAGTGAAAGATGAACAGTGTTATGAAGTGATGTGGTAAATAATTTGCAATCTCTGTCGTCAAAAACAACTTTCCTTTTTGGCCGAGGTTATGCATATTGACTTCTAACAAGCAATGCATAATGCAAATATAGTGCATTTCTACAAAGAGGTACGAAAGATACCAGACGGACAGTAGAATAGATTGTTGTTGTTTCACAATTGGTGGAGGACAATCCAGTCTGTTGGGCTGAGTATATACATAGTATTAATACAAATTAAGTGACATTGGCGAAAATGAATGAAAAAATCGGCGTAAATGCAAAACGCCACGTCAATCGAAAATTAAGATTGGTGATTTATTCATGTTTTCATATTTATATTCATCAAAGTTGAAATCGATTGCGGTTTTTGTAATACTTGATTCTAATTTGATTTTGCAAAGCAAACAACAATTAAATTCTTTATTTTAGAACTTTAAACATAAAAAAATCAGAACCTTTTGATAATATGGAGAGAAAAAACAACTGTCTACTGATATCTGTTATACATGTGTCGAGAGTTGTACCTTGCAAGTTTGTTATCGCTCCAGAATAGTCATATTTTTTTACTGATTGAATAACTGAGAGTCTTTTCGACAGAAAAATATATAACATGATACATGATTCAAATAGTAACGATAACTTACCTCTAAAATAACATTATGATAGATATCAAAAACACAGTATAATAGAAATGTATTAAACTGAATCAAGTAATGCTTGCAGTATTTGAAAGCAATCCAGTTCAAAGTACTTAACCGTCTTGCACTTTATATTCGTGGTCATAATTCACAAAACTTCAAAAAAGATCGAAGCAAGATCTAAAGACTAGAACCATTAGTAGCAAAACATAGATAAGGTATTCTAAAAGAGATTGCAAATCCCCCACCAAAAAACAAAACAAAAACAAACAAAATAACAAACGCTCATAAAAAGTTATATTTTACAACATGAAGCCTCTGTTGGCATCGGCGGTCGTGTTAAGTGCTGTTTAGTTGCCTTGTTTTGTTTTTATTCCATCGTATAATAAACGCAAATAAAAACTAATATATATAATGATATAACAAGAGCTGTCATTATCAACTAGTTCGTGCAAAAAGGTGTCAATGTCTTTTACTTTGCCATTAAGAAGTATTTCAAGTAAAATGTTAAAATCAGTCATGTTAGCACAAACACCAATATGCGCACTTTATTTCAGGTAGCGATATTTTTTTTACTAATTTCTCTGTCAATATTGTACACTGATATGTATAAAACTGTCACACATCTTCAATCGAGATGTTGTGATTTTTTAAAACAGATTGATTGATTCTTTGTTGTTTAACGTCAGGTGGCACCTCTTTGAAACAGACAGTTTTTTATTGCCTGATTAGCGCTTTCTAATTAATTACACGAAATGGAAAAAACGAAAAGCATAGGAACAATTAATCAGTTTCTATTATCCGCACCTTACTGAACAAAAATTGTTCTGCCCATCATTTTTAGGAATTTTTGGTCCTCAATGCTCTTCCGCTTTGTACTTGTTTGACTTTATAACTATTTTGATCTGAGCATCACTGATGAGTCTTATGTAGACGAAACGCGCGTCTGGCGTATTAAATCATAATCCTTGTACCTTAGATAACTACTAGAACTGGATATGACATTCGAAAGAATCTTATCAAGTTTATACATTTTGATATATCAATTGATATTTTTTTCCAGATATAATCTAAGCCAAACATGCATACCTTATATATAGTTTGGTTCATATTCATGATACTAGTATGTTTCTACAGATGTATCGATAAATTCAGTGAGTATTAATTTGAAAATCACAACGAAAAATGGATATCGTTAAAGGTAGTCGGGATTAACGTCAGGGGGGAAGCAAACCATCACCTCCTTAAAACAGCAAAATAAATTAATAAAAATTTCTCGAAGTTTGAACAAGGTCTTAACTATAAACATACTTAGAACCTAATTTTACAATATATGAAGGTTTAGATAACATTAGCATGATACAAATGTTGATACATTATAGTTTATTATGGATCTGCCACACACGGAAACTTTCAAGAGACACAAAAAGTTTGAGATATAGTAGAAAACAACACTTCGGTTTTTTTCTATGGAATGTAGAGAAAAGGCCTAATGTCTTCTACGCTTGTTAAACCCTCCATTTTCAAATGTACCTGTCGAATATCAGAAGGGACTTCGTTAGTGTCATCAGTTTTATTCTTTCGACAATTTTTCAACAATTTACATTTCGGATGAGAAAAAGTTACTGTAAGTTGTTGAGGAAGATGTGATGACCATTAACTAATTTTTATGGCTCTTGTTTTGTAAATATGCTATCAGGTTTTGATGTATCAAACATCTGCGTTTTAATGTGCGTAAATCTTTTCCCGACTATGGCAACAGAATACGCATGCTCGAAAATCCTTTCTGTGATTGGACAAAATTCTGTCATGGGGGGTGATTTTGTTGTGTTTGAAAAAACGTCTCGAAAGGTATATCGTGATGGAAAGCAAGTGAAAAACTATAAATATTTGAACTAGATGTTACAAAGACTTAAATCTTTATTAAAATAATGGTTTCTCCAATAGCTCTTTGGATCCATGACAGCTGTTTATTCGGGACAATTATATAATTTTTCCATGACTTTGAGAACGCACCTACGCATGTGAGATTTTCGCGGGGTTTTGGTGAATGTAAACAGAAAGATACTACTTATACTACCAATAGTTAATAGCTTTGTTTACCATGAATTAAGTTTAATGTAAACAGTAGTAAATGTATCTTTGTTTCTTGTTATTTGCACTGGATTTTTTTTTCAAATAATTTTTTTGGTGTCATCACATTATTCTTATATATTATTGTCCTAATATAACCAGACTTAGTAAAGAATTTCTTGTAGTTTCATTCAGATGGAGGTTGTATTAAATAGGTCCTGCATCATTAAGTCTTTGTGCTTCTAAAGGTTATCGAAATGATAGATTTAAACATATACTCAAATTTAAATACGTCGGATATCTTTTTCAAAGATATTTCTTGTTTACCTTCGTACTTGATGTACCTTTTTATTCGAGCCTAACTGATGGGTCTTTTCTAAACGAAATGCAACCAATGCGTTCAAAATCTTAAGCCTGATATAATTTCTGTGGTTTTTGTTTGTATGCCCCACGTACAATAGTACAGGGGTATTATGTTTTCTGGTCTGTGTGTCCGTTCGTTTGTCCGTCCGTTCGTTTGTCCGTCTGTCCCGCTTCTGGTTTAAGTTTTTGGTCAAGGTATTTATTGATGCAGTTGAAGTCCAATCAAGAGATATAATCTTTTTAATTTAAATGGCAAATCAGAGTTTTTATCCCAATTTTACGGTCTACTAAACATAGAAAATGATAGTGCAAATGGGGCATGTGTGTACTATGGACACCTCAATGAGATGATTCAAAACGAATTAGTTTGTATATTTTTGAATTAAGAAAGCATTAAAAACTTTACACTCATCATATTCTAGTAACTTCGTTTTTGAACTGGACAAATGCTGCAATAACGACTCATTGCTTTTCAGGTTCCTGCAGTGACTTATACTTAATAAAGAAACCACCAAGTGGACCATATACACTTTATCATAACGGGAATCCCATTAAAGTGTTTTGTTCCTTTGAAAGTAATGTGGGATATACGTATATATCAAAGGCATCGCCCTTAGAATCATTCAATTTATCAAAGTTATACACAAGAACAGATTTTGTTAATATTCGTACTTTGTTGAGTAATGGTACACAGATGGAACTTATCGTAAAAAATACGCACAGTTGGGTTCTGTACTTCGGACAGAAAAACGAAGAACCAAAATCTGAAAATCCGAAGTCCAGATCAGGGAACCCTCAAAATGGACCTAAGAATGTCAATACCATGTCACCATATCTTTTTTTAAGTTTTAACAAAACAAATCAGGATATGAAAGAAATTAAACGAAAAAGATACATTTCGCTTTATTATAATCCAAATAACAACGCTCCAGATATGGTTGGTAGGTTAAACAGCTTCATGACCGATGTGATGGATAAATCGTCTGCATTAGGTCTAAGTAGATACATGAATCCGGATTTCTATTTTGATTTTGAGATGCACATGGGGGAATCGTATGATAAATTAATTACTTCATATTCATCCAATGCCACAGCAGCTTTAGGATTACCGTTCGGTATGTTTTCACTTTATTGGTATTATAAAATTTTATAATTCTTAAAAAGCTTACAACACCAAAACAATGATAGAAATATATGAAAAATCATAATTTGTATGTCTCATATGTGTGTTTTATGTATCTTAATATGTGTGTTGTTATTGTTATTAATGTCGGCAAAAAGCTCTACAGAGCTTATGTTTGTATTTAATGAAACCCGACTTAAAATAAAATTTCTTATCTTATCTTATCTTATCTTATCATATTCAAAGTTCAATAAATATTTGCAATGGATAACAATCCTCCATAAAATATAAGAGGGATATGCAAACTCATACATCGAAAATAGACTAACAATGCTATGATTTAAAATTAAATAAACTAACAATGCCATGATTTAAAATTGAATAAACTAACAATGCCATGATTTCAAATTAAATAAACTAACAATGCCATGATTTAAAATTAAATAGACTAACAGACGAATAAATATACACAAGACACAACATTAGAGAAAAGACTTAGCATCACTAACCCCACCAAAAACTGGTGGTGATCTCAGGTGCTGAGAATGGGTAGACAGATCCTGCTCCAAATGTGGAACTCGTGAAGAAGATAACGAACGGGAGGTCGACAAAGGCTACTACAAAATTGTTTAAATCGGTGTGTGGATGGGCATATTACATTATTTATAAATCATAGGAATGAATGTTTATTTAGCCAGTTCCATCAGCTCTTTGATATTAAATAAGTTAAACAAGTACATAGGATGTAAACAATTGTTTGCTTTTGTATTATATAAATTCAAAACGTTATTTTTGTATGTAAACATTTACATGACATAATATTTCTTTTTATTATTTCAAAACGTGATAGACAAATGTGAGCCTCTTGAGTGTTGTAATGAAGATGACACAGGTTGTTGTACGACTGAAGATACCAACTGTACATCAATAGCAGTCTACGCATGTGCAAAGGATAACGGAATGTACAAAAAGAGGTCAGAACGCTGTAACATTGACGGCCGCACATGTCCAAGTGAGTATTTTGCACCTACTAGTATGCTAGAGAACATCAACATAATAGGAATTAATAATGCTTGGTACATACGTCAATAAAACAGCAATTCAATAGCAAAAAGACATACAAGGTCACTATAACTTGGCATAATGCACATCGTTAATGTATTTCAAATGTTTAATATTGATACAATTTAGGTGTCAGATCACCTAAATCAAATTCCGATCTATCTAACTATATTTTTTCAATTTTCGCAGCATTCTAAATATTTAACCTTCAGTTTAACTTCATGGAAACCTTGTATAGTCTTATTTGTACATGTATGACTTTCTACATGCCACTGTATAAATTCACGTAGTAAAAGACTAGCACGAGGAAGGTTAATTACTACTACTAAAATAACCCTTGGTTTTCTAGAAATCTTGCAAAAAGTATACTTCTCAACTCAAAGTCTCATAGATTCGTATATAACATAGATCTCATGACTCTATGATAAACATAAGATTGACTACACTATTTCAGTACTGCCCCCTCCCCCTCCCCCAACAAATTATACGAGTAAATATGAACAAAGGGAGAAATTCACAACTTCACAGATATTTAACAACAGATACTTAAGTTTGCAATCAATAGTGCCCAAAGAGAATTTGAGGTACAAATTAAGTATCATGAAATATATTCTAAATGAAAAACCATCTTTAGAAGACTCAACTCATGTCCTAAGCGTAGCACAATACCTTATTATAATAACGAATTGTGATGTCTTTAATATACAGACTTAGGACACCTATTTGTTTTACTACGACAAACAGATCCAGGTAGATAAATGTGTCTTGCAAATTATAAGAAAACAAGAATGTGTTCAAAATACACTGATGCCCCACTCAATCATTTTCCATGTTCCATGGACTGTGACATAGGATAAAAATCTAATTTGGCATTAAGATTAGAAAGATATGAATTATATCCGGATTAATGAAATGTGCACTAACATAATTAACCATAATCTATTCTCTATACTAATGTTAACGAAGCCGGGATAAGGGACCGGTATTCGATGTATATATTAACAAATGTAAATATGTTAATAAAACTTAGTTTTAATGAGAAAAAAAAAGATTAGAAAGATTATGCTATAGGGAACATGTGTACTAAGTTTCAAGTTGATTTGACTTCGATTTCATCAAAAACTACCTTGACTTAAAACCTGAAACTCCCACTTTCATTTACTATGTTCAATGGACCGTGAAATTGGGGTCAAAAGTCTAATTTGGCTTTGAATTAGAATTATCATATCATAAGCAAAAAGTGTACTAAGTTTCAAGTTGATTGGACTTCAGGACCTTGACCAAAAACTTTAACCTGAAGCGGGACGAACGAACGAACGAATGAACGAACAAACGGACGGACGGACGGACGGAGCCACAGACCAGAAAACATAATGCCCCTCTATTATCGTAGGTGGGGTATACAAATTCATCGTAATATCAAAAACTGCTCTTTACTTTTTCTTACTCGTATAATTTGGTTTGATTTTTTTTTAGAACCATGGAGTGCGTGGGTTAATTTAGGAGGGTGCTCAGTGACGTGCGGAGAAGGGAAGCAGTATCGGACCAGGAAGCGTGTCTTACCTTGTGCCCAAATTAACGAAACAGCCATCGAAGAATATTTGTGTAAACAAACCAAATGTCCAGGTATTCATAAAATTTTAATATAACCATCGAGAAAACTCATTCATATAAAATACAACAAACGGATAAATAATATTTGATACACATCAACCGTCAGATAAATTACGTGGACTAAGATTGCTGTTGATTTAAGAAAACAAAAAACAAATGGTAACATGCAGAAAACACTTCAACAGTAATACCACAGACGGGAATCATAGACCGAATTAAAAAAAAGTACACATGTAAGATGTCCCAAAGGCAACGCGCCAGATACATGGCCTATGATGTACCATATGTTGACTATTTTATTAATTGTGACTGTTTATTTAACGCATCATGTAAATATAACGGAATTTGATGATACTGTTATTAAAGTGAGAGGGTTAGCGCTATAGAACCAGGTTTAATCCACCATTTTCTACATTTAAAAATGCCTGTACCAAGTCAGGAATATGACAGTTCTTGTCCATTCGTTTTTGATGCGTTTTGTTATTTGATTTTGCCATGTGATTATGGACTTTCCTAATTAATTTTCCTCTGAGTTCAGTATTTTTGTGATTTTACTTTCTACATAAATGTATGATAATAGTTGAAACTGAAGATTTGGTATACTTTTTTTTCTTTATACGGGCTCATTGATTGTCACACTTATTTGTTCTCTGTTGAATGTAAAAAAAGAAGATGTGGTATCATTGCCAATGAGACAACTGCCCACAAGAGACCAAAATGACACAGAAACAACAACTATAGGTCACCGTACGGTCTTCAGTAATGAGCAAAGCCCATACCGCATAGTCAGCTATAAAAGGCCCCGAAATGACAATGTAATACAATTCAAACGAGAAAATTAACGGCCTTATTAATATAAAAATACTTGTTTAATCCGTATACTTTTAACTTCTTCTTATTTTTCTATAATCAAATCACTTATCATCAATATAACATGTATCGTAATAAATAATATATTCTTTTTTACATTTGAAGTTTTCAAATGGGATCAATTGAACACAAGAAAACTCACATTTGAAGAAAAGAAAGAAATGATGAAAGATGAACTGGCTGAACTCAAAACGAACCTGACCATCGACAAAAGTAATATATCGGCTGCAATAAGACGTAAAGAATCCGCTGCTGACTACAGGACTTCTGCTTCGGTATTGGGCTGCTTTGGAATTACACTGCTAGTAATAGCATTGTCACTTATTGTTTATGCAGATTGCAAAGGATGTTGTCAGTCAAAAAAGAAATCTAGATAGAAACGAATTTACCGTAGTAAAAGAGAAACTGGTGTTAAACTGACAGTTATGGAACTTGATACACAACGAATAAAAAGTTGATGTAATTAGCAATATGAATAAATAACTTAGAAAGACTGAAGAGAAAATATCTGAAATAATGTTTGATTTCAGTACAAAATAAAACAAATAATATCAAATGCTTTCACTTTCAATATGTTTTATGATAACCTAAACCTTAAACTGCAGGGATCTAACTGAAATCTGGAAAATCATTTATCCAGATTATCTCGACGTTTGTTCTAAACCAACTGCTGCTAACGCCAATCAATGGCAGATTTTTCTAGAACGATTTCAAATTTTATAACATAATAATCCCCAAATTTTCC
This sequence comes from Mytilus trossulus, assembly GCF_036588685.1. NCBI lineage: Eukaryota > Metazoa > Mollusca > Bivalvia > Mytilida > Mytilidae > Mytilus > Mytilus trossulus. The sequence goes on along the minus strand of NC_086374.1, from coordinate 93,841,000 downwards.
ATTTGTATAAAGGTTATATTGTTATCATTATTTTACCTATATTTTACCGTTAATATTACAGAGTACTGTTAACAATGATTTTTCTACGGTCTTTTCAAGATAACATCAGCTTAAAAAAAGGTGTTGAACCCCTCACTTTAAAATGTACCTTTCAAAATGGCAGAATGACAATTTATGTAAATAAAAAACAGGACAAATCAATAAAGAGTGAAAATAAAATGGCAGGACAAAGATTACAAGAAACAAGAAAAAAAACTGCAGTTTTTGGTCGCTCATTCACATAGTTTTCCAACTTATAAATTCGAGGTTTTATCATATACCTGATTGTTTGACCCATTTTTACAAAGTGTTCAGATCAACCTCGTATCGTATCTGGCATAGTTCTCAATGAAGTTCATAATTGTTGGACGTTATGGTTTCAATTGATGTGTTTGGGTTCTCTGAACTTAGGATCTTGAGATATCCCCTTTCGAAGTTGTTTATGTTAAACTATGTTTAGAAAGAAAAAAAAAACAGTTAAGTCACTCGAACTAATCTTTAAGTTTGTTTGACGCCAATGATTTCATCCGAGTGATACAAAATCAAAATCAAACTTTCGAAAACAATGCATGTCCAATAGTATTAATTTGGCTTGAATTGGCCGAGTAGAATAGAAGATGAACTTGTTATCCATCAATCCTCTGAATATCTAAACATTTCGTCGTCAAGTTTTAATGAAAAGATTCAACTTTAAAGTTTGAAAAAGACTAATTTTTGGTGTCCTTTTATTTCATCCTAACCAAAGTGAAGAAATAACTGCAGGCGTTCCATTTCATATGCAATTTCTGGTTAGGTTACAATATAATATGAAAATTTATACAAAACGTATTTCGCTAATTTGTTTTGTAGACATAACTATCGTTCTATAGTAACTGTAACATAACTATCGTTCTATGGTAACTGTAACATAACTATCGTTCTATGGTAACTGTAACATAACTATCGTTCTATTGTAACTGTAACATAACTATCGTTCTATAGTAACTGTAACATAACTATCGTTCTATAACTGTAACATAACTATCGTTCTATAACTGTAACATAACTATCGTTCTATAACTGTAACATAACTATCGTTCTATAGTAACTGTAACATAACTATCGTTCTATAGTAACTGTAACATAACTATCGTTCTATTGTAACTGTAACATAACTATCGTTCTAAAGTAACTGTAACATAACTATCGTTCTATTGTAACTGTAACATAACTATCGTTCTATAGTAACTGTAACATAACTATCGTTCTATTGTAACTGTAACATAACTATCGTTCTATTGTAACTGTAACATAACTATCGTTCTAAAGTAACTGTAACATAACTATCTTTCTATTGTTACTGTAACATAACTATCGTTCTATAGTTACTGTAACATAACTATCGTTCTATTGTAACTGTAACATAACTATCGTTCTATTGTAACTGTAACATAACTATCGTTCTATTGTAACTGTAACATAACTATCGTTCTAAAGTAACTGTAACATAACTATCGTTCTAAAGTAACTGTAACATAACTATCGTTCTAAAGTAACTGTAACATAACTATCGTTCTATAGTAACTGTAACATAACTATCGTTCTATTGTAACTGTAACATAACTATCGTTCTATAGTAACTGTAACATAACTATCGTTCTATAGTAACTGTAACATAACTAACTTGACGGAATATAGTTTGCTGGGGCTTCATGATGACAAACACTTTACAAGAGTGCATCAAGATTTATCTGACGTCTGATGCTCTTTTTAGAACTTGATTGAGCCGTCAGACGTTAAATCAATCTTGTACTAGATATCTTCATGTCTTTTTCATGTGATAAAATATTGTCCTAAATATCAGATTGTTGAATAATGGCTGTTTGATGTTAAACTACATTTGAACAATCTTATATTTTTTCTATATTATGAAAAAAAGGTTACAAATGAAATGATTGTAAAAATTAATATCTATCCAAAAATTACCTGTATTTATTTGCGAAGAAAAGGCACGAGAACGTCTTTAAAAATATCTGTTTTATACGTGGTATATTTTGCAGAACAATGTATGAAACAATTTTATTTTGCATTCCCGGCAATAACACTTGAGGATTTGATTGACTCGAATTGTTTTAACTGCTATTTGATAGCGGTTAGTTTTATTGATGGAAGAAGCTGAAAGAACCATCGATCTTAGGTTTGAAAACTGTCCATACTAGAGAAATTACAATTAAAGAAGGGTGCCCCTGCCTCGTGCCTCAATCTTGACAGGCAAGTCATATAATAAATCGACTATTTGGATCACTCGGCCCAAACCAAGACGAAAATGTTTTCAAAATGGTAATTCAATAGAAAATACATCAGTTATAACTCTAATCTTGCATGTAAGTATCTTCTTCTTCTCTGGATCTTTACACCCTTTATAGGGTAACCATACTTCCGTATGTCGAACAGTTCCACCACCAAAAAAAAAATATTAATATATACATGAAGAATAAATTAACAATCGTAACACAACAACATGATATACACTATATTTACATTTTTTAAAGTTTTTATGTGTTTTTACAGAGGAGGTGTACATGTTTTATTTTGACTTTTACATGGGAAGTTTACAGTTTTTAATACTTTTAACATACAATTAAAGATCAAATTTTGATTTTACTTTTAGCAGTTATTTTTCATATTTGTTTTTTGTTTTTTTTTTGTTTTTTTTTGTTTTTTTTTTGTTACTGATCAATATTTAATATGATAACATTTACAGATTAGGTTACATATTCACTTTTTAGATAATTAACAGAATGAAATAAAAAGAAAAAGATTTTGGTCTTTATTTCTTTAAAGATAATTTAACACTAATGTATTAGCTGTGTATTATGAGAACAATTATTAAGATGATGTTTTTACAACTATTTACAGTTAATTCACAGAATATTTATGAACTGAATCTCTTAAGATTTAATGAGAATGATTATACTGTTAAGAATAGTATTAAGTCGAATAAATTTTGAAAATGTTTTGTTTAAATTTTACATTGCTGTCCTCCCATCCTTGCCCTCATTCTCAGGCTGCCTTTTTCTTTGCTTGGTCTTTCATCACCAGTTGATATCGTGTGTTGTGTATGAGGAACACTAGTCTTCTCGATTGGAATAGTATCAGTTTTCCCCCTTTCTTCAAGCTCAGAGAGGATTTTTTTTTGTATCGAGCAACTTTTATTTTCTTTCTAAAAAATAATTCCGAATATCCTTTAAATTTTGTTAAAATATTTTATTACCTTTGTACCAATAAAATACCATGATTACATATTAAATGAAAACTGATATTTTTATTAAATGTGAATACATTCGATAATTTTACGCCTCTGACATTCTGTAAAACTGGGCATTATCAAGAGCAGGATGTATTTCTAGAGCATCGACGATAACCATCTTTTTAACTCCTGAGTTTTAATATCATTTGGTATTTTTCGCCTCTTTCTTCTACTCCAACTGGTGCTACTAGTTTCAAAATTCACATATTTTATCATTGACATATATCGAAGACGGAAATCATCAAACACCTTCTATTATATTGATAAAACTTGCAAAATGATAGACTGTTCAACCTTCAAAAAGATAGAAAGATAAAATAAAAAAGCTTTGTTACAGCCGTTTATTTTACGACAAATGAAATGATTGCAGATTTTCAATTGTGAACTTTCCATTTCTAAGTAGCAACATTCTAGCAGCACCTGCATACAGTGTATATTTCTCCCAATTGATACGATATCCCCGTGCTTGCATTTCCTATCAGGATTTTCTTGATAGAGGGTTGTTGCTCACAAGTAAGCTGTTAAATCAAGAGTTCTAAATGGTGGAGTTGAAATCATCTCTTCGTAAATTTTACGGACACCATCATGAGTTGGTTGAACTTTATGGAATAACCGTTTCACAAATTATATCGGATATGTTTCTTACGTCGAAACTACAACCCCCTTCCCTTTCATGAATGTGACCTACCGAATAAGACTATTTACTGGATTTGTTATAACATAAGCAACGGGTGCCACATGTGGAGCAGGATCTGCTTACCCTTCCGAATCAACTGAGATCACCCCTAGTTGTTGGTGGAGTTCGTGTTGTTTATTTTTTTATTTTTCTATGTTTTGTCGTGTGTACTATTGTTTGTCTGTTTGTCCTTTTCATTTTTAGCCATGGCGTTGTCAGTTTATTTTCGATTTATTAGTTTGACTGTCTCTCTGGTATCTTTCACCCCTCTTTTAATATACAACGAAGTAATACAAAACAAACTTGAACATCTTGGACCAACTTTTACATCATAATGAGGTTTCTCAAACTGGGATAGGGTATCACTTATTTGGTAACAAAACGTAAATTCTAATAACATGTCATATTTGAAATCATTGCTAATTTTCAGAAAAGGAATATATATATACCATTAATGCTATTTAGCATATTTCGATTGTCATTGATTTTTTCACCATATACCATTTCTGTAATCCTAGAACTGGTGTTCAGTATAATCCCTACTGTATGATGCTTATCAATAAAGTATAAAAAGAAAAAAAAAAATACAAGGACACACAACAAAAAACTACAAGGAAATACCACCATGTTAACATGAGATAATGGAATTCGAATATTATACTTAGTATTAATTTTACATGAACACAAATGTCAATTTCATTTGAAATCATTTAATTTTAAAATGAAAATAACAACATATAAACCTGAATGACAATAACAAACGAAAGCCGTGTTCGATCTGAACGGTTTGATAGAAAAAAAATTGCTTCATGATCAGTTGGTTTTAATGTTATATATATATTATAATTGTTATTCTCGTGGGATTTTGTGTGTGTGATGCTCGGTCTGTTTCTATGTGTGTTACATTTTAGTGTTATGTCGTTGTTCTCCTCTTATATTTAATGCGCTTCCCTCTGTTTTAGTTTGTTACCCCGATTTTGGTTTTTGTCCATGGATTTATGAGTTTTGAACAGCGGTATACTACTGTTGCCTTTATTTAAGCGAGATACTTGCAAATCTAGACGGTAACGCGTAATTATTTTGCAGGTAGTAAAAGAGGGGCGTGAGATAGTACAGGGACAGTAAACATCATAGATCGAAAATAAACTAACAATGCCCAGGCTAAGAAATCTTATCAGTTATAAGATTTATGTAAATACGAATTCAGTTCTTTAAAAAAAATAATCCCCCAATTGAATTGGATATGGTCATTTTAAACTAGTTGTGGTTTCATGATAACATATTATGAACAAGACATGCTCTCCAGCTATAATTATAAGTACTGACTGAGATATAAAAAGAGATGGTCTTCACAACCTTAAGCAATGGTGAGAAGTTGTCACTTTCGACGTGTCGGATAAAGGTGTAAGACAACACCTTAAGCAATGCTGACAAGTCACCACTTTCGACGTGTCGGATATTGGTGTAAGACAATACCTAAAGCAATGCTAAAAACTAACGTTTTCACTACGTCTATAATAACATGAATATCAACAGTTGCCTCCCGTGCACCATGGATTTGAATATTTCAGAACTCAAAACTAATGAGAAGAAAATAACAATAGAGACCCATTCGGAGAAGATTGTGTGGTTGTCCAAATTTTTAGCAAGCTATATTTTTAGTAGATATTAGTAAAACATCTGAAAATCAGGTAAATACTTCTTAAAAATGAAATAACATAGTTGTTTATGTCAAAACCGTTACTTTAAAAAAGAAAATTCAAATTTGGTGTTAAGTATTATCCATATAAAATCTTAACTACTAAAGGAATGGACCGATTTCACTGAGCCGCAAGTCCTCTAAATATTTGTGATAAGACGTATTAATGTAGTGTTTTGAACTTCCTCAATTTGTCTTTGGAACTACGATTTTTTTCCACAGAAAACGACATTCAAGAGAAAATATATAGATTCGGAGACAATTATCGATCCGTGTCTGATACGCTGATACACCGTGTCCATGTACGTCACATAGTTTCTATGGTAGTGTTTCGATTGGCATGGATTAATAAGGTAATATTACGAATAGTAACCACCATTCAAACGTGAAAACAAACGGTCTAGTCTGTATAAAAAAAAGACTGCATTTGATCTATGACATAATATAAATACAATATGTAAAAGAATGTAAAAAAGACAACTTAAAAGAGGGACGAAAGATACTAAAGGGACAGTCAAACTCGTAAATCTAAAACAAACTGACAACGCCATGGCTAAAAATGAAAAAGACAAACAGAAAAACAATAGTACACATGACACAACATAGAAAACTAAAGAATAAACAACACGAACACCTGGGACTAAGTTACTTTATTCATGTTGTATAGTGTATAGTTTTTTTTTATAGTAATTGTCTTTATGAATCGGCATCTCACAATTTGTCATTTTTTTCTTTTGATTTTGCCATTTGATAAGGGACTTTCTGTTATTGGAGTTCAGTATTTTTGTCATTCTACTTTTTGCAATACTCGAGCTAGTAAACACGCATACGTTTGTGATATTGATTTATTTTAAGTTGTTATGTTTAATGTATTTAGGGGAATAGAGAAATCGTACATATGGTCTAAGTTTTCATATGGTTGTTTATGTCAAAACCGTTACTTTAAAAAGAAAATTCAAATATGGTGTTAAGTATTATCCATATAAAATCTTAACTACTAAAGGAATGGACCGATTTCACTGAGCCGCAAGTCCTCTAAATATTTGTGATAAGACGTATTAATGTAGTGTTTTGAACTTCCTCAATTTGTCTTTGGAACTACGATTTTTTTCCACAGAAAACGACATTCAAGAGAAAATATATAGATTCGGAGACAATTATCGATCCGTGTCTGATACGCTGATACACCGTGTCCATGTACGTCACATAGTTTCTATGGTAGTGTTTCGATTGGCATGGATTAATAAGGTAATATTACGAATAGTAACCACCATTCAAAAGTGAAAACAAACGGTCTAGTCTGTATAAAAAAAGACTGCATTTGATCTATGACATAATATAAATACAATATGTAAAAGAATGTAAAAAAGACAACTTAAAAGAGGGACGAAAGATACTAAAGGGACAGTCAAACTCGTAAATCTAAAACAAACTGACAACGCCATGGCTAAAAATGAAAAAGACAAACAGAAAAACAATAGTACACATGACACAACATAGAAAACTAAAGAATAAACAACACGAACACCTGGGACTAAGTTACTTTATTCATGTTGTATAGTGTATAGTTTTTTTTATAGTAATTGTCTTTATGAATCGGCATCTCACAATTTGTCCTTTTTTTCTTTTGATTTTGCCATTTGATAAGGGACTTTCTGTTATTGGAGTTCGGTATTTTTGTCATTCTACTTTTTGCAATACTCGAGCTAGTAAACACGCATACGTTTGTGATATTGATTTATTTTAAGTTGTTATGTTTAATGTATTTAGTGGAATAGAGAAATCGTACATATGGTCTAAGTTTTCATATGGTCCGGAACATAAACACAACACCTTAATAAATAATTTATGAAAGAAGCATTTATAATAATTCAGTTATATAACTCTAGCATCTGCATATTACAGAACTAATTTGTATTGCATTTAATTTACTTGTTTCTGTTTTCATACAGTATCAACTTCTCTTGTATACGGACAATTTCATAAATGAATAAACAAAACTTGTAATTTACATTTTTATCATTGCTGCTTTCATAATTTCTTATCTTGGGATCCTTATATTTGTAAATGATTTTAAACAAAAGAATCAAGACAAAACGTTTATGTGTTAATAAAAGGAACCATATTCCTGATACTACATTAAAAAAAACGGCAGTATTCACCTTAATCAGTGTAATAGGTTTCTATCTGGGTTTTTTTCTCATGCTTCCAAGTGTTTGTTTATAGAAACTTGAATGCTTTTTTACTTTTGGCAAAATATACCCGATGGCGGTTATTTAAGAATCACTTCTTTTTCTCTAGTGATTCTTATTACATTGATTTAATATATAAAATCAAGAAACAGAATCATGAGATCATCTGCAAACGTTTAGAAATACATGTCTTAATATTTCAACGACTCTTAAAAAATTAAATTCCTCGCTTTCAGTTATTGTATATAGGTACAACAGCCTATTAACACTGATATTTAAAATCTTTATTGTTAAATCAAAACACTTGACATATGAGAACAGCTAATCTTTTTGAGTTAGCTAAAACTTATTCGAAGTTTTTTTTTCCTAGATTTGTAATATTATAATCAATCATAGTTGAAACTTTTTGATACATTAGAATATACATTTATGATTGTAGTTTCCAATTGTAATTATGCACTATTACATGAATAAACATGATATTGATGTATCAATTCGCAAAACATAGGAGTATTTGATTTTTGTTGTATTCATTATATTAATGTCAATACGAGTTGTTTAAATTAAGGACTGTTATGTTTGAGAAAAGTAGAAACTTTTCTATTTACAATTTATACTTGGATACATGGCTTTATAAAGATGCAAAATAACATTTAAATGACCATTGAAACGAATATTATGCGTTTAAATTTTATCTACTAAATAATACTGTTTGTCAGATGTATAACGAATGCGGATACGGTTCTATCAAATAAACTGTGAATCAGGTAAAATCCTTTCTGTTTTATGTCAGAACGAAAATCATTATGGGTATTTTGTTTATTCAAAATTGTCATTTTTTTTTCAGTTTTACCAAAAGAAAAATCAAAGATGGACAGAATACGCCAAAGACATTTAAACATTAACATTTAATTTATGCTATGGTTTAATATTTAAAGAATGACGGCTAGATTTTGAGTCCTTTATTTGAAAATACATGCTGGAAGTTTTACTCGCATTCTATTAAATATTTTTGTAAAATGGCCAGTGAGAAAAAAATATCCACCGAAAACAAAGGATAATGATGTAAACAATAAACAAAAGTGATACTGAATAAGAAGTAAAAATGCGTGGAATATACACAGTGTTATTGACAATTATCAAAGAATTAATGGAGTCTGCAAAACCAAATAAGATAAAATGTTAAATCTTTATAATTCTGTTACATGCATCATAACTGATATATTCTGGACTAAAAAGTTGCTTTTACTTAAGATTTGTTGATATCACGTATATTTATATAATTGTTAGTACCGAAGTTTATGAATTAGTAAGTTTGACATACAATAGGATTATTACACTAATATTGAGGAAATATTGAGCGGGGAATAGTATTCCTTAGTATGTGCTATTCCCCATGTTTAATGCTGTACTGAATATTTATGTAATTTTAATATACCCATTACCACAACTCTTTGCCACCAGTAAGGACGCTTTTTACTATTTACGTAACCCAAAAAATTAAGACATTATATTTAATTGCTTTATGGTTGCAATATAAATGAGAAGAAGAGATCATTAAGAAGAAGACATACACTTATATCTGCTTGCTGTCAAAAGATGGTTGACTAGGAACCTCTCAATTCAGTGTCAAATGGTCAAATGTGCTTCATAATTCCCTACTTTTAATAAAGGTATGTTTAGAAAAAATTACTGTCTAATATATCGGCAAATATTGTATTTTTATTGACAAAGAAATCTACATTAAATATTTGATACTTTATAATAAATTAAGACAGGATGATTGAAAAACAAATGGGTGTTTGCTTCTCTTATTTATGATTTTTTTTGTCAGATATTCAGAATTATAGAGTTTTGCCAATGAAACCAGTGCTTTGTTATCCGAATTTCTTTTGATTATAATTTTATTACAAATATTTTGATATTTTTTTTATCTGATAAATCCTTGATATTTTTTTTATCTGATAAATCCTTGATATTTATTCATAGTTCTTAAATAACAATAATGTGCAAATGTTAAATGAACATAATATCTGAAGAGAATCATTTCCCGCTAAATTTAAAATTTAAAATTCATGGACCTGTTTTTTTTCTACTTCTGAGTTCCTTAATTTATATACTATCACTTTATTACAATCTTTAATAAAAACTTGAGAAGATTAATGTATCGTTTGCCGAACATTATTTTTACATCATTCCGGTCGCATTTTTGTTTCAGAACTAAGCTATTTAATTGAATGTGAATTTGTTCTGGTGTTTACCTGTTCCATTTCCGTTTTGCGCATCTACAGCACTCTCGGTATCTTCTTAATGATGATTTATACATAAAGAGTTGTATCACAAAAAAGGACTTAAAAGAATAGTCATTGTCCCGTTAATATTTTTTTCATTAATTTTTCGTACACGCTACTTGACAAATAAAAAACATAGCAACAATACTTTAATTGCAAAATTTGATCAGATACTTTGGTCCGTACCTAAATGACAAAAGAAATATTGTTTTCATATGTTTTGCGAACTGGGAATGACATATGAAATAGATATATAGATTCTACCACTGCATCGAGTGTAATACGATATTTATCCACTCGAGACAGTGAAATTTTCAAATTTAAGACGCGAGGCTTGCCCGAGCGTTTTAAATATTTAAAATGTAATTGTCGAGAGTAGATTAATATCGTTTTACACGAGATTTGGTGGTGGAATCTGTTTCTCTAATGATTTTCCAACATTATGCAGGCAAACTTTTTCCTTCTTTTCGAATGATCTATCAAAAGATGTGTTCTTTCTATAAGACGTCATCAGACATGGTCGCCTTTTTTTCATGCCATCACAATAGGAATTTCAGAGGAAAGCAAGAACATTCGACGTCATTATCGGATTTAAACCAATGAAGTACTAAGATCAAACGAACCGCACGTTGAATAATTTTTTTTTATACAATGGGTGCAGAAAGGGATAAATTGACGAAGATTTAGAGAAATATATATACATTATATTTTACATTTTTATATCGGATTTTTATAGTTTTAATTGGGTTATTTATTTCAGAGTAAATCTTTGGCAATCATGCATATCTCGTGTGTTGTTTTGTTCATATATATGGTACTGATATGTTTCTACAGATGTAGTGATAGATACAGTGAGTATTTGCTGTTTAGAAATTTAGTGCTTCCCTAAAACTTTATACTATAAAAAGGTAATTTGGAGCAGACGTTCAACAAAAAGATCTCCTTAATCATCAAAACAACACAAGCTATAAACAAGCTTAGTGTATATCTCTATATGATTCTCAACAGCATAGGAAAATTGTCAAACATTAAACAGACTACTAGAACTCACCTGCGAAATGCGGGCATTTAGAGTTTGGATGAAGTACGTAAACTATTGTAGAGAGAATTTTTGTAAAAGATTTTATGTCTGGAGAATTTCACAAAAGGTATCATCATTCATAAATACTTGGAGACAGGATAATTTTTTTAATCCTCTCCCTTTTTCCAATTACTGTTAAATTCCATTATTTTCGCGTATCTGTATATTATGAACATACGTATACTTTAAATAAAGTGCATTTTCTATCAACTCTCAATTTCAAGTTTCCTCTCCACGGCAATCACTGCTATATAATATAGAGAGTCTATATCAACACGAAAAAACATTGTCCTGTCCCCGAGTACTCTTATAGAAATAATGTGGAAGTCTTTATGACATAAAAATTGGTCTGATGACGAAAATAATATCCGGACGCATTTATTTTCGTTTTTTCTCCCAAAACAGTCATAGGAATAGATCACAAATGCGACTATGCGTGGTACCTACATAACACAGAGGCATGATGATTTATTTATTATGTAAGGAAGAAAAGTGACACACAAAATGAGGTGTTCTCGTTTAGTATTATATAATGGATCTGCCATTGAAGCAAACCTACACGAGTGACATTATCTTCAAGATATAACAACAGTCAATATTTGAGGTTTCTGCAATGGAATATAGAGGAAGGACTCCATATTCCGGTGCGACTATCCAATGTCAAAAGGAAACGCTTCCCTGTTCTCATTGTTATTATTCAAATATATTTATATTCTGTTCAAATCAAGCTTTAGAAATGTATCCAATTCCTGTTTCTCATAATTTTTCATAAGTTTTATTGTTTCTAGTGTTGTTGGATTGCCATGCTTTTATCAACCAAACATGTATTTTATCAGTCGTATTAATCAATAAGTGAAACATGTATTGTTTTTTTATGTAATCTTCAAATGCAGCAAAATTTAACAAAAGATGACAGCATTTCTAAAATGTTCATTGAAAAGATACACAATTTTACATGCATATATTGATAACTCCTCAAAACAAGTTAAAATTCTTATATTAAATTCTTGTATTAAACCACTGTTCGAAATTCATACATCGACTGAACACATCAAATATAAGAAGACAAAGCTACAACAGAAACACTAAAATACAAGACACAGAAATAAACTATATATAATATAACAATGACCATTTTCCGGACTTGGTACAAGTAAAGTTCGTTTTATGATTTAATGGTAAATGATTATAATGAATTACTTCACTTTGTAGGTTCCTGTATTGACGTATACTTATTCAATAGAACTTCTAGTGGATACTATACACTTAATCATAACGGTAATCCTATAGAAGTATTTTGTTCGTTTGATGGTATTAGCGGTTATACGTATATATCTAAGTCATCACTCAAATCATCATTCGATTTATCAAAGTTATTCACGACAAAAAACTTTGCAAAAATTCGAACCCTATTAAATAATGGTACACAGAAAGAGGTTAAAGTAGAAAATATCAAAAGAGATGCTCTGCACTTTGGATTTACCAAGGACAACGTGTCACCATATCTTTATATTTCATTTCCAATGACTTTTGTGGAAAATAATAAATATATACAGGGATATCGTGCTGCGGATAAGACTTTTAACTGCACAGGCATATCTAACGGTTTAGCATTGATGTTTAAATTCTACCATAATCCAACAAGTAGTTGCATACACGCAGATGGTGACCTAAACGGTTTCATGACAGGTTGGATGGATCAGTCATTGGGTATAAATGAAAGTAAATACATGGATGAAGCATTCTACTTTCCATTTGAGATGAGCATGCCAGACTGCTGTGGTAATTCGATGACCTCGAATCAAGTGTCCAATACGACAGCCGCTCTAGGATTACCTTTTGGTATGTAATAACTTAAGTTGTGTCCTGGCATTTCTTCTTCTGAGACATGATTGTATTGCACTCTGGTAATCTTCGCAGTATTTTCTTTTTGTACACAATTCTAAAATCGAAAGTAAGTCTTTTAAACTAATGATCGTTGTTGCCGACTAAATACAAAAAGGATAGATAACATGTTTAGCAAAGTTATTGTACAACTAAACACACTAAACATTGCTGACCTGTTTTTGTATTGTTATGAGTAACAATTTGTGACTAAAACTAGCAAAGACCCATCAAAACAACATTTGATACAAAAATTTAACAATACTTTTAGATATTTGGATGATATATTGGCTCTCAATAATGACGACTTCAGTATGCATACTAAAGACATTTATCCTGTAGAACGTATTTTAAATAAAGCTAATACTAACAATGACCACTGCCCTTTCCTCGATCTTGATATCTATATCATTAACGGGAAGCTTAATACAAAAATTTATGATATAAGAGATGATTTTTCATTTCCTATTGCTAATTATCCATTTTTAGATGGTGACGTTCCCTTGTCATCATCTTATGGTGTTTATATATCTCAACTTGTACGATTTGCTCGTGTATGTAACAACGTATTAGATTTTAGCGAGAGAAATTTATGTATTACTGAAAAATTATTACACCAGGGTTTTCGATATCACAAACGGGTCAAAACATTTACTAAATGTTATCACCGGTATAAGTAAATAATTCGTAAATATAACTCAACTTGCAGACATCTTATACGTTCAGATACTTCTTATTCTTTTTTATGGAAATATTCTTTATAAAGCACAAAAATGTCAGTATTCATCTCAGAAACTAACAAAACCTTTGAATAGACTTATCAAAAAGAGATATAGTTACGAAACTGTTATCAGGTCATTAAATACTGCATATTTTGGCTTTAATATTGATTCACTTATAGGGTCTTTGCATCGGAACTCAACACATTTATTTCTAAAAAAAACAGTTGCTGGCATGACACGGGTTATATGTTCTTCTCATATGTTTTATGATAGTATGATACTAAACCCTTAACGGAGGGGATTGTGCCTGATATTCATATGATGAAGACATAATCTTTCAATCAGTTTAATAGAGGTCTGGTGCTGGCATGTCAGTTAACTGCTAATAGTCTGTTGTTATTTATGTATTATTAGGTCTTTCCACTTTTCCGTGGAAAGACCTATTGGATTTCTTCTGATTATTAGGTCCTTCCACTTTTCTGTGGACAGACCTATTGTTTTTCTTCTGATAATTTTTTTTGCCTTCCGCCTAATTTTGTTCTTGCGTTAAACATTTGTTTCGCAATATGTCGCTTAGATATTTGGTATATGATATTAAACAGTTTACGGCTTTTGAAATTTACCCTGCGTAAACGAATACTTTTCTTTGTAGGAGTTATCTCCCCAAACACTGTTTTCCTTGTGAGCGCAACTCCTTCGCAACCATAAAATATTATGACAAATTTATTTTACAAAATTGCTCGTTATATCCTTCGCATGATTTGTCCTATTTTGACCGAAGTGATATGAACGCTCCATATTAGAGTTATTTCCCCTTATGCATTTGATATATGTGATATGCATTTCTATCTTGTAAACCATAAGTGCTTAGAGACCAAGGATCTTTTGATTTGAGGTCCTTGGTCCAAAAAAATAAAAACTAGGTCAAGGTCAAAGGTCAAGGTCATATTCTATTTTTTTAATTTGGCTTATTTCCACTCATTTCCAGAAACCGTATAAGGTATCGACAAATTATTTTTTCTAAATTGTTAGTTGCGACATGTTGTAACACGTAAATTTTGATTGCAAGGGTACGTTGAACATAAAAGTGAGTTTTCTCCCCTCTTGTATTTAAAAATACGGGTATGGTGATATAACTGATTAACCAAATATAATTAAGACCTATGGTCTTTTGATTTGAGGTCCTTGGTTTATGACCTTGAAATTGATCTCAAGGTCATAGATTAATTTGACGCTCTAGTTTTTGACCTTTGCTTTTAGCTCATATGTATACGTGATATAGCCATGAGACTTTTGGCGAAAGGTATCAAACCATTTAACCTTGAAAAAAACAACCGGAAGTGACCTTGTGTAAACCGGAAGTAGCTATTTCTTGTACTTTATTAATAAAAAAGTATATAAAACCACATCTTTTTGGAATCAGTGTCAATTAAATATTCAAATATTATCGGAAGTAACATTTTTCAAACCGGAAGTAACAAATTATCTCCCTTATTTAAAAAATATTGTATAGAAACCATATATTTCTAGAATCAGCGTACAATAACCTATCAGTTGACGATTGAAATGACATTTTAAACTTAATTTTACAACTTTCATATTAAAATACATTGTTTTCAGTGGAAAGACCTTCAATTGTTCTCTGAACAATTGGTTTTTAATTTTTTTAATTTTTTTAATTCTTCCGCCTAATTTTTTTTCCTTCGCTGTTTTTTTGTTTCACAAGATGTCGCTTAGATTTTTGGAATATGATATCGAACAGTTTATACGCTTTTGAAACCAACTCTGCCTAACCGAATACTTTCCCAAATAAGAGTTATCTCCCCGAACACTGTTTTTCTTGTTATCTCTAAGGCTTTGCAACCGTATAAGAAACTGACAAATTTATTTTTCCAAATTGCTTGTTATATCCTCAGGATGTTCTGGGTTTTTTTTTACCGAAGCCGTATGTAGATTCCATATGAGAGTTATCCCCCCTTTTATGTTTGATACAAGAATATGCATGTCTAACTGGTAAACCATAAGTGATAGAGACCTAGGGTCTTTTGATTTGAGATCCTTGGTCCAAAAAAATGAAAATAAGGTAAAGGTCAAAGGTCAAAGGTCATATTATAAATTTTGATTTTGGTTTATTTTCACTTATTTTCGAAAGCAGTATAACTTATCGACAAATTATTTTTACTTAATTGTTAGTTGCGACATGTCGTAACACGTAAATTTTAGTCGAAAGAGTACGTAGACATTTGATGCCAGTTTTGCCCCCTTTTATATCTAATATTAGTTGTAGGGTGATACAACTCATTAACAATATATAGAAGGGGTCTAGAGTCTTTTGATTTGAGGTCCTTGGTTGATGACCTCGAAATTGAGCTCAAGGTCATAGGTAAATGTAACGTACTAGATTTTGACCTTTGCTTTTACCTCATATGTACACATGATCAAGACATGGGACTTTTTAAATTAGGTTGCAAGCAATGTGATCTCGGAAGTAGCTATATTTTGTACTTAATTAATGGAAAAGTATATAGAACCATATATTTTTGGAATCAGTGTCAAGTAAACAATAAAAAATTACCGGAAGTAGCATATTTTAAACCGGAAGTAAATAATGATTTCCCTTATTTATATCTTTTTGTATAGAAACCATATGTTTTTGGAATAAGCGTTCAATAAGCTGTCATTTGACGCTAAAATTGACATTTAAAACCAAATTTTAATATATTCATATAAAAAATGTCTTAACTGGTGGAAAGACCATCAATGGTTCTCTGAACAATTGGTTTTTAATTTCATTTATTTTCTTTTGTTACATCTTGTGACATCGGACTCGGACTTCTCTTGAACTGAATTTTAATGTGCGTATTGTTATGGGTTTACTTTTCTACATTGGCTAGAGTTATAGGGTGAGGGATGAGATCTCATAAACATGTCTAACCCCGCTGCAATTTTGTGCATTTCCCAAGTCAGGAGCCTCTGGCCTTTGTTAGTCTATTATGATTTTTAATTTTAGTTTCTTGTGTATAATTCGGAGTTTTAGTATGACGTCCATTATCACTGTACTAATATACATATCTTTTAGGTGCCAGCTGAAGGACACCTACAGGTGCGGGAATTCTCGCTTCATTGAAGACTCATTGGTGGCCTTCGGCTGTTGTCTACTCTTTGGTCGGGTTGTTGTCGCTTTGACACATTCACCATTTCCTTTCTCAATTTTATATCTTTCATTTTTTATATGTTTTGAAAAAAAGGTTCAAAGTACATTACAATGATTAGTTTGATTTGTATCTTCTAGTTTATGACTTTTAACAGACTGAGGCAGACCTGCCTATGATGGGCAAAGCATCTATAGCAGGAGAAGCTTCCAATGCTAATGCATCATTGTTTGTCTCTTCTTCGTCCATTTTCAAGATTTTAACAACAGTCAACTACTTTTTTCATTAACTTATCAGAATGCAAAGACCCTGGAATTTCCATGTGGCTGTATGTCAAATGATATGTTCTTTTTAGCGAAACTCATGAGTGTATCACTAGCCCAGTTGTCAGAACTTCTGTGCTGACATGAGTTATCATTTATATGGTCATATTTATAAATATACTGTTTACAAAACTTTTGAATTTTGGAAATACTAAGGTTTTCTTCCTCAGGAACCTTAGCTGTATTTGGCAAAAACATTTAGAAATTTAGGTCCTCAGTGCATCTTCAACATCGTACTTTATTTGCATGGCCTTTTTAACTTTTTTTGGATTCGAGTGTCAATGATGAGTCTTTTGTAGACGAAACGCGCGTCTGAGGTAAATACAAAATTTAATCCTGGTACCTATAATGAGTATATTTTCAGTACTTTACTTATGTTTGCATAAAAAAGGGGACTTGTATGGCGAAACCCATGCTATAGAGGGGGAATATGTTTGGATGTGGATGTATAAATTCTCATTCTTTCTGAATGTGGAAATTAATTATATTGCCACATGAAAAAAAAATTGAGAACCATATGACCGTTCTCTTTGTCTCTATCAAATGCAAGCGGCAGTTGGATTTCCTGTGCTTTACCTAGGACAATCCACTGCAGAAATAACCAAGATAAATATAACCAAATTACGTTCGTCTTAAAAATGCATGAAATATTTGCCACTGAAAGCAAACAATCAACAATCAGTCGATAAAATCAACCTTTTTTTCTCTGCTTCATATGTTTAACTTCACTGTTTTAAATCTAGATTTTCTAAAATCCACTGTAAATTTTATTCTATTGAAAGAACAATTTGTCCTTCTGTCGTTTTGGTTCATTCACTCTATTCCCACTTTTTATAAATCTGGTAAGAAAAGGTAAAATTTCATGTGGGAATAAGAGGAAAACTTGTGCAAACAAAGGATTATACTGTACAAACATTTTTTAATCAACTGTTAATTGACCAGTGTTTTTTCTTTCTTATTAGAACAGGTAATAAGTTATTTTTGCATCTGTATGAATTCTGTTTTTTTTAAATAAAATAAATAATTA
This sequence comes from Mytilus trossulus, assembly GCF_036588685.1. Classification (NCBI taxonomy): domain Eukaryota; kingdom Metazoa; phylum Mollusca; class Bivalvia; order Mytilida; family Mytilidae; genus Mytilus; species Mytilus trossulus. The sequence goes on along the minus strand of NC_086374.1, from coordinate 93,822,625 downwards.
AGTAAAGTTAACAGTTTTCACCCATTATTTTATATCTTTGATTATTGGTCCAAGTAATTATTATACTTTTATTCCACATCTTAAGCCAACAGGAATCACCAAATAATTAAATTATCGTTTATTTAAAGTTACTTTGGAGTTTGAGAAATATTAATTTTGGATGACCGGCAGATACAATGTATCCTTATTTCTTAAATTTTGAACTTTAAACATGAAATCTCCAATAGATACTGGAAGATGGCAAAACATAGAAAGAGAAAACAAAAAAATGTTTATTGTGTAATTCAGATGCCATTGATGATGAGTACCATTATATCTTTAATTGTTCAGCTTTCGATAATTGTAGAAAACAATGTATTGCATTTTACAATAGAAATAGAACAAACACATTGATGTCTTATGGCTTAATGAATTCTCCAAAATGTACAGACCTGAACGAACTTTGTAAACTTACTAAGGAGATCAATAACAAATTGAACTTTTCTGGGTGAACAATTGTGAATGCCTCTATCTACTTTCGTACATTTTTTATTTATGTAATTGTATTGAATTATGTATAATTATCTCTATACCTTTCTGTAATTTGGTTTGTGAGAATAAAGATATATATATTTAAGATTATACTTGGTTATAATATTATTTATATCATGATTTATTAGTAAAGCAGACAATTTTTTAAAAGTTACAAATTCAAAAATTTAAAAAAAAATCTGACTTCAATCTATTTATCATAATTTTTCTTTATTTCTAATTACAAATTCAAAAGTTTAAAAATAAATCTAACTCTAATCTATGTATCATAAATTTTCTCTATTTTTAAGTATTTATTTGAGGAAAACAGAAACATATTACAAATAAACAAGGTATAATACCTAAACAGTGTACCAAATATGTTATGTTTAAAAAAAAATACAGGTAAATCTTTGGTGAAATTCTAATTAACCCTGACTGTTATAAAAACAAATTATTTATCAAAACATCTATTGTTATTTGCAAGTGGGAATAGAAGGAATAGTATTTTAGGAGGAAGACACCGTCGTTTTGACAACATAATAATAATTTTACTACTGGTAATTTAATACAGAGCGAGTATATATTTAACTTAGTTTCACTAAAGGGTCATATCATATGAGATATAAACTTTCCCATCTGGTTATTGCAGAATAAATTGATTCTCGAAACATTAGTTATCATGGTTATTTTATTTCCAATATGTTGTGTTTTTGTAATTTTTGTGTATCCCCTCAACGATATCCTTTTTTTTTAACAAATTTTCTGAAACTGGACAGGCAATTTGTTGAATTTTGTTTTAAAATTTCCGTCATTTAAGAAAATGACTAGGTATTATTAGGCATTTTGTAAAATGCCTGCCAAGTTCAGACATGTTGTTAACTGCCTGAAAATTCGGCCATTTTACAAAATGCCTAAATCTAGAAAATGTCTGTAACATATATATATTACGGATTACAAATGTGTCGAGGTTTGTAATTGGATAACAACACAGAGATGTCAGTATATATTCAGGAAACTGTCGGGGTATATACGACGTTTTTATCCCCAATTGGAACCTAAAAAACGTCATCATAACACCGGTTACTATGTGACGTAGTCAGAAGCTATCAGACTGTCAGAGGCTCACAGAGGGAAAATAATGACGTGGTTTCAGTCAATAATACATTTTTGATACAAAATCACGCAATTTACACTTTAATTCTTAAATTTAATGTTAAAAGTGTTATTATAAATGATTACATACACGATAAAATTATGTTCACAGCAAATTAGAAAATCCTTCACGTATGCTGAACATATCAGGTTGGGTTTTTCAATATATGTGTTGTCAACAAATACCTGCACTGGAAAATAACATTAAATGAGGGGTAATCCGTAATATATGTGTAATTCAGGTCTCAGAAAGGGTATATACTGTGACATTCCCGGCTTAGGGCTTATATCCCCTTCGCCTTCGGCTCAGGGGATATAAACTCTAAGCCGGGAATGTCACAGTATATACCCTGTCTGAGACCTGAATAACATATAATATATGTGTTTAAGTATCATTAGCCTATCATTTTTATTGAATATTCCGGTCCTTTCTTTCAAGTAATGTTTTTATTTATTTGAGCTGATTCCCTTGTGATTCCATCACTTTAGTTCTTTTGCATATATAAATTCGCTACTCAGTTTCAAATAACAAGCTTTTCATAACACTAGTACATATTGATAGTAGACTTATAAGGGAACCAATAGAACAAACATTAAATATATGTAAATGTGCTTGTTTTCGAGATATAAGCCATTGACATATTTGTGGGAAAATGTTCTGTCTTGACTTTCCATAGCTTAATCATTGACAAGGTTAAGTTATCAAAAATTATTACAAAATAACAAAGATTGCTCTATCAGACTTTTTGCGGATTTCTTGAAATTATACATGTAAAATATTCATAAAAAGAAAAATGGGGGTTAATGGACAAATATTTTGAGGGATACAGGTGGATAAAACCAGAGGATTCCGCAAATCCGACAAAAATATCAAAACAAGACACGCTTTAATCTAAATTTTCTAGTTATTCCTTGATTCTTTTCCATATGATAACCTACAATATACAGCAAACCAAACCTTAGTTTGATCGTAGATTATACCTTTAACGTATTTCCTTCCTTCAATGTTACTGCCTAGTGTATTTTTGCTGTAGGTGTGATAATAATGCATGAAAACAATAGACATATATAATCTTCATTAATATTTTCGAAAACAAATGTATGAAAATATAATATTACGTAGTGAAAATGTATGAAATGATAACTTGAAAGGAACAGTGTTCGCCAAATGGATATGGAAGACATTAAAGGGATATTGAACCCTTTCAGACAATAACAAAATACCGAACATATCTATATTCCGAAGTAGACTAGATTCATTTTACACGGTACAACTCTAAAATAAATATATATATATCATTGAGATTACAGACGGATGAACGACACGCTTTTACAGTATATATCCTATTCCATGAGTGAGGTCGTAAATATTTAATTATAAGTTCTTTAACTCAACCAATAGCCGTACAATGTTCCAAAAACATTTATGATACTTAACCATTTAGATGATTTAACGCGAGCGTCCCTGAGGATTGTTTTGTGAAGAAACACGCGTTTAAGAATTGAATGCTTCTTTTTTACATTTTGTATGAAGCGCAGAAGCGCTTCATTCTTAAAATGTGCGCACGGTCAACGCTTTTATAACCCTATGAAGTTACAAAAAGAAGCATTCAATACTTATAATTACATTTTTTAGCTATGATCATGAAAACACGAATTTATATTTTTCTATTTTATTCACCTGTGCACTTTATTGTGGGACCACGTGTTATCATGGATGAAAAGTTTTATTGAGTGATGCAATTTCTTACGGAATAACACGTGATGTGCAGCTAGCCAATCAGAATAAAGTATTATAATGAAACATACATCTATTAGGCCACACCAATTTGATTCCTTTTTCGACGGACCCGCAAGCACCTATTTTTCTCAAAACAGAATTTTTTATTTTTTTTTATATTCCCGCTTCCCGCATCCGGAAATGTGATCATGTCCATTTGCCGCACCGTTTTTTTGGTAAATATTAAAAAATTATATCAACATTTTTTTTTTAAATCACAATCTAACCTGTATATAACGATTTTAAACATAAAAGCACACCACCACACTTCTTATATATCTGTGAGAATATTTGTTTCAGCATGAAACCTATTTATCCAAAGAAGGAGTGTTCCGATATAAATTTGTAAAAGCGGAAATATATACCGGTAAAGAACAAAACATTGGTTTCTTTCCCCCTTATTTATATTTCCTATCAAAATATGCTCGTTGTTAGAATAAAGTACAAAGAACGGCAATTATATTGTATGCTGGGGAAAACAAACAAAACTATCCATAGCCGCTGCATATTTATGCACCAGTCCTGATTGATTCACGGACCTGTCGTTCAGCAGTTATCGTTTATTGATTGTGTTCATTGGTATTTTCCCGTTTGGATATATAAATTAGATCGTTGGTTTTCCTGTTTGAATTGTGTACGCTAATAATTTTGGGGCCCTGTATATATAGCTTGTTGTTTGGTCTGTATCAAAGCCCCGTGTAAAAGGTCGTTCTTTTACCTGTGTTTGTTATTATCAGGTTAAGAACAACCATTTTTACTGATGTAGAAATGAAAATAGAAATACCAAGGATTTGTACAGTTCTTCTATTCAAAACCTTTGAAAACTTAGAATTTTGTACTCAAAAAGAGGATAGTTACATCATATTTTAAACAACTGTTTCTAAAAGAGGGGTCCACTTATTTTAAATAAAGTAAATTTATGTGTTAGCATGGTTAAAGTCCAGGAATATTACAAAATTCTTGGACATGTTTAATTTGACCATTTAATAACAGATAGATGCATAGTTCTTTGAGAAAATATGAGCCCTTTTGTACAAACAAATATATTATAACTTATACTGATCACTCATAAAACATGAAAAAAGGGATATTTATAACATTAATAGGGGATTGCCCCCAAACTAAATATGACTTAAATGGATAATTGTCTCATTGTCAGTCACACATACATAGACCAGATTTAATTATTTCTTGGTGAACAGTGAAAAAATACTTCAGAAATTAAAGAAATGTCAAAGTACAAGTGATAAATCAAGTTTTGATATTGTCGAAACCTACTATTTTATGTTTACAAAAACAAATTATAATCGCTCGCCTTTACTTTTCAAGCTTCGCCTCAAGAATTTGCAAAATAAATATTTTTTTATTTATAAATTTTCAAATCGCTCGCTCGCCCCAAATTTTGGAGTCCAAATATCCGTAGAACAAGAAATTAAATTGGTGTGGCCTAATGTAATTATATCAAATTAAAAGCCTAGTCTTTGATGTGTTTTATGGTGTAAGCTTTACAAGTATAGAGGATGACGAAAACGTTTATTTTCTTGTATTATCTGTTTTTTTGTTGTTTTGAAACATGTGAATGACTTGATATTATAAGACTTAACACCTTTTTGTTATTGGTGACTATATTGCAGACATAGTATGTGAGCGTCTTGAGTGTTGCCATGAAGATGACACAGGTTGTTGTACGTCTGATGATAGCAACTGTACATCTGAATCAGTATTCATTTGCAAAAATATTAACGGAAGTTATGAAAAGATGTCGAAACCATGTAACATTGACAATCGTTCATGTCCAGGTTAGTATTATGTATTATGTTGCATTTAAGGTGGTACCCAATACTTTCACTAAAATCAATTTGGCTCGTTTAATTTTCCTAAAATTTTGACAATGTATTTACTTTGACCCTTTAACAAAAATATTAAAATTTCAAAAATTTTGAACCAACCGTTTAGTCAGAAAAATTATACTGGTTATATAGCAGTTTGCCAAACACCAATTTTGATCATTGAGAAGCTTGATATTCCCTTTACAACGCAACGTTATTTTAAACGTTTAGCTGACTTTACAGAGTTATATCCCTGTAGTGTTAGGTACCACCTTAATGAAGAATAAAAGTAGAATGGGGTATACGTAAATGAGATAGCAATCCAACCGCATAAATAATTTCGAGACACATGGTAAACATAGTCTCAAACGATGGACGGTTCTCTATACATTTATTCAATCTTTTTGGAGATAATCATCTTTAACATTCAACATTATAATGCATAACGTTCGTGTCCTTCCAAAAGACAACAAAATCGCCCGTATCATTAAGTCAACGTACACCAATTTCAATGATTTGACAGTTCGTTATCTAAGTACTATCTCTGTGATAATGTAGTTATCTGTTAGCATCAACTTAGGCCAAGATGGTTTTTCAGATCATACTATCTAGAATATTGTCATTTGTATTTGAAACCAAAACTATACAGATAAGTACAACCTGTAGCTTATTTTACAAAAAAAATTATTCAATTCATTTGTTTTCAATCGAATTTTCTCCAACCATCTCTGATTTGAACAAAAAAGGTCTTACCTACGTTTAATGTTAATTATTAATCACTGGTTAAATAATTGCAGGCTAAAACTCATTCAAATACTATTGTGATAGTTGTCTCCCCTACCAAATGTCTACCTCCTTTATATCATTTTAATTATTTCCTTTATGGATTAACATTTCCTGTATCTTCTATTTCAATATATTATGATTTTTTGTTGAACAAAAGGTCTTCAAAGCCGGTGGAATGTATTCAGTATTAAACGTATGAACTCTTGACATAATTTGGGGTAAAATTCAATGATTATCACTAATTGTGATTTTCAGAACGACATAATATGGCATACATCAGAAGAAGGAACACAATAAGAATATTTTTACGAATTTTCTGTCGTAGAATGCAAATAAAAAATGTGCATTGAAATAACAAAAAAAGACCAATTAAGGTTTTTCTTTCAAATTGTTAAAACATCTCGTTAAATTTATTGTGTTTGAAGCAATGATGTTTCTAATAACATATTCATTTTAAAGAAAATCATAAGTTAAAGACGAACTAGCAACATTACTGAATAATAACCGATGATAAGGCATCACACAACTGCGGATTAACAGATGCTCAACCAAAGGCAATATTTCATTCTAATTACAAAATATGGTCTTTACTGTGTATGTATTACTGCTTTACATTCAAGATCAATGGAGTACTTGGGAAGATTTTGGAGAATGTTCAGTTACATGTGGAGAAGGAAAGCAGTCTCAGACCAGAAAGCGTTTCTTACCTTGCGCTAAAATAGATGAAACCGTCATCCAAAACAATGTCTGTGTTAAAACCAAATGTCCAGGTATTTAAAATTTTATAATAAATATCAAGAAAACTCTTGAATTTTAGGCACAAATTGTTGATCACAACATATCAGATTAGCTTATTATTCACAAAATATAATTGTATATAGCAATTAAAATTCGGAAGCTGGATAAAGACTTTGTAATATATATGCCATGGAAGGATATATTAAGCCTTCATTCAAAGAAAGTATGCAAATAAGATATAGTACTTACAACGCGGCGGAAAAGACGAAAAGAAACGCATGGAATATTCGAAAGTATTTCAGTCATACGTAATACGGGCTCCTATTGAAACCTAGAGTGAAGTAAGGAATACATGTAGTTTCAATGACTATTTTCTGGTCATAATTTCACATTTAGTTTTTATATAATAAATCTCTTAGCATTAGTTTAACATGTATAATCAATTATAATTATATATTTCTCTGCTTATAAAGTTTACAAATGGGATTACCTTCAATCGATGAACCTATCAATAGAGGAAAAGAAAGAAATGATGAAAGGTGAACTGGTTGAACTCAAGGCAAACCTGACCATCGACACAAAGAATACATCGGCTGCAATAAGACGTAGAACATCAGCACCTGACAACAGGCCGTCTGCTTCTTCAGTTGGTTATCTCGCAATATTACTTCTAGTAATACCGTTGGTTCTTATAGTTTGTTTAGATTCCATCAGATGCGTTCAGAAAAAAAAGAAATATAAGAAGAAGCGAATTTGCCCAAGTCACAGAGAAATGCTTGAAGAACAGACAGTTACGGAACTTAAAACAGAATAAAATAGAAATAGACCAAACATGCAGTATGACTAAATAAGTGTGGAAGACTGAAAAGAAACATACAAACGTACTTTTATGTTTCAATGTGTGAAAGTTGTGTTTATTTTTATATTTTAATGATTCAATAAATTTCAAAGTTTTTTTGCATTGAATTCCATTAGTAGATGCTGCCTGGTCTACACCATCTATATTATAGAAGCAAGACTAACAAACTCTATCAACTTTTCGTTAATAGAGTGCTAGATAATCTTCTTCTAAAGCAGTAGAGTTTGATCTATGTTATAATCTTTTTTCACAACGTTTACATTCGAAAACCATTAAATAACAAGAATGTGTCCATAGTACACGAATGCCCCACTCGCGCTTTCATTTTCTATGTTCAGTGGTCCGTGCAATTGGGGTCAATATTCTAACTTGGCATTACAATAAGATTGGACTTCAACTTCATCAAAAACTACCTTGACCAAAAATTTAACCTGAAACTTGCAGTATCTTTTTCTATGTTCAGTGGACCGTGCAATTTAAATAGATGAACTGGACGGACAGACGGACGGACGAACGGACGATCAGACTAGAAAACATAACGCCCCTCTTCTATCGTAGGTGCGAAATAAAAACATATATATTCAACCATATGAATCTTACTTAAAATCGGGAAAGGTATTAATTTCTGGTTATCTTCACGGATCTAATATACCAGATATACATTCGAATTCCTAGATCGAACATAAGCTGACAACGCCGTGGATAAATAGAAAAAGACAAATAAATAATTTATAGTGCACATGATACACCATAAAAAGACTAAGCAACACGAACCCCGCCAAAATCTGGGGGAGATCTCAGCTGCTCTAGAAGGATAAGCATTTCTAGTTCCACTAAATAAAGGCAACAGTAGTATACCGCTGTTCAAAACTCATAAATCCATGGACAAAAAACAAAATCGGGGTAACAAACCAAAACCGAGCGAAATAAAGATGAATTGTATTATTGTTTTTTTGTAGAGTAATTGTAAATCTAAGATCATCGGATAATATAAATCCTCATAAAGCTCTTTTTGATGTGTCATGTGTAATATTATTTGTCTTTTTGTCTTTTTCATTTTTAGCCATGGCGTTGTCGATTTGTTTTAGATTTATGAGTTTGACTTCCCTTTGGTATCTTTCGTCCCTCTTTTATTATTATTTAAATAGTTTGGCATAAGTATTGAAATAGAGACGAAAGATGCCAATTGGACGTCCAATATCATGAGTTGAAAATAAACTGACATCGTCATGTAAAAATAATGTTAACAACAGTATGTTAATCACAACATAGAAAATTAAAGTCTTGGCAATAAAAAATGGGGGGGGGGGGGATCTCTTGTTTACTGGACGGGTCAGCAGATCCTGTTCCACCTATTTTGAATGATGAACATAACACATTCTATGCACAATTTATTCGTAACTAGTATTAAAAGTTTATGTGACAATACATATTTGAATATGAATTTGGTAAAATTGCCACGAACTTGCAGATTATAAGAAATGACGAACATGTGAGTTTCAAAAGAAAGTATGAGGCACACGTGCCACCATGTTAAATATCATACCGACATTTGATGGAATCATTTGTGGAAGGTCATCAATCCTCGACACTTCTTACAGTTTGACCTTAAAGTTCAATTGAATAGATTTAAAACTACACAGTCTTGCTGTCCTTTTGTTTCGTTCCATCAAACTCAAGTGAGGATAATATGTGGCGCAGATTCAATACAAAACTCCTCAAAACTCTGGTTTGAATAGAATTAGAAATTTTATACAGGAAGATGAAATTTTTGAATTTTCTTTCATATATTTGGGAAAACCTCCTTGACAGTTTCTTGGTGACAATGAATTAAATGTCGCTTGCACAGGATATTTCAAATAAATTCCTTAGAATCATTTCTTCTGAAATTTTAAGAACAAAATATTTATAAATAAATGGACATTAAAATCAGTGTTTGTTGGCAATGATTTCTAACCTATTGTTATCAAATCAGAGGTGACAGATAAAAAGGAATACTTCCACTCAAAATCGAAAATAAACGGACAACACCCTGCCTTGCCATAAACAGAAACAGACAAACATTAGTACACAACACGCATAAATAACATAGAAAATTATGGACCGATGCAACACAATAAACTCGTGATGGCGTCTGTTAAATTTACGGAGGGAATATTTGAACTTCACCACTTGGAACTCTTAGTTTTATTGTTTCCATGCATGTAGGCAGACAAACTTTATGAAGTAAATCCTATTAGGAAAACCAGTCCTTGTAATATAGTTTCAACTGGGTCATGTGTATTCCACATGTAAGTGCTGCAGGAATATTTGTATTATATTACTATATGCAAATGGAAATCTCACAATAAGAAGGCTGAATTCATCTCTTTAGTCGCATACAGTTTCGATTTCAACTGAACTTTACTCTCAATTTCGAGATGTTGGTCAAGATATGGGGCAGACTTGTCACAAAATTTTGAATTGTTTTGTCTGAGAACATCAACTTTGTAGCGGATAGTGAAGTTAAAGGATACTGGTTACTACTATTCATTCTTCATTAGAAGTTCCTGTGTGAGATCATCCTCATTTGAATCAAAGAACTTGTTGGCAAGAAGAAGAGTACAGTTGATTTCGATTGGAATTTCGATTGTTTGTTGAAAACACGTCCTGCAAGAGTAACATATGTGTTGTTAATCAAGACATTACGCATCTTAATGATCAGTCTCTTCGTATTTTTGTTTCAAATTTTCATGATATTTCACACAGATTTTTAATATATGTTTTAAAATTTTTACACGTAAACGACCGGATTCATATCCTTTTTGGATGAGTTTTTAATGTGTGAAATTTTAATTAGCATGACATTTAAATAATAAAAAAACTCTGATAATTGGAGTTTTCAAAGAAGACTGATCGTAGGTTACTCTTATGTTTAACTCGAATGAATATATCTTAATCGAATTTTTCAAACAAATCCTTGAACTCAAATTTTAAGCAAAGAAAACATATAACATTTTTAAGCTTACTTGGTGATATATTGTATGTTGTTATATAATATATTTTAAACAAATTGCTATAAACGTCTATGCAAAAGTTTTTATTTCATAAATGAAAAGTAAAAGATAGTCCCTTTGTACATTCGCATTGAGAGGGACCTGACATACTGTAACTACATAAAAAAAAGTGTTGTCGACAGCCAATTGAATATAATTAATATGGTCAAGTATTGTAAAGATTTTGAAAACAGGTTGAGAACTAGTTATGAACAGGACGCGAATTGATTATGACTGTATCAGACTGTTCGAGTAAGAGTAAGAGTAAAGATAAGGATCGATAACAAATCAGTTCCGTGGATTATAGTCAAGATTGATCCCGATTGATCCCGATTGATCCCGATTGATCATGATTTGTATATTTTTGTTAAAAACTCAATGTCAAGTAGGAAATCTTTCATTGGTGTGTAATATATGTTCATTCTGAGAGCAATGTCATCCGTCTAATAAATGTTTCAAACTCACTAAAGATGTCTTGTATACTCAAGGTAAATCAATTTACGTTTCGAAAACTTCAGTTGTGCAAATTTTGTTTGTATAGTTCGCGTACAGTGCAGATGTATGTAAAACATCATGTTGAAAATATGCCGTAAAACCCTATTAGTTAACCGTTGCTAAAATCATTTTTTTTTTAGGTTAAAGTGATACTTTTCAGTTGGGAAATTTCCAGAGACTTAATTTCATTATGAGCAACTGAACTGCAGAGGCCTTTTCTTTTGATTTCCCTTTAAACAATCCCCCCCCCCCCCTTATAAACAACACTATCTTTCAATGCACTAAATTTGCAATGATCTCGATTGCATTATCTATTTATTTATAGGGCCATTGTTTTTCTTAAATTCCAGACGATTTTTGTATTTATTTTTTTCTTTATGAATGAGAAAGATTAACTTTCAAATATCATGCTAACAACGATTATAAGAAGAAGATTTTCTATTACTCCAGTGATTGACCTCTGTTGGACTAATAGGGTGTTAAACAAATGAATTGTATGAATAACGGGACTACCCCTTTTTCAAAATTATTGCAAATTTGTACGTAAAGTTAGTTTTGATTTTAAATTTTAAAATAATTTAATTGAAAAAAGGATGCGCTTAAATTTGTATAACTCCAAATTCTGTCGATATAAATGTCATACAAGTTTGAGGTTTAGCTAGTTATTGAATCAGTTTGACCCTACGTATTCTAAGAGAAAGCCTGCAACAAGTTAAGAATATGGGAGTTGTTTTCCACTTGTTCGGTTAATATATAGAATTTGGTTAGGTCAAATTAAATAGATGTTTTGGAATAGATACAAAAACATCAGTTTGTACAAATACAAATACGAATATTTCATTAAAGCAAACACAGTTCCAATAATTAGAAAAGGCCCATATTCCAGTAAAGCTTTTTTATTACAATGAATACAACTACTGAACCAGGTGCAATATGTCAATTATACCTGTTACCTTTTTAAGAGGTGGGGAGAGTGATTTCAGATTCTGTGATCTGTCATCTCCTTTAAAAGAAACTATGGCCTTTTAAAAATCCCCAAAACCGAAAATTAAGTCAAGAACAGTTTATAAAATTGATGAAAAGTGACGTAGTAAACTAAGAATTCTGTAGGATCATTCTTCCGCGACGTTACGTCTACTGTATTGTTTATTTCAACTATAGTACCCTAGATATACTGTTTATTAATGTTATTTTTTTTCTTAATATTTCTTCGACTTCAAATTCCATCTCCTTTAAAAGAAACTATGGCCTTTTAAAAATCCCCAGAACCGAAAATTAAGTCAATAGATATAAGAAGATGTGGTGTGAGTGCCAATGAGACAACTCTCCATCCAAATAACAATTTAAAAAGTAAACCATTATAGGTTAAAGTACGGCCTTCAACACGGAGCCTTGGCTCATACCGAACAACAAGCTATAAAGGGCCCCAAAATTACTAGTGTAAAACCATTCAAACGGGAAAACCAACGGTCTAATCTATATAAACAAAACGAGAAACAAGAACATTTTATAAAATTGATGAAAAGGGACAAAATAAACTGCATAATTCTGTAGGATCAGAACGTCAGCGACGTTACGTCTACTGTATTGTTTATTTCAACTATAGTACCCTAGATATACTGTTTATTAATGTATATGTTTTTCTTAATATTTCTTCGACCAACATGACTTCAAATCACAAGCATAATGCAAAAATATGATAAATTCTATAAATTTTCAAGAAAACGATGGAGTTCAGGTTGATTGTGTAGTGCTTAGTATGTCATGTATTTAGCATTTTAATTTATGAAATAATAATAGTTGGCATTCCTGGCAATAACACCAGAAGAAGGGGATAATCTTAAACAGGTACTAGCCATCATGATCATGCAAAGAAGTGAAAATTTAAAAAATGAAAACACTCTTAAAAAATGATAATTTTTATAACCCTAATCTTGCGTGAGAAAAAACAACAATAGTTTTACACTTTTCTACACGTTCGGAGCAGATTTTTGAAAGAACAACTTGAACTGTCTTTCTTTTAACTTTCCTCAACACTGTTTTAATTTTGTTATGAATATTTTCTAACATTTATTGCAATGAAAAACTGTGATTTCCCAGTTAAATAACAACCGATTCTGTGATTTCAAATGTGAAAAAAAACGAATAGCTTCACCCCTATGGCTTCATGAAACAATAGGAAGTGTCAAGACATTTAAACATCTAAACGAGTTGACAACGTGTACAAACATACCTTCAAGTAGCGCCTCGTACAGAATATTCTTCGGTCACTATTTAATATATTTTTTTACAGAAATTATAATTTGAGCTGCCTTATGTTTTTTTTTAATTGCTTATAAATATTTGAAAAAGAACTAAATTAACAAAAAATATAATCTTGTATAATTAGGAGTAACAACTAAAACAAACTCTTTTTGGTGTGAACAGTTCTGGATTTGATGTAATCTATCATCCATGTTACTTCATTCAATATATATCACAGTTTAAAAAGACTGACTATCCTGAATCAACTAGTATCCTACATTTGAGATGCTCAAGTGGGAATCGTGTGTAAACTATTTGAAAAAAAATCGTATTCTCGGTTTACATGATATTTTAAGAAAAGGATATAGATTATCATTATTTGGCATGTTTTTAATTCGTATTGACTTATTCACCCATACCTTCTGCTCTCCCATGATCCCGGAACTGATATTCAATATAATTCCTGATATATGGTAATCAATGCAGTCTTAAACGACACAAACAAAAGTACAAGAAAATATAAGGAAATAAAACATTGCTAACATGAAAATGTAATTTGAATGATAGTCGCTGTATTTATTTTAGATGAACAGAAATGCCAGCGTCGTTTTGCATCATTGTATTTAAAAAGGAAAATGACTCCTTAACGAAAATAAAGAATCCAAATTAAAACAACTTACAACTCAAAAGCATTGAAATGGTAGAAATTCAACGTTTATCATAGTCCTATTTATCGTAGATGTCCTTATTGCATCTTTCATGATAAACTTGAACGGTCTTACGATTATCTTAATTGTTTTTATCCAACTGCTGTCCTAAGTGGAGGGGTTTCAGTATTCCCTTATGAAAAGATTTACCTAATGACATTTTCTTTATTAGACGTCCTAAAGCCTTATCAATTCCAATAGTATGGTCATAAAAAAACATAACTGTCCACCTCTCCTTACACCTTTCATGTTTAGTCTTCCTTTGTTAGTCTTGTATTATTTAAATTTTAGGTTCTTGTGTACAATTTGGAAATAAGTATGGCGTTCATTATCACTGAACTAGTATATATTTGTTTAGGGGCCAGCTGGTCGGGTTGTTGTCTCTTTGACACATTCCCCATTTCCATTCTCAATTTTATTACATCGTCATTCCGTACTACTTTTATATAGAAGGAGATGTGGAATGAATGCCAATAATTCAACTCTCTATTTATTAAAAAAATTTAGATATATTTACCTTTCAGAATTCAAACAAACGATTTAGGTAAAGGTTAATATTTGTGACAAATTATAAATAAATACCATCATTTCCGGTTTTTGTCACTAATCGATAGAGTACAGCTTCTTGTAAGTTTATCATCATGCTGATTTTCTGTAGTTGTTGACAATCACTATTCGAAAAGTAGGAATTCTCATTACGATTTTTTGGTTTAGTTGTATGTAATAACTTGATAGAAAATATAGGTTCTCACATCAGAGTCCATTGATAGACAAAATAATATATTTTGGCAAAATGGATCTTTAACTATTGTCTAAGGTAAGTAATATATATTTTAAAAATTTAACGGATTATGAAAAGGCTGATATGTCATCTTTCCTTTTCTTACCTGCTTCAGGTATACAGAATGGTACAGTAGATCAAATTATTAAAAACATAAAAATGATCTATTTTTTTTAGTACTGCAAAAAAAGTATTCGAGTGAATGATTAACATTTAACAACTCTGTAATTTAATTAAATATTATTTTATGGTCTTTTTTTTTATTATTAATTTTCTGTATACCAAACTTTGAATTTTACGAAAAAACTAAGGATTTGTTTTATCCCAGGCATAGATTACCTTAGCCGTATTTGGGACAACTTTTGGGAATTTTGAATCTTCAATGTTCTTCAATTTTGTACTTGTTTGGCTTTATAAATATTTTGATATGGGCGTCACTGATAAGTCTTGTGTAGACGAAACGCGCGTCTGGCGTACTACATTATAATCCTGGTACTTTTGATAACAAATAATATTATAAACGAGATTTGTCTTTGAAATCTATTAAAAATGTAGTCTATCATATTGATGATTCTTAGCTGGTATCTTTCACTCAGTGGCTGTTTATAAAGTCTGGTGTTTATATAGGCATCTTTGGGTGGACAAGCTCCTCATGCTTCAGTTTGCATTATGTTAAAGTTTGGGTCTTGTTCAAGACAAGACATATGAAAGAATTATTCAAAATTGCTACGTTTTGATATTTAATCCTTTAGATTTTGTATTTGGATTTCTTTATTTTTACAGTTAATCTAAGACAAAAATGCATGCCGTACATAATTTCGGGTTCATATTCATGGTACTGGCTTGCTTTTACAGATGTATTGATACATACAGTGAGTATTTGTTTAATGAATTTTTTGTGTATCCCTAAATTTAATGCTTAGCTTACCATAATTTTATTTTTAAGCGGATGTCAACTACAATAGAATACATAACCAACAATCCCCTCCCGAAGTCAGCTTACGGTCAAAAACGTTAAGATACGTAAATATAAAAAACGTTTGAGGTTTTTGACATGGAATATAAAAAATGGGTCGATTTTTAAAAGTCTGTTACATTAATCAACTTTTAGATGTTTATGTATAATGTCAAAAGGAACCTCGTCTGTGTCTTCGGTTTTGTTCTTTACGCAATTTGACGAAAATTAATATTTCCTAAGATTTATTTTGGGAACTGGTGTGATGACCACTAAACACATGTTTAAAGTTTCTTGTGTTGTAAGTCTTTTAATGCTTTTATTTGGTTTAAAGTAGCTAACACATCGTGTATAAAAGTTAATGTGTGGTAATCTTAATTTGCATTTTTGATACAAACTTTGTAAATTAGCATTTTGTGATAGAATGCTAGCCTTGCGTATAAAATTTGGTATCATTTATGTAACTTTTGTTCTACGTGTACCTAAATAGTTCTAAAGATATAGTTAATCAAAGATTCCCGTTCGTGATGAAAATTTCAGGAACTAAATTTTCGGCTCTCCATTGACACCATTTGCGAGTATGGTCTTAAGGAAACAATGATAGTCCGTCGGAAGGGGACGATAAATGGCTGACCCGTGTTAAGGTAGCAATACACAGTTAGGAGATTAGTTTCGCATTATGGCCCCTGTGGATTTTTCAAATAGGAAAGTTATTGTGTAATAAAATTCATTTTTAGACAGATGAGTGCTAATATAGCCTTCAAAGATGGTTCATAAGAGCATCACAATAATTTTTTACATGTTTTATGGGCTGTTTTCTGTTTGACAGTCCGTATTTTCATAGCTAGACCGACCATCGGTCCAGAAATTAATGTACTGTTTACAAACACTCTTTTTCTACACGAAGTTTTTGACGCAATTTTACAAAAAAATGAGACGAAAGACATATGATTTTCATTGGGTTTGCTGAATGATATATGTACACAGTTTCAGAAAAGGTATTACTTCAAGCGATTGAAATTCTACTTTTAGTAAAATTTTGGGGAAATATGTGACATCTTTCCCCCCCCCCCCCCTTTTTGCAATATTTTATAACAAATAAATGCAGATTGTTGCCATAGATACACCAAAAAGAAATAATATTTTACCATTTTATATACTGGAAATAAAATCTGTGGAAGATTCTGATTACATACATATGCCCATATATGACACAAACTGTAAGCTTGATATTGCAAGTCAGCAATGAAAAGGGGATGGTAAAATTCATAAGGGCAAATTTTAGTATTTTTTCCTAACTGTTTATTGCTACCTAAGAGAGAGCCATATCTTTTGCACGTTAAAGACACCCTTGTAGATATCGGAAAAGAGTAGGCTAATGCCGCTACAAGGCAGCACTCGCAATCGCAAAGTGGAAAGGGATTATTATAAGTTGCAAAACTTGTTTCCCAATCCACTCTAAATAAATATGTTTAAAACTAATCATATATTACGTATATATTGCACTATCTACGTGAATTATAGTTTAAGAGAAATTATTTGGTACTTTTTTTACATGAGGCAGCACATGAAATGAGCTGCATCAATTAGTAAGCAACTATACACTTTGAAAAAAGTATTGCAACACCAAATTTAAATTCATATTAAAAAAACACTTTTCTTTTTTTTTTGTGATATAATTTGGTAAAATAGAATAAGTTGTCAGTTTGTTTTAGATTTACGAGTTTGACTGTCCCTTTGGTATCTTTCGTCCCTCTTTAAACATTATTTAAGTATCACCTGAGTTTAATCAATAAATATCGACTCGATAAGTTCTTATCTGCACATGCAGCTACTGTACCCGTAAATAGCAAAACAGGTGTGTTAATCCTCATTGTTTTCAACACTTTAAATAACCAAGTTTTTGAAGTTATGTGATTGACACCTTGTAATGGGTCCTCGATACTCTTAACTACAGCAAGATGGCATATTATCAGCATGAGCGAAGCAGGGATGTCGCTGTAACAACTGCATGTATTGTTGGTCATCACCATTCCACTATAAGTCGTTTTGAGAATAAAAATCAGGCAATAAACATTGTTAAAGACCTTACAAGATAAAGAAGACCCCCTATACCATTTGCTAGGGAAACTTAGGCATAATGAAGGTTGGTCAGAAGGAAACCCATTGCATACAATACAATCATAAAAAGAGAGTGGTGGGTATACAGGAGTCTTTTAACAAGAACTGTTCGAGATCGACTCATCGCTACTGGTTATCGTACGATAAGACCATTTCGGATACCTTTGCTTACGAACAGAAACACAGTTTTCCGTATCCAATGTAGTGCAGAGCTCGCTAAAATTGAAAATTAGCATTGTGGAGGTAGATCCATTGTTCCTTTAAAATTCGATTCATCTTCCTTGGCCCGATCGTAGCCCGGATTTGAACCATACCGAGCATATATGGGACATTATTCGGCGTTACGTGGGCGAAAGGACACCACAGTTCAAACACATCATGAAATAAACAATGCCTTTCATCAAAATGGTTGCTGCTACCTTAGAAACTAATAAGTCGATTTATGGCAAGAATCGGAAGACGTTATGATGCGGTTATCCGTTTGAATGGAGGCTGCGCACAAAGTACTAATTCTTTGGCGTATAACGATCACTTATGATGTGAACAGTCATCGGAAGATTAATTTTAAAATGTCTGACATTGTAATGTTCGACTACAGTAATAGTTGTAAAATGCATTTTTTTGTACAAAAAACACTTCATTTTGTTATCAAAATTGTGGTTAAATAAATAAATTTTTTTTCAAACTTTTTTTGTTCGTTTAAATGCCAATGTTATCATAAACTATGTTTCAATAATATTATACAAATATTTTACTATATTTCATCCAAAAAAAGAGGTTGATTTTTTCAAGTTTTAAAAAATCAAGGTGTTGCAATACTTTTTTCCATGTGTATATATGCTAATACATATCTGCCATTATCAATGCAATTATTCAGGGTTGAACAAATTATGAATGCAAAGTCTGTAACTGTTTCGAAATTAAGTTATATAAGAACCCTACTAAACAGACCAAAATTTATCTGTTATACCGTTTTTTATTGTTCCAAATCAAAGACTGTGCACTTGCATTAGGTTCTTTTTTTCCCGACGCAGCTCAAATGTTAAATTCATCTTACAATAGTTCAATGATTGCTAAAGAAACAAGTTTTAACAATCCTTTATTGGCCGTTTCAAAATCTAAAGGACTATGGGTAATTTCATTGTTCGTACCTCAAAATGAAAATAACGTCACGTCATTGGTTAAATTTCCATTTTTTATGACACTTCTAACAAACAAGGACGTTTCGGTGTATACTTTTGAAAATATTACCAATGATGCATTAGATTCTGAAACAACGAATTGGTGTCAACCACTGGGATCAAATGAACCATATAAGTAAAGTTCGTTTTATATTTGAAAAACATGCTGAAAAATTTACTTATTTCTTTTCAGATTCCTGCGCTGACTTATACTTAGTAGAGAGACCTCAAAGTGGACCTTATACGCTTTATCATAATGAGAATCCGATTGAAGTGTATTGTTCATTTGAAGGTAATATGGGGTATACGTATATATCAAAAGTTTCAAACATAACATCATTTAATGTATCAGAGTTATACACGAGAAAAGACATTGCAAAAATTCGTACCATGTTGAGTAATGGTACGCAGAAAGAAGTTACAGTTGGAAATATAAATGGATCGGATCTGTACTTCGGACAAAGCAATCAAAATTTGATCGAAGGAAAAGATATCAATGATGGTACCAAACCGGTTTGGAATTTTGTACAGAACAGCTACACTTCATTCCAAGGACCGGATCTTGTAAATGTTGCAATCATGTCACCATATCTGTTTCTTGGTTTTCTACCTATAAGCGTGGCCAGAATAAATCAAACTATTCAAGGATATCGTGCTGCAGATACGATTTTTGACTTCAGAAACTGTGATGGCCAACCAAATAGTTACATTTCTTTCTACTATAATCCAAATAACAACACTCCAGAAAGGTTAGGTGATGCAACCTCGTTAATGACGGATTGGATGGATCATTCGTTTGTGTTAGTTGACAGTAACTACATGACTCATGATTTCTATTTTGATTTTGAAATGCACATGGGAGGTTGTGGTGGATTTATGACATCACAGTCTACCACAGCAGCTCTGGGATTACCGTTTGGTATGTATTGAAGTATTCGCGATAGCAAATATTAGTTATATACTTTTATATATGTATAGCTAGCTGAAATAGAAGAGGGATGAAAGATACCAAAGGGACAGTCAAACTCATAAATCGAAAATAAACTGACAACGTATTAATAAAACAAAAACAGTCGGCAATAAGAGAGGCACAATTAGTTCCTATTGGAATGCCGACAGTCTGATGAAAAACACGTCCTCCGCGCGTAACAAATATGTGGTCTATCAAGAAATCAAGCATCTGGATAATGTCAGTTTAATAGATGTTTTGTTTAAATCAGATTCATCGAAAACAACACGTTTATCGACTCAGTAATTCAAAAAAATTGAAAACAACACGATTTATAATATCAATGCGTCCGAAGCGCTTTTCTAGATGTACCTTCATTAGGTACGCCCAAAGCCAAACAATTAAATCAGATGATGCATAAGTAATGAAACCGTAAAAGAGCTATATGACAAAAACTTTGCCTGAGGGAGTTGAAACATTAGTTTCTTAATAATTTCATAATTTATAAACGGACAATTTGAAAACAATTTATTATATCATGTCAGTACCAACGTAGTGACTACTGAGCTGATGAAACCCTCAGAGACTGATAGTCCACCGGCAGAGGTATCGACACAGTGATGTAAAAAATTGAAAACATTAATAAGTGCAATGCGTCGGAACTTGTCTTTTAGTTTGGAATGTGTAATATGTAGATTGTATCTACTCTAAAAAGATCTTTGGATTTTTTCATTATCCACATCTGATTAACACCGCCTCTCAAATAGGCAGTTTTACAATAACTTTAAAGCCCGTTTTTGATTGCTGATAAAAAAAAAGATGTTAACAATTTAGAAAGAGGTTTCGTAGAGCACTTGGAAGACCCATCAATATACCGATGCTTGAAAGAACATCTATGTATAGTCCAGTCATTCTAGCATAAATTTGACCCAAACCCGAAAGTAATTGCAACAGAAGATATTTAAGTTTTAATCTGTAGCATTATACCCCAAATATACACAGAAAAAAGTCCCATAAAATCTAACTTGGGGAAGATTAAAAAAATCACCATTTAAAATTCCTTTGGAGATTTACATTGAAAAGGGGGGTAACTCTTGCGAAAAAGGCAGACATATCCATTAAAATTGATACAAAATTATAACTTTACCCCTTCTTTTCATCAGAATGTATTGATTCTTGATGTTTTAGCTGTCTTTAGAGTATAACAAACAACACTAAAGGTGTTTTCATATATTTTATCAAGCTAAAATCTAGATTTTCGTAATTCATTAGTTGACTATATATCAATTTTACAACATGTCAATGTCAAGAATTTCAAATTAAATAAAGATAATTGAGTATGTATTCTTCTTTTTGTGGTTTAAAGTTTCTTTAGATAAGTAAGTTTCTGAAAAAATATAATATGCAGATATAAACATTACCAAATTTTCAAATAATTTTTTTTCAAAATGGTTGAAAGCTTCAAATTTCTTCGCTTTGGTATAAATATAACATATGACTGGTTAAGACTGATATTTGAAATAAGGAGGTATTTTCGATTCAACTAATTTATAATGAACAATATTGCCTAAGTTGCTTTTTTTGTCTTTTCCAATGCGGACTGGTTTGAAAAGTCTGTGACTTTCAAGTCTGAAATTATAGCTGTATAGCTGTAATAGTCTCTGTTGATAGTTTAATACAACGGGTTTAAGGTTTATTACCCTTCTCTAGCCAGTTAAGCACAAAGCAACAAAAATAATGAATAATAGAGAGGACCATTTTGTACATATACTAAGGCGTAATTTCGTGGAAAGCATTATCATTTATTGTTTTCGTTGCATTTGATAAAAAACGTGTACTTTGAGGCAAATAAACTAATATTTTCTAGAAAATCAACATCCTTTTAAGGATGTCTGCTTGTCATGATTTCGAATTTTTGTCAGATTTTCGGAATCCTCTGGTTTTATCCATTTAAAGGCCTTAAAAAAAACATGAACCCCCATTTTCTTTTTATAAATCTTTTACATGTATAATAAGAAGTCATTTGTATAAGTCTTATAAAATATTATTTATTTTTTAATAGTATTTGAGAACTTTAACTGGTCAATGATAAAGCTATGAAAAATCAAGAGAGAAAATTTTCCCGACAAAATTTAAATGGCTAATATCTCGAAAACAAGCACATTGACCCTATATTTTTTTTGCTTTTTTGATTCCTCAATTTATTCCCCTTCAATACATACTAGTTTTATAAAAATGTATTATCTTAAACTGAGCAGTGAACATCCTTAATACAGAAATTTTTATTATATGATTTTAAACATAGATCATCACTTACTTTTTTATGACGTGTTAGTGTTTACTTTTTACAAAAAGTTCTAAACAACCTGTAAGTTGTAAAAAAAACTTCGTATTGAGTCACTTATGTCGAGCACACCCTTAAAAGGTGTACTTGATTTAGTCAATATCTATATTGATTTTCACCAAAAGATAAATGAATAAACTTCTGTTAAGGAAATATTTGCTAGCACTGCATGTAATAATCCTCTACCCATCAAGTACCGAAAAGCCAAATATGAGAGTACAATGGGAAAGGCTGTGGATTTTCTATACAGTGTCCATATTGCAAGCATTGAATCAACACAAGGATACATAATCATTTATAACAAATTAGAAACAACAACCTAACAAACTTTCATGAAGTTGCCTCATCAATTTAATGTGATTCGTCATCATGTGAATGATCAGTACAAACTATCGAAAGAAAGAAACACTGCATTACTTGTTTAATACGCCTGTAACAATTACTGTTAAAAGATTTCCATCCAAACCCTGGTTTATATATATATATATATATATCTCGTCTAATCATCAACCCAACAATGTTAGATCTGTAAATTTGCTTTCGCAAATTCTTGGTTCTTCCCTCGCCGGGATTCGAACCCATGCTACTGTGATATCGTGACACCAAATCGCCTGCACTGTAGCCGTCCCGCTAGACCACACGACCACCTGGGCTCTCAAAAAAAGAGCTTTCGCTGGCCATGTGTTACCTTTCCACGTCAGTTTTAATCTAGCGGCGTACTACAGTACATGATATATAAGGCATGAATACGTTATATATATAATGTCTAAAAATAGCAACATCAACATTCAATCTAATTAAGCGTGGATCAGTTAGTGAAAATAATTATTATTAATCGAATTAATATGTTACACTTTCCCTCAAATCTTGTATAGATTAAGCTACAAAAATATGTTTTTGTCATGCATCCGATTTCACCTTGAGAGATGCACACGCCTGATGAAGCTAATTTGTTTAGCGAAATATGCGTATTTCTATTAAACATATAATAGAACTTTTTAATGTATCAATTAGTGTGTTTTAGTTATATTCTTAGACATTTATATATATATATGCCTTATATATCATGTACTGTAGTACGCCGCTAGATTAAAACTGACGTGGAAAGGTAACATATGCCCACCGAAAGCTCTTTTTTTGAGAGCCCAGGTGGTCGTGTGGTCTAGCGGGACGGCTGCAGTGCAGGCGATTTGGTGTCACGATATCACAGTAGCATGGGTTCGAATCCCGGCGAGGGAAGAACCAAAAATTTGCGAAAGCAAATTTACAGATCTAACATTGTTGGGTTGATGTTTAGACGAGTTGTATATACATTATGTACACAGCCATGTATCACCATCATTGATGGCGATCCGATGGATACATCTGTTGTAGAGTTGTCACTGACTCAGACGTACTTATGAATATAATTATTTTCTGTGACTGTATATTACATTAATTTGTAGGATCCTTTACTATAGATAATTTAGCTGATCTGTAACAATAACATCTTCATGCCTTATATATCATGTACTGTAGTACGCCGCTAGATTAAAACTGACGTGGAAAGGTAACATATGCCCACCGAAAGCTCTTTTTTTGAGAGCCCAGGTGGTCGTGTGGTCTAGCGGGACGGCTGCAGTGCAGGCGATTTGGTGTCACGATATCACAGTAGCATGGGTTCGAATCCCGGCGAGGGAAGAACCAAAAATTTGCGAAAGCAAATTTACAGATCTAACATTGTTGGGTTGATGTTTAGACGAGTTGTATATATATATATATATATATATGTTACAGGCATTTTCTAAATTTAGGCAATTGTTAAATGACTGAAATTTTTAGGGTATTTTTTTAAATGCCTGCATAAGTTATGCATTTTACAAATTGACCTTTTTTCATGCATTTTATAAAATGCCTGAAAAAAATGTAAGACATTTTTACAAAAAGCCTAAAAACTACACTGAATGTCAAATTTTAACGACTGAATAATTTTATACTATCATTAAATATAGTACGCAATGTAAACAGTTACAGTTTCATAATTGTACTGATATTTGTAATTTTAAAAAAATGCCTAAAACACTAAGACTGAATGTAATGTACTCAAAATTTAACGACTGAATAATTTTATTTGATGTTAAATATAGCATGCAATTTAAACAGTTACAGTTTTGTAATTGTAATTAAATTAAATACATTATGTAACAAGCATTTTCTAAATTAAGGCATTTTTCAAAATGCCTGCATGATTTATGCATTTTTAAAATTCACAATTTTTTCATGCATTTTATAAAATGCCTAAACAAAATGTAAGGTAATTTACAAAATGTCTAAAAAAAACTAGAACTGAATGGAATGTATTTTTTTAATTGTAATTAATTATTTTTTAACACTAAAGATGACAATTATTTGTTTGCTTCATGTAATGTTTGGATGACAGCGAATGTTAGAAATTTGCAAAGACAACGTTAAGTGTTACATTTAGTCTTACCACTAGCACTACAGCCACATTTAATGTAACCCTGACCATAACACAAAGAAACTTTACTGACAGTTTTTCTAAAGGGTATTTCATTATCATAATTTACAGATTGAATAGCAATAGAGTTACTGTCAGACAGTTCAAACTGATTCCTGGTGTAAAGTCCAAGTATTATTCAATCCTTAATTCCTCGTTGATAACCATGCTCTTCCTTTCTCGTAAGCCTTAAGCTTATGCGGATCTCCTTTCTCTTGATCCACATAAGGAATTCCAATTTGTACATTCGCTCTAACATCCACTTCTTTCAAAACTCTATCCGATAGATTTTTCAGTCTGACATCTTGTTTCGTCATTGAATCTGATGCATGACTTCTTTTATTTCTGATAACCTCTTCATTTGAACACAGATGACAAGTAATAGTATCAGACATGGTTTCTATTGAACACATCTCATGTTGTACTGTGCACAAGTCAGACACTGGATATTCGAAAAAAAACATGGATTTTCACACACGACTAACACATGAACATCTAGTTCTGTTTCCTTGGTTTCACAATATAGCAAACTTTATATTACTCAACCATTTTTGTAGCTTTGCAATATAATTTTATCATCTATTTCATGTATTTCAAATATACCCAATTTGCCTGAAACAGACTAGGCAATTTGTGAAATTTTCATTAAAATTTCAGGCATTTTACAAAATAACTACGTTTTTAGGCATTGTCAACTTTAGGCGTT
This sequence comes from Mytilus trossulus, assembly GCF_036588685.1. Lineage (NCBI taxonomy): Eukaryota > Metazoa > Mollusca > Bivalvia > Mytilida > Mytilidae > Mytilus > Mytilus trossulus. The sequence goes on along the minus strand of NC_086374.1, from coordinate 93,796,953 downwards.
TTAGAAAATACCTAAAAATTCAGTTATTTTACAAAATGTCTGAATTCAGAAAATAACTGTATTTATATAACTTGTCTTTGTCTTAGTTCTATTCGCCATTACAACACACTCATAGCACATATACTCATATGTCCATCCACACAATCTTTCGGCAGCACTTTTCTACAAACGACATTTTTTTTTATTTTTTTTTAATACAAAACATATTTTATTAATAATCACCTGTTACATCAACTCTCATTTGCCCAAGGACGCAACTAAGGGGCCCCCGGTTTTTACGGTCTCATTTGTCGGCGGAAAAGCAAATGAGAAAACATGTTTTAGCACCGATGGTATCATCAGGTCAGTAGTGAGTACTTCGGCAGTGCATTGATTAATAAAACAATCTATCTAAAATAGTCCGTATATAAATTTGAAATTATAATAATAAAAAAAAGGTTTCAAATACCTACAGGAAAGTTGAACTTCGATTATTTATAAGTCACTGACAAACAATTCCATGTTTAGTAGTTAAATAAAAATTTCAGTTTTGGTTCATGAATAAGTGACTTTCATACACATCTGATACGTTTTGTTTACATGGTACACCGATACAACTCAAGTGTAGGAGTATGGTAGCAATACACAGTTAGAAGTTTAGTTTCGCATTATGGCCCCTGTGAATTTTTAAAATATGAAAGTTTTTGTACAATAAAATTGATTTTTAGATAATTGAAGAATAATATAGCCTTCTTAGTGGGTTTATATGAACATTTAGATTGATTTTAGCATGTTTTATAGGCCATTTCTATGATTGACAGTCCGTATTTTCCTATCCGTACCGTTCATAGGTCCATAAATTAGTGTAGTGTTTAGGTAGCACTCCACAGTTAGAAAATAAAATTAAAAATGAGCCACAAAATGTTTTATCATCTCCTATTCCTGGATTTCTAATACATTAACCTTACTGTTTGTGTTGTAAAAGTGCATATGTATGTAATCAGTATCTTCCATAGATTTGATTTTCAAAAGTCAAAAGGGTGAAAATTAATTCCTTTTATGTGTATCCATGGCAACATTCTGCATTTCTTTCCCATAAAATATTGCAAAAAGGGGGGTGAACATGTCACATTTTCCCCCAAAATTTGGATCAAACTAGAATTTCAATGCCTTTGAGTAATACCTTTTCAGAAACTGTTTCCCTAAATCTTCCTAATGGTCAAATAAAAAATGGGTGTCTTTCGCCTCATTTTTTCGTAAAATCCAATCACAAAGTTCGTGCGATAAAAAGTTGGAAAAAAACATTACAATAATTGCCCGACCAATATATGGTTGGGACATGCAAATACGGACTGTCATACAGAAAACAGCCTATATTACATACATTACATAACCTTGATGTTCATATAAACACAATACAAAGGCTATTTTAATACTCAGCTATCCAAAAATGAATTTTATTGCACACTAGCTCTCATATTTGAAAAATTCACAGGGGCCAAAATGCGAAACTACACACCTAACTGTGGAGTGCTACCTTATCAACACAGATTTTGCGCTCGATCTTTTCAATTCAATTTTATGGAAAAACGAGCAGGAAAGCATATGATTTTTTTTTTTGGACCACTTGATAGATATAAACCTATGGATTCAGAAAAGGTATCACTGTAATTCATTGCAATTTTCCTTTAGACCAAATTTTGGAGACTTTTTTGACATGTTCACCCCCCTTTTTTGCTATATTTTGTATCTAAGAAATGCAGATTGTTGCCATGGTTACACCCAAAAGGGTTTATACTTCACTCTTATGACCATTAAAAATCAAAACTATGGAAGATTTTCTTTCTGAAAGTATATACATGCATAACACACATATAAAGCCTTCTTTGTTAGACTTGAGGGGAAAGAGGGTGTTTAAAAATTATGAGTGTCAATTTTAAGTTTTTTTCCTAACTGTGTATTACTACCTATGGCATGGATATCACGGACGGATAGACGATTAAATATCTCTGAATATCTCCCATTCCGTGAGTGATGCATCACAGGTTCTTTTTAAATTCGTTTTGTCCGTCAATCTGTTGATGGCTGTATCACGTCTTTGTAAATTATTTTGTATTTGTATTTGAAATTCTAGTAAGTATCTAGTTTTGTTGCAATTTTGAGTATTCTGTACTGTCAAAGGTCAAACCTTCATTATTGTATGTTAATATATGCGTCACACGATATATTTAATATGGTTTTTTTATTTTTCAAAACGTAATAGAAAAATGTGAGCCTCTTGAGTGTTGTTATGAAGATGACACAGGTTGTTGTACGTCTGATGATAACAACTGTACATCTAAAGCAGTCTACGTATGTGCAAATGATAACGGAATGTACGAAAAGAAATCAGAACGCTGTAACGTTGACCGCCGCACATGTCCAGGTAAGTTTTATGCATGTACTTTTGGTATGTAAGAAGGTCGACATATATACATATGAATAAAGCAAACTGTGATACAGATGTCAATGAGATAGCAATTCTATAAGACAAAGACGGGCGAAAGATACCAGAGGGAAAATCAAACTCATAGATTGAAAATAACTGACAACGCCATGGCCAAAAAAATAAAAAAGACAAACAGATAAATAGTAGTACTTAAGTCACACCATAGAAAACGAAAGACTAAGCAACACGAGCCCCATCGAAAACCGGGGGTGATCTCAGGTGCTTTGGTAGGGTAAGCTGATCCTGCATATGTGGCATCCGTCGTATTACTTATGTTACATCAATTGAACGGCATAACTATTAGAAAACGTAAAGGGTCAATGAAGTCTACAACAATAGCACATTGTCTAGTATTCATTTATCCAATCTTTAAATCATCCCTTGCTTGACAGTTTGAACCGTATATAAATCACTGCCATTCAAATATGTGGGTTTTAGCGAGTCTATTGATTGAGGGTTAATCCCTTGTATGCACGAAGTTTATTGTCTAGTATTTTCATTTATATGCACTTGGTGGAAACCGCTATATTCAACGAGACATATTGATTGTATCAATCTGTGTTTTGTTATGTTTCAAAATAAAGTTAAATCATATGTAAATTTGCGAATAAAATGTTCAACAAATGAAGCAACCCATAACATACTTGTATGTTGCGGTAACGGTTAAAATGGTGTAACCAAAACTGTTCTAAATTTACAGAGCACACAGTTGTTTAGCCTGTTTTTTCACCTTAGTCTGAAAATTCAAGATTTTTTTAATGGTACGTTTTAGCGAAATCTAAAGTTGAAAAAATATAATACTAGTTGTATCGATTGCAGCAATTAAAAAAAAGTTTTTACTCTACATATTATAAATACGATTTGGTTGTAACGTTTATTGATTCAATATATTGCACCCTGAATATTGTTTAAAGAATGTTTGAGATACTTAAAAATACTAAATTGCAAAATGTTCGATCAACAAATATATATGTTTTTATCCAGCTTTGGTGAATAAGCCCAGGTTGATAATATTAGACCAGATTTCGCTCTTAAAACAGTCTGCCGTTTATATTTGTCGTATCAATACTAGTATAATAAATAAAAAAATCTTTTAAGAGCAATGGAGTGAGTGGGAAAAATTAGGAGGGTGTTCAGTGACGTGCGGACAAGGAATTCAGCATCAGACCAGAAATCGTTTCTTATCTTGCGCCCAAAGGAATGAAATAGCCATAGGAGAAAAAATCGGTAATCATACCAATTGTCCAGGTATTTAAAAATTTAATAATTAAAACATATTTAAACATGCCCATCTTATTTATTGTTGTTGATTTGTGCGGTGCGAAATGATAAAGCTAACAGGTAGAGGACACTTTAACAGCACAGGCCTAAGGGGAAATCGAACCTTGAATTCTTCTGTTCGATCGTTCATCTAATTTTCAAAGAATTTAGTGTACTTCTCTTACAGGTTAAATCATTTATCCTAATGAAAAAATAATCAAGTTTATCCAACCAAAAATGAAATATCAAATGTAAAAAAAAACCAATATGTATACTTTGTCAGTTCAAAGTTCAAAAGTGGCAATCATGATGTGATAAATAACAACTTTATGATTTTTAGTGCAAGTTGTATTAGATATATGTGGATGACTGCGATAAAATTATAAAAATATCTAAATCGCATAATATCTTCAAATCGTAGTCATAATGAAACATACCATTGTCTACAATTATTTGCATTCTTGTGGATAATTGTCTCGCAGGCAATTAAACCACAACCCTTATTTACATTTAGATACGGTCTTTCTTTTCTGGTAGGTAGCTGTCTAATTGGTAATCGTTTCCATATTTTCTTATTTTTTCTATAGCTAAATCACTTTTCATCAATACAACAATATTTATCATTAATATATTTATGTTATGTGTTTTTTTTCTGCATTTAAAGTTTTCAAGTGGGATCACTTGAACTCAAGAAACCTCACATTTGAAGAAAAGAAAAAAATGATGAAAAACGAACTGGTTGAAATCAAATCGAACCTGACCGTCGACAAACAGAACACATCGGCTGCAGTTAGGCGTAGAACATCAGCAACTGATCACAGGCCTTCTGCTTCCTCAGTGGGTTATTTTGGAATATCACTGCTTGTACTACCAGTTGTTCTTCTTGTTTGTACAGATTGCACCAGATGTTGTCAATCAAAAAAGAAATCTAGAGGTAAAAGAATTTGTCCAAGTTAAAGCAAAACTTGAAATATAATGGATAAAAGAGATGATCAAACAAGCAGTTGTGGGGAACTGAAAATATATGATAATAGTGCGTTATTTCAATACAAAATCAAATGTTCAGTGTTTGCAATTTCAACATATGTTAAGAAAGCCTATACATTTGACTACAGGGATCTAACGGAAAATTAGGAACAGCATTATATTCAGGTTATCCCGACTGCTAAGTAGTTCTAGTTCCACTGCTGCTCATGACATTTTAACAATTAAATATTGTTTTAATATATTAATACTAATAGCTTCATCTAAATTCTAGTACACTGATATGAGATTGATTTCTGTTATTGTGCTAAGTATTACAGTTTACTGTTAACGACATGTTTCCATCAGTGAAAATGAATTGAAGGGCTTTAGTAGAGAATCTTTCAAAGGTAATTTGTTTGAGGCTTGAAACAATTCGTGTTATCTTTTCAGAGCAGAAGATCATAAGATGGTGGCAATGATGTTCATCCGATCGTCACTCAAATCTGTATCATTTGAAAAAGGTCATCTAATGAACAATTCATGCGAGAATTAGTGTTAACATTGGTAAAAGTTTGCAGAGTAATGGAAATGATAAAGTTGATTTTTTTGGAGTGGTTAAAATAGTCTACGGAATTTTATACAAGTAGAAGAAATTATGAAAATCTTTCTTATCTCTAGGTAGAACTACATTTAATTATCTTGGTCACAATGAAATAAAGGTCATTAGTACAGGATTTTTGAACAAATAGACAACTTTCTAGTTCGATGCATTTCTGTCAAAAACTCTGGTGGTAGTGAACGTCATTTGTGCGTTTAGGGTGTCGTCACTTCCATTCCAATGTTGAGCGAGTGGTTGGAAAACTATAATTCTATATTTTACGAATTATTCGGCAAATTGAATTCTCAAAATTGACAATCAGCATTGCTGTCATTAGGGAATTGTCATTAAGTACCTACAGAACAACCATTATTTCTAGTTTATCCTTCACAATGACGATCACTAAGACGCTAATACTTAAATTTTATTAAATAGTGCATGAATACAGTGCATGAATACAGGCGACCTCCACTTTCTCGAAAATGACGTCATAAAAGCACGTATAATTGACGAGTTTTTTTCCGGTGACGGATGAACTCAAAAGTGGTCTATTGGTTGTGGTTTCGAAATATTTCGCCTGAGATTCTAAGAACTAGTGATTAAAAAACAATATTAGCCATCAAATCAATCTTTATTGATAGCAAATGATTGTACCCATGTTTTGACTGTTTTATTTATTGTGTCTGTTTATTTAACGCATCAATGTAAATATAACGGAATTTGATGAGACAGTCATCAAAGTGAGAGGGTTAGCGCTATATAACCCGGTTTAATCCACCATTTTCTACATTTTAAAATGCCTGTACCAAGTCAGGAATATGACAGTTCTTGTCCATTCGTTTTTGATGCGTTTTGTTATTTGATTTTGCCATGTGATTATGGACTTTCCGAATTGATTTTCCTCTAAGTTCAGTATTTTTGTGATTTTACTTTTTTCAACAGATTGTAACCAAATCACTAATTCATAGAAGTCCTTTCAATCATAATGCATTCAAAATATCGTTACTATTGGTTAAAACTCTGTCTTCATGTCCTTGTATTCCATCCCTTTCAATCCTGGTATCCGTGATGAGTTTATTTCAAACCAAGTGAGGAAAATTGCAGCGGACAATCGAAATAAAGTCATTTCCAAAGTCAGAAAAACATTTATATTGTAACAAAATGACGGTTCCCTGAAATGGAACTTGTTTCCCCTACAGTTGTGTAATGATGTTGTCTAAATCGTACCGATAATTGACTTTTCTTATTACTTATTTTTTGTATAACTATGTTTAAACATTGTTAACTCTGAAACTTTAATTATTCTTGTTTATTTTTTTACAGTCGGAAAATTTCTGAATTATTTATTGCAATTGATGTACAATGACGTTCATGTATAACCTATTTTTGTAATAAATTCAGTTCCGGTTTTAGTAACTTAGTTATTTTCCTGAATAGAAAATGGTAAACTAAAATGATAAATGGTAAACCAAAACGGCAGATTAGTTTACCTAAGTATGCATACGGTTAAGAATACAGATAAGACTCCAGCACGATTTTACCCTGGGCAAATAACACTCGTTATTTTGAATTTTTTGAAATGCTAAGGCTTTTCTACCTCAGGCATATATTACCTTAGCTGAATTTGGAAACACTTTTAGGAATTTTGAATCTCAATGCTCTTCAACTTCATATTTTATTTGGCTTTTTTTTTTTTTTTTTTTTTAACTTTTTTTTTTAACTTTTTTGGATTCGAGCGTCACTGATGAGTCTTTGTAGACGAAACGCGCGTCTGGCGTATATATAAAATTTAGTCCTGGTATCTATGATGAGTTTATTTATTCCAAGTTTTTTTAGATATACGTACAGATGTACCAGACCAAGAAGTTACCAGACAGCCAGCATTATTTTGATATTCGGGGAGACTACATCCGTATAACGTAGATGTGTTTGTTCCTTTCAAGTTGTTTTTAGAGAAAATTTCTCGAGAGAAACTTATTCTTTTGATTTTGAACTTGATTATTCATTTATCGATTACCAAGCCTGAATTAGTAAACTTCCTGGGTATATTTTTCCGCAATACACTTTCTATATTTCTTTAATTCACGATATTCTAATAAAGTATTTATCTGTTAATCTAGAATACTGTTAAGATTGTTGATATATATTATGTAGTGTTGATATTTAATGCATTTTAAAAATAATGCAAGTGGATTTTTATTTAACGAAACTGTTATTCATCGAACATCGATAGTTAACATACAAAACCTATACTACACTCTACCCTTTAATATACGAGACATACCCTTACCAAAGGAACCAACCTAATCAGTGTGTATTCAGAATATGAGAGTAACACAGATTACAACGAATCCAGAGTAGCATGCTTTCAAAGAAGGGTCACTAGTTCTAACTTTTATTTCACATATATTTATACATTCTTACAAACAAATTCTTATTGAACACACTAAGGGATTCACTTTAATAGTTTAACAATAAGGCCCGTTTGCTCGGTTTTCGTTACAGTAACAACTATTTTACGGAGGCTGTTTAAAATTGTTTGTACTCGATTGTAATGATTTTTACTTGACCATTCTGAATTGGTTTAAATTTCACCTGATATTATTCAACTAAATCTTAACTTTATTGAAAAGTCTGAACTTGTTCCCATTCTATACTTGACCAGATATTACCGTTTAAAAAATCAGAATCTTACTCGACTCAAGTCTGAAACACACTCGAACAAAATCAACCGAGTCTGAAGCGTATGTGACCAAGTCTGAACAATCATGAACCAATGTTGAACAATACTTTACCAAGTCTAAACAATCATGAACCAATATTGAACAATACTTTACCAAGTCTAAACAATCATGAACCAATGTTGAACAATACTTTACCAAGTCTAAACAATCGTGGACCAAGTTTGAATCATACTTTACCGAGTCTAAACAATCGTGGACCAAGTTTGAATCATACTTTACCGAGTCTAAACAATCGTGGACCAAGTTTGAATCATACTTTACCAAGTCTAAACAATCGTGGACCAATGTTGAACAATACTTTACCAAGTCTAAACAATCGTGGACCAAGTTTGAATCATACTTTACCAAGTCTAAACAATCGTGGACCAAGTTTGAATCATACTTTACCAAGTCTAAACAATCGTGGACCAAGTTTGAATCATACTTTACCAAGTCTAAACAATCGTGGACCAAGTTTGAATCATACTTTACCAAGTCTAAACAATCGTGGACCAAGTTTGAATCATACTTTACCAAGTCTAAACAATCGTGGACCAAGTTTGAACAATACTTTACCAAGTCTAAACAATCGTGGACCAAGTTTGAATCATACTTTACCAAGTCTAAACAATCGTGGACCAAGTTTGAATCATACTTTACCGAGTCTAAACAATCATCGACCTATTCTTAATCTAAATCTCTTATATAATGTATATAGAATATGATAATTTTATACGATTTTTTCCTTGACTTGAACTTTGATCATGATGTTTCCGATAAAAAAAAAATCATGTAAGACAGGTGGGTTATAACTAATGAATCATAGATTCAAGTAAACTTAAGAATGATCGAGTAAAAATTAGCAATGCCGAGAACTAATACTGCGCATTTCCAATTTTTCTGGTTTGTGGTGGTTTTAAGTGATTTCTAAATTTCTTCTACATATATGGAGCGAGACAGCTGTGACCCGAAACACAAATATTTCTACTAGTAGATAATTTCATGTAAAATCTTTTTTATCTTTGTTCTCCTGAAGAATGCAACCTGTACGAAAAAATCCAGGCGTATTTTACATGGATTTCAGACGGATGTTTTAGAGGGAATCCATTTAAAGACAACTTTTACACGACGAATCTTTCTTATATGGATTCCAGGCGGGTTACGGGCGGAATAGAGCCGAAATATGCAAATTAATCCGCCTGTCTTAGGAGGAAAAATTTCTGTCTAATTAAAAGGAAAAATGTTTTTCTCAAAAATATATCCGCCTAAAGAGACGGAAAATGTATCCGCCTAAAGAGACGGAAAATATATCCGCCTTCGAAAAAAAATCCGCCTTAGAATATGAAAAAAAAATCCACCTTAAGAATATGAAAAAATTCTGCCTTGAATGAAAGAATTTTTTTATTCCAAAGATTCAGGTTTTTACCACTTCCATGCTTGCGAAGAAAAACTAGGCCTTCATACAATAAATTGCTAAAATTGTTATCAAACTTGATCGAATATATTTAAGTAACTACAAATTACTATACATGTATGTATAATTTTATAATTTTTAGTTCTACACAATTTCTTCATTTTCAGTTATATAAGTCATATTTTGGAGGTGTTTTCAGTGTTCTTTGAATATAAATTTATTATCACAAGTTCCTGAATTTCTTTCGTGCATAACTGATTTGCTCTGTAACAGCATCATTGATATGACCTTCTTGCATGGATCTGTTGTGTTTTGTGCACCAGTGAAGCAGTAACATAAACTGAAAAAAAATGAGGACATAAATTAAAATTACCATGCATTATTGGTTTAGCTAAAAGGAATTTGACAAATTTCTCTATGTTATACAGGTATATTGTGAGCTGCCTAAGTTACGGTGGGGTTTTCCTTCATTCTGACATATTGACTTGAATTTACTATTTTTACCATATATCATAAAAAAACTATATATTGTACAACTGAAACATCTAAAACTTGAAATTATAAGATTAAACTATGAAAAATAAGATGTTAAGCATTTAAAGAGTAATTATATTTTATGAAAAAAATCCTTGTAAAATCAAGGGCAGATAATTAAAATGAATTTACTATGACCTGTTTTGGGGATTTTCTCAATAAAATAAGACCTATGGGCTGTTACCCCTTTTTTCAATTTGTTAATTTTAAAGATATATATCATGTTTATATCAAAACAATATTACAGATGGTTTTACAACTTTTGATTTTTTTCAAAATGTTTGGAAAGTACAATATGTGCAAAAAATACTTTAAAAGCATTCCTAAGGATTTCTTTCATATAAAACTACTTACTCCAAGTCTGATTGAATGTGTCCATTCTTCAGTCCCATCAGAAAACAATTTTCCTTTGTTTCACTAGTTCTAAAATATATAAAAAAAAATGTTTCATTACAATTAAACAAAATAATTATTACATATTCTGTGCATGAAGTGTATAGGTTATTCTTTACTTTGATAAGTACATGTAGTATTGGTCTTTTATTTTACTTTAACATCATAGGCCCGCATTGACATGTACAAAATGTATGTCTTGCCATTTTAAAAATCTTAAATTTGATCCATAATAATGATAATTGAGTACATATGTACTAATTTTAAAAGATAACACTTTTTGATTTTTCGGAATAGATGTCTAGATACATATTTAATTATTACAGTCATACAACAGATCTCCAATTTTGCCAAAACTACTATTAAATAATATCTTATAAAAGAGATTGTCTTCAAGATATAAGTCTTGTGTCATACACAATACCACAGTAATTATGTACATGATGTAATTATGCAAAAATTACATGGTCTTATTTAGTTATTTTCTTGGTCCTACATGGTACTTTATATGTCACAAGTTATTTGAAGGAAATAGCAGTTTCATAATGTTCAAAAAGGTTGAAATACTTATTTTCATAATTTCAACTTACCAGAAGATTCAATCCAAAATATATGAAAACATCAATCTTTACAAATCCAATAGTCATGTCATCAGAAGAATACATCTGCACTTTTTAATGTTAATAGAATACTTTGGCTCTTTTTAGTCCACAACTCTACATCCAAGGTAAAATTCATATTTTAGTCAAGATAAATAAGACATCTTTTCTTGTAATGTCTGCAAGTTCAAATTTTGAATCTGACCAGTGTTGGGGTTATTTTGGGAGTTGTTTGATTCCTTGAAATGTTTCCCTAATCATACTATTAATTACCTGAATCTTAAATATTTGATAAATATAATAATAAATAATTAATATTCATCAATTTTTATCTATTATTTTTATATTTTGGACTGTAGAAATTTAAGAAAAATGTACAAAGCAATGTGGTCTCCTTCATTAGGCCCCAACTCTTGAGTGTGTACATATCATTTCCTGTCCATTTCACAGAGGCATTAATGTAGAACAGATGGGGGACCTACATAACATTTCTATCACTAACTGATAAGAAAGAGACTGCATGTGTATACTATTTGTGTATTATAATGAATATTAATTAATTAAATATATATATAGAAAGATACACTTAACAATTAATTGTACTTGAAAATAAATTAATTTTAACCTGCAATTCCTTATAATGTTGGAAAATTCAAAAATAAATTATTGTCTTAAATACTGTTAGTGCAATAAGTATATATATTTTAATCACTTTTTATATGTTTAAATGTATAGAAATAGCAACACATAACATAAAGTTATAAATTACCTAACAATGCTATCACAATTTCAATTTAATTGAATTTAATATGCCTTCTTTAAGACTCTTTAAATATATGTTGGATTTCAGGGGGGGGTACAAATACTGGCTTTATGGCCCAAATAATCACCATGCACTCTCTCATCAGTAATGATACCTTTTTATTTGAAAAAAAAAATTAAAAGAACAGTTCTGCCTCAAAAGTTAGAAAAAATTTCTAAGTACAATTCCCGCCTGATAAATTTGAACAAAATGTTTTAAGTACAATTTCCTCCTGAACAACTTGAACAAATATACCAAGTCCAGCATTCCGTCTATGATATTTCTTTAACTACAGAAATCCTGTTAACTCAACAGGAAAGTAGTAAATATTTCGCCTAAGGTCTGATACTTCAGGCGGATTTTTTTCAATATTCCATGTCCGCCTTAATTCCGTCTATAAGTCTTAATTTTTAGGTGGATTCCTGGGGTTCCTGCTATTTTTAAGCGGAATCCTCCTAATATTCTCATACGGGATGTGTCCTAATTTTGAATTCCATTCCTGCGTCAATCAGTGTCATAGAAGTTATGTTATTTCCACGCAGCATGTTTGCTTGTGCTTTTGCATTGATTAAAATGTTCACTTGTTAGATTATGTATTGTTTTGTGAATCGCTGATGTTAAAAGTGAATTCCCATTATTATCTTTACATGATAGGTATATTTTCTAAGTTTCCAGTGTTAAGTCGCAAATGTGTCATGAATATTCACTAGTTAAATCTTTTAGCAAATTTCTACCGTTTTATAAAAGTTTCAAGCTTGCATAGACTGATTCAATTATCACCGATTGGACGGTCTCGCTACGATGATATATTCTGTATGCCGGAACTGGTGTTCAGTATAAGCACTAATGTTTGATGATAACCAATACAATCTTTATAGCAACAAACAAAACTATAAGGAAGTATAACAAGGAAATAAAAATAAAAACAACGCTTAACTTTATACTTTTGAGATGCCATTGACATTTTGAATCATATGATTTGAAAATAAAAAATCTGTACAAATGCTCAATGAAAATTATGTGTTTTGCACCAGAACAGAAACTTTTGTACGCGTTTGCTCAATGAAGTAATTCGAAATATTCTTTTCTAAGATTGTGAAAATTGATATTCTTATTAGCTCCGCTAATCAGAGTTTGAAAATAACTAAATGAATAAGACTACGTGTGCATTCCGTTTCCAATTGCCATGCAGTGCTATTCAATAAATAAGAAATCGATCAATCGGTTATTCAACTATAATTAAAAAGTTTTTTTTTATATGATATTATTGTCGATGAAAGTTGTTAAACTTTTCGACTGATAAGATCGATACAAAATTGTAGAAAATGTTGCATTTTAGTTCATGTAGAAATGGTGGCAAACTTGAAATGAAGATTAGAACGGAAACTGTGTTTTTATGTTTGATCGTTTGGTTTGTACTTGTCACCAGTGATCATCATTCATTGGAATGCATATCAGGTAAATCCTTTTTATTTTGATTCAGTGTACATTTGAGTTTCAAACATTCCATCATTTTGAACTTTCATTTATTGAACCGATTTTTATCTTATTTCATTTTTTATGTTTAACAGCAAAATGCATCATCGACAGAGTGAATATGTTTCAAGTATTTACCAAAAATTATTCATATGTTTTTTTTTTTAATTGAACATTGAACAACATACAAACTTTATTATTTGTAAATTAAAAAAAATAATGTAGGCTGATTTTAATGCAATTACAAGTTCTCACTAGATTATTAAAAAGTTTTTTTTTTCAAAGTAAAGCAATGCTCAAATATCGTGATATAAATATTGTAACTATAGCATCAATTAAGGTAGATGAAGTGTCTGAATTATTTTCTACAGAATTTTTTGATAAATTGCCCAACTATAATTTATATCATCCTTTAAAAAAAAAAACAATAACAAAAAGAATGAGTCATGGCGCTTATTTTCACGCTACACAGTGTTCAAAATTTCCAAATTTCTGAATCTGAGAGTGAGGCAGACACCCTATCTACCTACTTTAAGTTAAGTAAAAACAATATATTCCCGATTCAATCTTAAAATCTGCACACGGTTAACCCTTTTTTAACCCTACGAAATTAATTAAAGAAGCACAAAGTACTTAATATAATTACATTTTCTCACAATGATCATGAAAACACGTTTACTATCAAGTTTGTTATTCCCCCTGTTGGTATCATATTTTCACCTTTCGCACGCCCAGAAATTCTTATATCAAACGAAAATTGAAGTTTAAAACGGTAAATTAAATGCAGTTTAATGGTCCTTCATATGTGAACATTAACGTGAAACGCCATCGAAGCTCTATGACGCTTTAGTAATAATTATATAAATATGTCAAAATAAAGGATCCTTAAATAGTTCCGAAAAAGCTTCAAAAGTACCAGGAAATTTATAAAAAGGACCACATCATTGATATTCATGTCGACACCGAAGTGCTGACAACTTAGCTGGTGATACCCACGGGAACGAAACGTCCACCAGCAGTGGTATTGACCCAGTGGTGTAAATAGTTATCAAAAGTACCAGAATTATAATTTAGAACGCCAGACGCGCGTTTCGTCTACTCAAAGACTCATCAGTGACGCTCATATCAAAATAGTTGTAAAGCCAAACAAGTTCAAAGTTTAAGAGCATTGAGGATCCAAAATTCCAAAAAGTTGTGCCAAATACGGCTAAGGTAATCTATTCCTGGGACAAGAAAATCCTTAACTTTTCGAAAAATTCAGTTTTGGAGGTCAAACTGTGTTGTGCAAGAATCTATAAAATATTTTGGAATGCTATGAATAACAAAGAAGCTAAATTCAAAATAATAACTGTTAAAATGAAATTATTACACTTTTAAAGATGTATCCTTCTTCCTTCTGTTATTACCTCATTTATACAATTTAAAGAAGGATGAGTGGAATTACATCAGTTTAAAGATGTATGATTGGGGATAAAAAATCTTTGTATTGTTCTATTTTAAGTAGCTATAAAACTAGGTTAAATCTATCCAGTTCTACATATGCAAATACATGTACCAAGTCAAGAATTTGACAGTTGTTATCCATTCATTTAATGTGTTTGAGCTTTTGATTTTGACATTTGATTGTATGAATTTTCCTTGATGTTTGATATTTTTGTATTTTTGCCTTTTCATAACTTGACGATATTGTTTCCAATATATTTTGGAAGACGATATTTTGGACCTTTTTGCGTCTTTGGCACAACATTTTGGAGTTTTGGGAACTTAATGTTTTTCAACTTTATACTCGTTTGGCTTTCTAACTATTCAATTTTTAGCGTCACTGTTGAGTCTCTTGTCGGCGAAACCCGTGTCTGGCGTTTGAAATTATAAGCCTGGTACATTTGAACACTATTAGCAATAGCAACTTTTGTTACAGAAAAAATGAAGGATCTAACGTGTTGTATAACAAAATCTAGAAGTTGCTGTACATCTGAGATTGAAGAGTACACAGTTGTAGGAATGAACGTCTGTCAAAAAGATTCAGACGATACTGAGATACTGCGAACAAGATGTAAATTGGACAATGCATTATTTCAAGGTAAATTTTATCAATTTTAAACAGTTAAAATAAATGAGAAAGTATATATAACACTTGTGGTATACACTAATTCGGACAAACTGTTCGCGAATGAATCACGGTATATCTGTCAACCTCAATAATTTGATACCGACTAAGTCACAGAATACACTTTACAATATTTAATTGATACCGCCTTAGTCACAAAATATGCTATACATAACTAATTTGAAACCAACTTAGCCACAGTGACGGGTGCCACATGTGCAGTAGGATCTGTTTCATTTACATATTCCACTTTTAGGACTAAAGTTTCAGGTACTATAGTATAGACTTCTTAATGGATACAATTTATACCAAAGAGGTTTATAAACATGCAATGAAACCTTGACAGTGAAACTTGAAAAAAAAATTAACTTTAACTTAAACATCCTTAGGTCACAATTTAGGAAATTAAAGATTCCAGATTTTACACAAATCTACTTTTTACAATCAAAGGGAAATAACTCAAAAAATATTCATTGCATTAGGTTTCTTAGTGTGAAACAAGAGCTGTACTCAGTATATTTAAATGTTTAAAAAATGATTAACTAATTAAAACAACAAAAGAATGATGTGATGAGCACAGCTGATTTATTCATAAATCATGTTATATTTTCAGCTCAATGAATGATCATTTCATAATGTTAACCTTTGATCAAAGTATAACAAATACCCCCCCCCCCCAAAAAAAAAAAAACCAACAGACTATGCATTGTAATTACAGTGAGCTGGGTGACTATACCATTTGCAGGTATATAAATTGTATTTTTTAACTTACTCATATTTATCATTTTCCATTTATATTTTACTCATTTTTCTTTCATTTCTTTTCTTTACAATGCATGAAGATATAGAAATTCATAGCAGAAGTATTTCTATTAACATCATGTTTGAATCAGAGACCAGACCATTACTACATAACAAACATTGTGTTAAATTTTCTTTACTTATTGCCAGTTGTGTGGGACTTCTTATGTCATTTTATATAAATTATGTTTCAAACAATTTGTGACATTTATACTCTAAATGAAAAATAAGCTTATTCAGATTGTCTCATACAACTGCCAAGGACTTAATTCAATTGAAAAGCGAAGAGATGTTTTAGCCTATCTAAGAGTAAAAGATTGTAGCATGTATTGTCTTCAAGATACACACTTTTCTGAAAAAAGATGAACAATTTGTTAAGAATCAATGGGGTGGAGAATGTGTCTTTAGTTCCTTTTCTTCAAGTCAAAGAGGAGTGGCCATTTTATCTTATAATAATTTTGAATATAAGATTTTACAAAGTGAAAAAGATCAAAATGTTAATCTATTAGGATTGAATATGAAAATTGAAGATAGCAATATTACTTTAATTACATTATATGGTCCAAATAGTGACAGCCCTGATTTTTATGATAAAGCTAGTGAAATAATTGAAGAATTTGATAATCATACCGTCATTGTGACAAGAGATTATAACTTAGGGCAAAATCAAGTCCTTTATACTTTTGATTACTTAGATATAAATAGTCCAGAAGCTAAGGAAAACGTTCCAGATATGAAAGAAATTTCCAACTTAACTGATACATTTAGAGAACTATATCCAGAAAGTAAAATATATACTTGGAGGAAACCTAATCCTATAAAACAAGCCAGACTATTTTGTTTTAGTTTCACAGAGCTTTTATCCAAATGTACATGACTTAAAGATACAAAATAGGTATAGATCACATCACTCGCCAAATTTTTTACAAATAAAACTTACTAACTTCAGAATTGGGAGGGGTTTATGGAAATTTAACATTTCTCTTCTATATGACCAGATTATGCTCATATTGTAAAAGAGGTAATAAATAAAACTAAAGAGCATTATGCTTCTGTTGTATAAAATCGAGAAAACCTAAACTTACTAGACTCTAGTGAAATTGAGTTCACAATTAGCGATCAATTACTTTTAGAAACAATTTTAACTGAAATAAGGGGGAAACAATATTATATGCTTCATTTAAAAAAAAAGAAACAAATAAATTAGAACATTTTGCTAGCTGAAGATATAAACAAGTTGGAAGGAATAACCAAAACAGATGAAATTTTGGAACAGATAGAAAAAAAAGAAAACAGATCTCAGAATTATCAGTCAAAATGAAATGAGGGGTCAATACATAAAGTCAAAAACATAATGGGTAGAAGAAGGAGAGAAACCTTCAAAATATTTCATAAATTAAGGGACACAAAATTATGTAAATAAAACAATTCCTAAATTAATTGATAAATCAGGAAATATAATTGAAAACCAAAAACAAATTCTTAACGAAGCCAAAAATTATTACAAAAATCTATATTCCAAAGATGTGACTATAAAGTCTCTTTATCTGAACAATGCTTTAACCCATAAAGATAAACCAAAACTTTCTGAAAATATGAAAGAGTCGTTAGAAGGGGAAATGTCGTTCATAGAATTGACTGATGCAATGAAAAGAATGAAAAATGAGAAAAGCCCTGGATCGGATAGATATACAAATGAATTCTTATCATTCTTTTGGATTGATATAGGTAAATTCATACGTAGATCAATTAAATACGGCTATATTCAAGGGGAGATGTCTATTACCCCAAAACAAGGTAGTATAACTTGCATACCAAAAGGTGATAACCCAAAACAATACATGAAGAATTGGCGACCAATCAGTCTTTTAAATAATATTTATAAATTAGCATCAAGTGGCATTGCAGAAAGGATAAAGTCAGTTTTAACATTTTTAATTAATAATGACAGGGCAGGGTTTATACCTGGTAGATCTATTGGTGAAAACACCAGATTAATACAGTTGAACGGCAAACGATTTAATGGCTTCTAAGTTCAAGACATTGGTCACGTGATAAAAGGTCAGAGTTTACGATTTTTTGGTAAACGTGTATGCCTCGTGGTTTTTGGACTCGTATCGTCTTATTTGTACCCGTACATTAATAAAAACCAAAGTGTTCAATTCTAGTTTGAATAAGCTTTCTTATTTTATATAATTATAATAAAAAAGTATTGTTAAAATGTTATAAATTCACGAGTGAAGTGAAACTTTTTTTCTGAAAATTTGCGTAGGTCCACGGAAAATCCTTAATTAATCCTTAAATGGGTTTGGTAACGTGTTGAGGGGTATAGAATATGAAGTAAAACCATTCTTTTCTCCTAATTTTACAATATCAGATCACAATAACCCCGGATACGCAATTGTGTCAGTTTATTCGTGGCGAAGCGGAGATCAAAGGGAG
Source organism: Mytilus trossulus (assembly GCF_036588685.1). Classification (NCBI taxonomy): domain Eukaryota; kingdom Metazoa; phylum Mollusca; class Bivalvia; order Mytilida; family Mytilidae; genus Mytilus; species Mytilus trossulus. Next base: position 93,778,371 of record NC_086374.1, on the reverse strand, counting down.
ATAACTCGGTACGCGCATCTTAGGATATTGCAAGTTCACAACAGTAAATTTGAGTAAAATTAATGATTGCAGATCTACTTCGACGAGTTCTTGAATACCTTTCAATATTCCATGTTCCTCTACTGTTTTAACATTTAAATAGTCATGAAAAGGTTGAATATGACATTTTTTTTCAAGTTCTTACAGGTTTTTGAATACTTCCAAAGAAGACAAATACCTACATTTATAACAAACTGACTTTTTCTCTGAAACTTGAATTTATTGTATATATATATATTCTCAAACACCCTTTTGGTAGATAGAAGGATACAAGATGGGTTTATCAGTCATTTGTCAGAAGAATCTGTGTTTCAATAGAAGCAGAAGGCTCAAGCAGAAGATTACATTTAAACAAAAATATGGGGAAAAAAAGGAAATAGTCTTCAAAATTGTGACCATTACCATAGATTAAAAATAAAATCAATCTGCACTGGCCAGAAGTACATGTACAATTTTTGTTTTATTATGGCTGCTTTAAGATACAGTTGCAGATCGCAGGGAGTCTGGTGATTGGAACCTCCTCTTTTTATGGAAGATTAATGCATTTGAATGGGATCATGCATATAGTTGGAACTCTCCTTTTTATCCTTGGTTGAGAATACCACAACTTATGTTTAAAATTTTCTGGATTCAGCCTGAGATAAGAAACTACATAAGTTGTACAAGTTCTGTTGCTTGCCTTAATCAAGAGAAAAAAGTCTGAACATTCAAAGAACCAGAAAGGGATTTAAAACATATTAATCAACACAAAGATAACTGAATAAAAGCTGTATTGCAATCTGATAACCTGCAGTTATCATAAATCCTATTATATGTAATATTTCAAGTTTTGCTTTATATTTTTTCTTCTTTCTTATAATTGAATTTAAAAGTCCTGCAACCAACTGTTAATTAACTCCTTTCAATTAAACTATTGATTGGATAATAACCTAAGCTGACCAGTGAATAAAATTTGAAAATGCTTTGTTGAAATAAAATAGTGGTATTATGTCATTAGATATACTGAATAACTTCAAATTTAATCCAAAATCACATTTATCTGCTCTAAAATGCATATATAGTCAATTGGACTACAAAAACCTGACTGACTACTTCAATGTATATCATAGAGATTGTGGTCACCTCCCATGTTAAAGTAGTCTCAGACAAAAACAAAACTGACTTAAATACAGTATGTTCAGATTTTTTTTGAAAAAGGACAACAAAAAGAAATTTATTATTCTGATATCAGAAATAATCTCATAGTATCAAAGCAGAATGTCAGTTCTTTTAATTGAGATAACCAGTTTAATCACATTATTTACTTTTATAAAAAAAAAACCCTCATAATATTTATCTGAATTTACAATCATTGACTAAGGCCGTGTTCACACCAAACGCCGTGTAGAGTAAACATGTTTACAATTAGTTAAGTGTAGTGTACACTGGTTTCACATTACATTTGTTCACATCTATACACCTTGTTTAGCTACCTGTACATAAGATTTGTTCCCACTTGTAAACTATATGTCATTTAAATGTTCATTACGTAGAACTGAATTCAAAATTTTTGGACAATTTTTGTAGCGGTAAGGGAACAACCCTTTGACTTCAATAGTTTCTCCATACATCATAGTGTTAAATATTGCAAAAAAATATTTGATCACCAGCATCGAAAAAAAAGAAATAAAAATGTACGCGCGAAAAAAAATCTGACTCCGAAAATAACCCTCCCCTTTTTTTAAGTTAAGTTGTTGCTTCATTATGAAAGCCGTTTTTATAATTTGCAGTAGTTTGAATATACAAGAGATGACATGATTTAAACTACATGTAAACATTGAGTGTTATCAATGGGAACGCAATTGTGTTTAGTTTACGTGTGAGCAACACTAACACAACACCGAAATTAGGTCAATGTGAACACGGCCTAAGCTTGTCATCAACTCACTTACTTTTAATGCTTTTAAAAGTTAACCTGTCAGTACTAAAATAAAGAAATGTGGTAAATGTATAAGACAATAAACGGCATATGAAGAGCAAAGTAATGTACATGTATTACAATGATTTATATATATGTATATTTAATGGAACAATGATGTTGATATAAATCAGATAAATATGGAGATAACCAACTCCATTCTCAGATTTTTAAACCACAGCCAGTTCAGAGCCACACATATGATTTGAAAAGGCATATAACAATTATATCTTCAGTTAAAAGGCAAATATTCCCAAGGCCCAATTAAAACAATATCTGTACTCTGAGTTCAAAACATTTATTTTAAATTGCAGCACTTTTCAATGCCTCTAGGTTTTCTTGAATGAAAAGCAAATTAGAGATGGCACTTGTGCTTTACTTTTCAAATTTTGTACAACTTATTATTATATTATCATTAAATTCTTTTCTTAAAAACTTATAAAGGGGAAACTGACATTTATGGTATAGTTGCCAATGAGATAACAGTCTGAAAACTTATCACCAGCGTCCAAGTATCTGTTAGCAGTGACAGTTAAATTACAAGTCACTTTACATACATCAACAATCAATACATTCCATTGTTTTAAGGCAAATGAGGCTTATTTACACGAATTTTTGCTCAAGAAGACAGTTAAATATGTTCGTTTACCTTATGGGGTCTTGTAAGAATGGATATGCTGTTATAAATTGTGTATGCATGGAAATATAAGGAAGATAACATTGATATTTACCGTAACTTTTGGATGCACAACATTTCCAAGGTATCCCCACAAAACACATGGCTACTTTGTAACGACGGCTGGTAACGTGTAGCCACTTTCTAACGGCGAATGCAATTGGATGATCTTCAAAGATCAATAATAAAATTGCTAATAAATGATTGGATACGAATTTGTGTCAGATTATAAATAGGTGAAAAAATGTAAACATTGAAATCCGCCATCTTGACGTAGGAAAGAAATTAATTTTCAATCTTGGATTAAAGGACATTGCGCACATTGCCAGCGTATCATGCATAAACAGTCATTTGCAAATATATCTTTCAATTTGTGTTTTACACTTACTTTTCTATGTTTTAGTTAATTTAATGTTTTAATTTACTACAGAATGGGACATCATTCTCAAAGATGTCGTAGAAAAAATTATAGGTGGCGCTGTTTATGGGCGTAAACATTTCACATACGGGTTCTTTTTTGTCGACAAATTGACCTCTATCTGTCAGATTCAGGTGTTTGCCTTCCAACTGAATATACGATTTACTACACTACACTGAAGAAAATGATATCCGAGCAATTCTCCTCCTCATTGACTTTGAAAAAGCCTTTGATACAATATCCTGGATTTTCATAGAACAAGTTCTTGATTTGTTCAACTTTGGAAATTCAAGAAAGCAGTGGGTTAAAACTTTTTTTACAAAAACCAAATCAGCAATAACGCAGAATAATTTTCTATCAGATTTTTTTACAATTGAAAGAGGTTGGCCAAGGGGATCCTTTATCTCTTCACATTTTCTTGTTATGTGCAGAAATTTTAGGAATATCACTTAGAAAAAAACGAAAATATAAAAGGTATTACTATTGAAGACTCAGATTTTTTTATATCACAATATGCTGATGACACCACACTTATTTTAGATGGTTCACCAGAATCCTTAGATGCATCTCTTTGTGTTTTAGAACTATATGCTGAATGGTCTGGTTTCAAGATGAATTTAGAGAAAAAAAGGTGGTCTGGATTGGGAAAAAGAAATATAGCCAAGATACAATGTGTGTAAAGTGGGGATTGCAATGGGGTTCCCACAGATTTACGCTCTCGGGTATCAAATATTCAGTAGACTTACAAGAAATGGAAACATTAAATTTTGAACCCAAATTAAAAGAAATAGAAAGAACAATGAAAAGCTGGTCTAATAAATACTTATCCCCAATTGGAAAATTTGGAAAATTTGGGATGGAAAACCAGACAAAATTAAAGGGAAACCATTGCTCAAATATGAAATATTCTGGAAATGTCCAAAATTTTTTGATGTTTGGGAAGAACTTAATAAATGGATATATTCGAAAGTCCAAATTTAACTACCACTTAATTTAGATATTGTCTTATTTGGGATAGTAAAAAAAACCAGAAAAAAACTACATAAGAAATATCATAATACTATAAACTAAATATTATATATACTAAACAAAAATGCAATGTGGACAAGTAAATAGTGTAGCCTTAAAAAAAATTATCTGAAAGAAAATTTACTTCTTAATGTTTTATAAAAATAAACTATTGGAAAGAGCGTACCCCTGCTGGAACCCCTGGCTCCAACTAAGAGAATGATTTTATAAGTTAATTTTCACGTAATGAAACAATCTGCGATATCCATGCTACCTCAAATTTACGTTTTTCTGTTCTTTTTTAAAATTATTATTAATGATATTATACGTTTATAGAGGGATTCAAAATATCAACTTGATGTACTATGAACTTATTTACTATAATTATATTATATATGCAGTGAAATAGTGGCACTTAATATGTTAGTAAAAGATAATCAAAATCTTGAATGTAGATATTTGGATTTTTTTACCATCAAAATTTCAAATAAAATTTGCTAAATATCTTGTTGGTATAAATAAAGCTGCAGTAAACACAGCAGTTTTAGCAGAAATAGGTATGTTACCTATTGCTATTGATGAGACTTTTGTTGGATATTGCAAATACATAAAAAATAGTTATGCTTCAAATGCCTATAAATGTAGTTTAGATTCAAATAATGGTTTTGCGGTCAAATAAAAAAACTGTTCTTTCAAAAATAGGGTTTGATCATGTATGAGATTTTTTTTTATTAATAGATATATATCGATACATGATATCAAATTTTATAAAAATAGGAATAAGTAAAAGAGGGACGAAAGACACCAAAGGGACAGTCAAACTCGTAAATCTAAAACAAACTGACAACGCCATGGCTAAAAATGAAAAAGACAAACAGAAAAACAATAGTACACATGACACAACATAGAAAACTAAAGAATAAACAACACGAACCCCACCAAAAACTAGGGGTGATCTCAGGTGCTCCGGAATGGTAAGCAGATCCTGCTCCACATGCGGCACCCGTCGTGTTGCTTATGTGATTACAAATCCGGTAAATAGTCTAATTCGGTAGGTCAAATTCATGAAAGGGAAGGGGATTGTAGTTACGACGTAAGGAACATATCCGATATCATTTGTGAAACGATTATTCCATAACGGTCAACCAACTCGTGATGGCGTCCGTAAAATTTACGAAGGGATGATTTCAACTTCACCATTTGGAACTCTTGGTTTAATAGCTTCCTTGTGAGCAGTAACCCTCTATCAAGAAAATCATGATAGGAAATGCAAGCACGGGAATATCGTATCAATTGGGAGATATATACCCCGTATGCAGGTGCTGCTGGAATGTTGCTACTTAGAAATGGAAAGTTCACAATTGGAAAGCTGAAATCATCTCTTTTGTCGTAAAGTTTTGTCTTCAACCGACCCTCATAGTTATCTTAATATTGAACAGGGTAGACACCGTAAATTACCGTTGGAAAAAGGTAAAAATGTCCTCTCTGTAAAAAGGAAGTAGAAAATGAATATCATTTTACCTTAAAATGTCAAATTTTAGAGAATATAGTTCCAGATTTCACCAAAATGTCTGATGAGGAAAAATTTGTATGTATGTTAACTTTTAATGAGTATGACGTAACTAACATTATTGTCAAGGAATTAAATGATTTATATGTATTAAGAAACAGCCTAGCTGATAAGAAAAACTAGTGGATGTAAAAAAATATTACTATTTAATTTTTTCGTATAATATTTGTAATGATATATTTTATAACAAGTGCATTAATATGAATGATTGTACTTGTACTTTCAAATTTGCAAAGGTATCACCTCCTCCAAAACATTTAAATATTGTCTTATAGAATATGAATGTTGTTTAAATTTAGACATTACATGTTTCTAATGATTGTCATGTTTGTCCTTGTAACACTCCAATATTTGAATTTAACACCAATAAAATGATTTGATTTGATTTGAATTGTGAATCAATGCCATTTTTACCAAAATCTATATCAATAATTATTGTACAAGTTATAAGTGAATGTTGGTCATAAATTGTACAAGTTTTTATTTGTACAGGCAAGTGTTGTACAAAATGAAATTTGTACAAAGTCAAAATACAAATTACAACGTGTGCTATATTTTTGTACAAATTATAATTTGTACAAAATGATAACTTGTATACAACATATATGTAACAGTTACATGTATATATAATTTTCATCCATTTGTATATCATTCTATTCTACTATTCTAATAATATCGCAAAGCAAGTACATGGTGGACACACTTCTGCATGCGTTGACACATTTGTTTTCTGTAAGTGTGCATAGATATCAATGATTTGATTTACTTGTATATTTATTTCTAACGTCAAAACATTTTCCTATCATTAATTTGTGTAAGATAAGGAATGTTATTTTGCACTCGACAATGTGCGCGTATTTATACGATCGGTTACTAGTCAGAACAAAAGTCAAATCTCTGTGGCAACAATACATCGGAATGCCCTCACTTTCGTCGCGATATAAAAAGCGTCAAACCGGCCAGCTGATTATGTTCACAGAGATATCAAATTGCTAACAGGAAAAGTTTGATATCAAACAAAAACTATTGTCCTACTGAAAACTGTTTTCTATATTAATGATAAATAGATCTACTGATTGACAACATTTTTCATTCGTTGTATCTAAAGTTGTTTAATTTAAAGTCTGAGACTGCTCAATTTGATTTTTATTACTTGTTTTAAGTTTTTTTTATTTGGATGACTTATGGTGTCTTCAAACTTCTGACCAACAGTATTTTTCCATTTTTCTTTGTTTGGAATATATTTTTCCATTTGAGTATTCATAACCAGGTGTAATCGGTTACCGTATTGGATTGGATTGTTTGTAAGGATGGTTTATTTTCTTTTAAGAAATGATATGTTTTTTGTCTATCCCCATATTTACTATGTTAACAGACTAACACAGCGTGACCTATAATAGAATCAAATAGTCGGTAGACTATTTTCGGTAGCCACATTTTAATTCCTCCATTGCATCATCACTGCAAATAGAATTAGTCGGTATAACCATATGATCGGAAACAATGAACTAAGCAGACTGTTAACACTAACAACTATCGATAGGGTCAAACAACATTTTCGACATGATTAGTTCATGTAAGCGTTAATTTTGTTACAGGTACGAAATTTTAGTGATATGTGGCCTATTACATTAAACCGGTCATTAATGTAATGTAATTTCATGATTGTGAATTATTCTTGCGGTTTTCGTGGCATACATTGTGACGTGTTATCGTTTTTATTCTATATGAGAAATAACGTAGTTATATTAGAAAAATATTGCATTCAAATATGTTTCATATTGAAATCACATCGCCGTTACATTAGAAACATATCGCATTGAAATGATAAAATATAGTAGTATCATTGAATTATAAGTGATTTTGGCTTCGAAAACAATTGAATTCATCGAAATGGCATGACACTTTGTTGCTTCATGATATTTATTGAATGTTTAAATCGCAAAAGGATAAATCGTACTCTGTTTCTCGTATTAATATAAATTGCTTTTTAATATGTTACAAAATTCGTGAAAATTATACAGCAGACGTTTGTCGTGTTTAATGTCACCCTGTATTAAGCAGAATCGCCATTACTTTTTACTGAGAAATCTTCCGTTTTTCATACAAATGTCAACATTCGTCTGAAATTTCCCTCAATGCAATTCGTTGATATAAGACAATATCGCTATTTCATTTAAAAAATATAGATTCTACCACTGCATCGAGTGTAATACGATATTGATCAACTCGAGACAGTTGAATTTTCAAATTCAAAACGCGAGGCTCGGCGTTTAAAATATTTTTAATCTAACTGTCAAGAGTGAATAAATATCGTTTAAAATGAGATGTGGTTGTGGAATGGTTTCTCTGATGATTTTCAAACAATACGCAGGAAAAAGTATATACCTTCTTTGCGACTGATCTGCCAAAAAATGTGGTCTTTCTATGTGACTCCATCAGGCATGGTCGCCTTTTCTCATGTGTTCTCAAATTATTGTTACTTTTGATATCGAAATATGCAGTGTATTTAATATGCGAATCCTGCAATGTCATTTTTACTGTATCCGTGATGAATTTATAATGTTGAATGTTAAATAAACAGACGACACATTTATGATTTGTGAATTAAATAAGAAATAATATATATAATGTGTTCTGTTATAAGTTTATGATATAGTTTTGAGATGCCGACGAGTTTTCATCGGGCATAGTTCACGAACAGAACTTGCAAGAAGTTTTAAAGTAGCAGTTATAATTCATTTGCAGAAAAATGAAACCTTTAACATAACTATTTATGTTGTACTACTCAAAACAGGTTTTGTTATCAGCTTGTTGATAAATAATCAAATTCCACTATGCTGATTTCGTTATGCGATTCATGTTTACCGTCGAATAATGATACCAGACTTTAATTCTCACTGAAGGACTATTCATTTCTATGCACATACGTTGCATTTTCACAGAAAGAAATTAAACAATTTTCAATATATAAAGTCCTAATTCAGCCGACTGTCTGAAAAAAATAAGGAAGTCAACAAGGATTGATTATATACACATGGAAAAAAGTATTGCAACACCTTGATTTTTCAAAACTGGAAACAGCAGGCTCTTATTTTGGCTGGAATATGATAAACTAAATTTTACGGACGCCATCACGAGTTGGTTGACCGTTATGGAATAGCTGTTTCACAAATAATATCGGATATGTTCCTTACGTCGTAACTACAATCCCCTTACCTTTCATGAATGTGACCTACCGAATTAGACTATTTACCGGATTTGTAATCACATATGCAACACGACGGGTGCCACATGTGGAACAGGATCTGCTTATTTTTCCGGAGCACCTGAGATAACCCCTAGTTTTTGGCGGGGTTGGTATTGTTTATACTTTAGTTTTCTGTGTTGTGTCATGTGTACTATTGTTTTTTTGTGTTGTCAGTTTGTTTAAGATTTATGAGTTTGACTGTCCCTTTGGTATCTTTTGTCCCTCTTCTATTTGTAAAATAATATTGATACGTATTTAATGACATTGGCATGAAAACGGACAAAAAAATTATGAAAAAAAAATGTTTTATCTCAAACTTTTTATAACAAAATGAAGTGTTTTTGGTTCGAAAAAAATGCATTTTACCACTTTTACTGTAGTCGAACTTTATAATGTCAGACATTTCAAAATTAGAATCTTCTGATTCTTGCCATAGGTCGACTAATTTGTTGCTAAGGTAGCAACAACCATTCCTGACGAAGGGTATTGTTTATTTCATGACGTGTTTGAACTGGTGTGTCATATCGTGCACTTGTGCGCCCAATAGTGTCCCATATATGCTCGAAATGGTTGAAATTCGGGCTACGATCGGGCGATGGAAGTTTAACCAAATTCCATTGGAACAATGAGTCTTCCTCCACGATGCTAAATTCCATCTTTTGCGAGCTCTGTACTATATTTGATACAGGGAACTGTATGTCTGTTCTTAGGCAAAGGTCCCCAAAATAAATTATCCTATCGCACAATAACCAGTAGCAATAAGCCGATCTCGAACAATTCTTGTTTGAAGGCTCCTGTATTGTCATCACTCTCTTTTAAGGATTGTATTGTTTGAAGTGGGTTTTCTTCTGACCAACCTTTATTATACTTGATTTCCCCTAGCAGATGTTTTAGGGGGTCTTCTTGATCTAGGAAGGTTTTTAACAGCGTTGGTTGCCTGATTTTTATTCTCAAAACGACTTATAGCGGAATGGTAATGACCAACAATGCGTGCAATTGTCAGAGCGACATACCTGCTTCTCTCATTCTGATTATCTGCCATCTTGCTGCAGTTATGTGTTATGGATGACCAATTACAAGGTGTCAATCCCATTACTTTATAAACTTGCTTATTTAAAGTGTTGAAAACAATGAGGATAAAAAACATTTGTTTTATTGTCTGCGGGTACAGTAGCTGCATGTGGAGATAAGAACTTATCGAGTTGATGTTTGTTGATTAAACTCAAGTGATATTTAAATAATGTTAAACTATTTCAACAATTATATCACAAAAAAATAAAGCGATTTGTTTTAATTTGAATTTTAATTTCGTGTTCCAATACTTTTTTCCATGTGTATGTATGCATATTAAGTGAATGAAAGTCTGAGGTAAAATATCAATAATTGCCTTAAAAATAACTTGTATTGCTTATATAGTCGATTCTATTTTCCCTGATAATTTGTCCAGATCCCGATATCTATATAGGATTACATTTATCATTTCTTATGACGCGCTATAGCTTAATACATATATATTTGGCAGTTAAGCCAATCCACGTCACCGAAAAGTTTCGGTTTCAATCTCAATATACATCGCATGCTAATAAAGTTAACCTCATCAGAGCTTTTCCATTATGCTTGAATTTAAAGATGTGATTGACCAACCTGCTTTATTTGTTTAAATGTCTGCTTAAGCATTATAATTAAGATTGAGCAATTATTTATACAAACAAAGCAAGTAAGCCAATCAAATGTATAAACAACAAGCATTATGATCTAATGGAAGCATTTTAGATAACAAAGACCATTCACAAAACGATCTTTTTAAATTACTGTACGATGATGACTGATGTACCCATATTTTGACTATTTTATTTATTGTGTCTATTGAACGCATCAATGTTAATATAACGGAATTTGATGAGACCGTCATCAAAGTGAAAGGGTAGGCGCTATAAAACCAGGTTAAATCCACCATTTTCTACGTTTGAAAATGCCTGTATCTAGTCAAGAATATGACAGTTCTTGTTCATTCGTTTTTGATGCGTTTTGTTATTTGATTTTGCTATGTGATTATGGACTTTCATTTTTCTATAAGTACAGTATTTTTGTGATTTTACTTTTTTTTTCATTTCATGTTTGAATGAGTGGAAATTTTTTCATCTTACACAAACAAAAATACATATGTTGGATACACCCATGTTTAACTTAGTAAGCTCATACGACTAGCTTGCATTTCAAATTGTTAATATCATCAACATTTACGTCATTTCTAGACTATTTTCAGTTGTTGCATGTCCTATAAAACAACAATCAAAATTCATAGCACCTTCAACAATTTCATATCAGGAATGATTACATTAACACATCGCGTTCATAGTTAGAATGAATCCCCTTCAGAGAAAAATATGATGGCTTCTGCTGCTTCAACTATACTATTTTGGACTTTAATCTTGTTATCATTCATGAAAAAGTAATTTTCTAATGAAATTGTCTTAAAACATAGATTCCAATCGAGTATTGTGAATTTTCAAAAAGTAAACAAACCCAGTTTTTCATATCATCATTTATTCTACAATAGACATACTCTCATACTACAGTGAACATGAACTTACTTGATTCAAATGTTATGCACACTGATGTATGAAATACATAATAGTTTTCAACATTAGTTTTGGTCAAGGTAGAACATGATGGCTTATTTTCTTCTTTCTTGTATACTTAGGTCTTTCAACCTTTTGTTCTGATTATTATTTTTTTTCTTCCGCCATTTTTTTTGTTCCTTCGCTGTTTTTGTTTTTGTTTCGCAAGATGTAGCTTAGACATATGGTATATGATATCGAACAATTAATACGCTTTAGAAAGTGACACCGCATAACAAAAATCTTTTCCATGTAAGAGTTATCTCCCCAACACTGTTTTTCTTGTTATCGCTTAATCTTCGCAACCGTATAAGAAACCGACAAATTTATTTTACCAAATTGCTCGTTATATCCTCAGGATGATTTGATTAATTTTGACCGAAGCTATCCGGAGACTCCATATGAGAGTTATTTCCCCTTTTATATTTAATATAAGTGATATGCATTATAACTGAACAACCATAAATGAGAGAGGCCTAGGGTTTTGATTTGAGGTCCTTGGTCTCAAAATGAAAATGAGGTCAAGATCAGAGGTCAAGGTCATGATAATTTTTTTTATTTTGGCTTGTTATCTCTTATTTTTAGAAATCATTTATAAGATATCGGACAACCGGAAGTGACCTTTTGTAAACCGGAAGTAGCTATTTTTTGTACAAAATCAATGTAAAAGTTTATAGAAACCAGATATTTTTGGAATCAGTGTCAAGTTAACTATCAAACTATTTTTTTACATAAAAACCATTTATTTTTGGAATCAGCGTACAATAACCTGTCATTTGATGCTGCAACTGACATTTAAAATCAAATTTTAATATTTCCATTTTTAAATAGATTCTTACTGGTTGAAAGACCTTGTACAATTGATTTTAAATTTTATTATACATTTTTTAGCACTATGGAGTGAGTGGTCTAATTTAGGAGAGTGTTCAGTGACGTGCGGAGAAGGGCAGCAGTATCGGACCAGAAACCGTTTATGGTCTTTCGCTCAAAAAGAAATAAATGAAACATCAATCGAAGAATTTCAGTGTAACCAAATCCAATGTCCAGGTACTTCAAAAAGTAATGACTATCGAGAAAACTCAGTCCAATAAAAAAATAATGACGAGAACGTATCTAATACTAACTTATCGTGCCTTCGTTTTGACGGAAAATTTAGACTGAAACACAGATTATCTTACAACCATAAAAATTTGATACCGACTAAGTCAAAGAATATGCTTTACAATACTAATTTGATAACGATTTCTTCAATGAATATCTAGCCATATATTTTGTAAGCTTTTATAACTAAATATTCGGATGGCGACTTAATTTAAGAAAAAAATTTAAAATATTACTATGATGCCGACTTTATCACATACTATGTCTTACTATAATAATGTGTGGTTTAAATAACATCGACAATAATATGTTCGTCCAATTAGAAAACCGATGATCAGCAAATACATCCTCGCTGCTACCATTGTTTAGTATCATTGAGACATCAAGAACGAATTTGAAACTATTATAAACTGTGTCGAAAACATTTATGTCCGTCAGCAGTGAGCTTATGAAATTGATGTTAATCTTTTTCCCATTTATCCCATGAAACATTGTAACTTTTGATATCGACATATATAACATATATAATAGTTATCAAAACTAGTTTTTGTCAAAGTGGAACTTGTTAGCTTACTTTCTTCTCTCTTCTAAAAGTTGTTTTAGGACAATGGAGTAATTGGTCTAATCTAGGAGGGTGTTCAGTGACGTGCGGACAAGGAATTCAGTATCAGACCAGAAATCGTTTCTTATCTTGCGCTCAAAAGAACGAAACAGCCATCGAAGAAACAGTCTGTAATCAAACCAAATGTCCAGGTATTTAAAAATTTAAACACTATTGAGAAAACTTATTCAAATCGAGTACAACTTAATGATGATAATATATTTAAACATGCAAACCTTCAACTTACTTATTGCTGTTGATTTGTGAGAAATGTAAAAGGTAACAGGTGAAGGACATCTTAACAGCAATGACACAAGGGGGAATCGAACGCCAAATTCAAATAAAAGTACACAGTTGAAAAAAACGAAACAGCCATATAAGAAAATTTGTGTAATCCAAGCAAATTTCCAGGTACTACAAAAAGTAATAACTATCGAGAAATCTCGGTCATATGGAACAAGCCAATGATGAAAACGTATCTAATACACCCCTGAATTTGACTCAGTTCATATTGCTGTTGATTTATTCGAACTAAAATAGAAATTAACCAGGTAGAAGACACTATAACACGAATGACAAAACAAAATGAATCAAACATCGAATTAAAAAAAAAGTACAAAAATTAGATGGTTCAAAAGTAACTAGAAAGACCTTCTAGAAAGATGCATAGCCAACAAAGATACATGAAAACAATTGATATGCCATACCTTATACGGACTCATTTTGAGGCATATCAGAAAATAGGGGGGAAATGACAAATTTACGCGGCAGTTCTGTTGAATCGCACGTTCAAATACATTTTGTCTATGAGTGCTTTAAAATTTTGGTAACGTGGTAATTAATTTACGTTTTTTGATTGAGTTAGGCCTGCCAATTGATATTTTATCGTGTGTTTTTCTATTTTATGATGTTATGCTATTGTTTCAGAAAAAGGAGACGGTTTGGATCCATTAAAACGTTTAATCCCGCTGTAAATGTAATTGTGGGGCCCTTTATAGCTTGTTGTTCGATGTGAGCCAAGGCTCCGTGTTGAAGGCCGTACATTGACCTATAATGGTTTACTTTTTTAAAATTGTTATTTTGATTGAGAGTTGTCTCATTGGCACTCACACCAAATCTTCCTATATCTATAGACTCTTAATGATATTTTGCATAGCCAGCATTCTTTTCAATATTGTTATATCAGAGCTTTTTCTAATATCTTAGGTCAAGATACTTTTAGGTGTAATACACCAAATCATGGTACTGAACATCCGGTTGTGTAACAAAGACTAATAGGGGGAAATCAATGGTGGTATTACATGTTTATACTTATTTTTTTGTGGTTTTGCTATTATCATAAGTTGAAATATTCAATAGAGTTAACTTAAGACTAATACACTAAAAACATAATCCTTCGTCTTTGAAGTTTCCTTGCTATATCACGGACGGTGTTCCAAATCTTATATTAATATCTCTTGACTTTTGCCGCTGTGAATGTAACGTGTTGTCAAAGAAGATTTCCTATGATTTTAGCAAATGAGAAAACAGAAAATTTGTAGTCATACAATAATAGTTATGTAGCCTCAGAATAACAACATAAATTAGTTGTCATCACGTCAGAATAATGTGTTTGCGGAGGGTCTAGTTTCTCCCTGCACACTATTAAATTGAGAGCAAGTACGTTGAAAAGCCGGCTCAAGCAGTCGGATTCATGAACATATGACATTGTTATAAGTAATGTTATATTTACTGCTAGACGTCAAGCATCCATTATTCATAAGTTTAAAAAAAAAAAAAAAGGTTTTAGGATGCCCGACAATTATCAGGCGAATTGACTTCTTCATAAACCAAACAAAGCAAACGTTTCACTTTTCTCTAAAAATTTGTTCATACTGGGCCTTTTATAATCTTCGATAAAATTGAGAATGGAAATGGGGAATGTGTCAAAGAGACAACAACCCGACCAAAAATTAAAAAAAAAAACAGCAGAAGGTCACCAACAGGTCTTTAATGTAGTGAGAAATTCCCGCACCCGGAGGCGTCCTTCAGCTGGCCCCTAAACAAATATATACTAGTTCAGTGATAATGAACGCCATACTAATTTCCAAATTGTACACAAGAAACTAAAATTAAAATAATACAAGACTAACAAAGTCCAGAGGCTCCTGACTTGGGACAGGCGCAAAAATGCGGCGGGGTTAAACATGTTTGTGAGATCTCAACCCTCCCCCTATTCCTCTAACCAATGTAGAAAAGTAAATGCATAACAATACGCACATTAAAATTCAGTTCAAGAGAAGTCCGAGTATGATGTCAGAAGATGTAACCAAAGAAAATAAACAAAATGACAATAATACATAAATAACAGCAGACTTCTAGCAGTTAACTGACATGCCAGCTCCAGACTTCAATTAAACTGACTGAAAGATTATGATTTCATCATATGAACATCAGGCACAATCCTTCCCGTTAGGGGTTTAGTATCATACCATCATAACATATATGAGAAGAACATGACCCGTGTCATGCCAACAACTGTTTTTAGAACAAATGTGTTTAGTTCCGACGCAAAGACCTTATAAGTGACTCAATATTAACGCCAAAATATGCAATCTTTAATGACTTGACAACAGTATCGTAATTATATCCCTTCTTAATAAGTCTGTTCAAAGGTTTTGTAAGTTTATGAGGTGAATACTGACACCTTTGTGCTTTTTAAAGAATATTTCCATAAAAAAATTGGATGTGAAATACCTGAACGTATAAGAAGTCTGCATGTTGAACTATATTTACGAATGATGTCTTTATACCGATGATAAGATTTAGTAAATGTTTTGACTAGTTTGTGATATCGAAAACCCTGGTGTAATAATTTTTCAGTAATACATAAATGTCTCTCGTTAAAATCTAAAACATTGTTACATACACGGGCGAATCGTACAAGTTGAGATATATAAACACTGTAAGATGGTGACAAGGGAACGTCACCATCTAAAAACGGATAATTAATTTTAGTATTCAGCTTTCCGTTAGAGATATAGATATCAAGATCGAGGAAAGGGCAGTGGTCATTGTTAGTATTAGCTTTATTTAAAGTAAGTTCACCAGGATAAATTTCATTAATATACATACTGAAGTCGTCATTATTGAGAGCCAAAATATCATCCAAATATCTAAAAGTATTATTAAATTTGTTTATCAGATGTTGTTTTGATGGGTCTTTGCTTATTTTTGTCATAAATTGTAACTCATAACAATACAAAAAGAGGTCCGCGATAAGTGGTGCACAGTTAGTCCCCATTGGAATTCCGATAATCTGACGATACGGAATATATAGATATAGGAAGATGTGGTATGAGAGCCAATGAGACAACTCTCCATCCAAGCAACAATTTATAAAAGTAACCCATTATAGATCAAGGTACGGCCTGCACGACGAATCCAATATAGTTTGGATTATTAGAAAGGGCCTTATGTCTTATGCCCTCGTTATTTGCATTTTTGTGGGTAATTGTCTAACTGGCAATCAAACCCAATTACTTATTTATATGTATACGCGCAGATGATTAAATCTTTAGCAAACATTCAGTTCTTCTTATTGTTTTGATATAACATGTATCGTCAATAAATATGTTATGCTTTTCTACTTTCAAGTTTTCAAATGGGATCACTTAAACGAAAGAAACCTCACCTTTGAAGAAAAGAAAGAAATAATGAAACACGAACTGTTTGAAATCAAATCGAATTTGACCGTCGATAAAAAGAATACATCGTCTGCAATAAGACGTAGAACATCAGCACCTGATCACAGGCATTCTGCTTCTTCATTTGGTTATGTTGGAATAATACTGCTAGTAGTACCATTGGCTCTTCTTGTTTGTGCAGATTGCATAAGATGTTGTCAGCCAAAAGAGAAATCTAGAAATAAATGAATTTGCCTAAGTAAAAGCTAAACAGGTGTTGAACTGACAGTTAGTGAAATTGAGACATAATGAATAAAATTTTGAAGTGATAACAAATAAACTATTTTTCCTTTCAATACAAATTAAAATATCGAAAACGTATGTCTGGCGTACTTGATTATTATCCTAGTACCTTTGATAACTATTTACACTACTGGGTCGATGCCACTGCTGATGGACGTTTCTTCTCGTAGGGTATCACCAGCCCAGTAGTCAACACTTAAGCGATTAATAATGTGGTCATTTTTGTAAATTTCTTGTTAACAAAACTTTGATTTTTTTCGAACAAAATAAGGATTTTCGTATTCCATGCATAGATAAACTTAGCCGTATTTGGCACATCTTTAAGGATTTTTGAATCCTCAATGCTCTTTAACTTTTTGGTTTGGCTTTTTAAATATTTTGATATGAGAGTCACTAATTAATCTTATGAGGACGAAACTATTTACTATTCACTGTGTGTTAGGTGTATTTTTCTGATGTAGAATAATTAGTTAAAAGACAACTAATTCATGAATAAAACACCAAATAGCATATGATATAATACTGTTTTTATAAATTCATGATATAGGTAAAGTGGTTCGAACGGGTTCCCATCGCGCCTACAGGCATCCAGGTGCAAAGTAGGAAAAAAATCAATATATAGTAAGAATAGGTCACGAAAAGAGCATTTCCTATCATGATTTTCTCGATAGAGGGTTACTGCTCACAAGCAAGCTATTAAACCAATAGTTCTATATGGTGAAGTTGAAATCATCTCTTCGTACATTTAACGGACGCCATCACGAGTTGGTTGACCAAATGATATCGGATATGTTCCTTACGTCGTAACTGCAATCCCCTTCCCTTTCATTAATGTGACCTACCCAATTAGACTATTTACCGGATTTGATATCACATAAGCAACACAACGGGTGTGGAGCTGGATCTGCTTACCCTTCCGGAGCACATGAGATCACCTGTAGTTTTGGTGGGATTCTTGTTGTTTATTCTTTAGTTTTCTTTGTTGTGTCATGTGTACTATTGTTTGACTGTTTGTCTTTTTTAGTTTTAGCCATGGCGTTGTCAGTTTAATTTAGATTTATGAGTTTGAATGTCACTTTGGTATCTTTCGTCTATCTTTTAAGTCATAGTTCCATGCATTCAAGATTTATAAGGTCGAGTACAAATCAGTGCAGTTAAGTATAGTTATGATTGCTGTACTAAGTACACTTAAAGAAGCATGACGATCCAATCGTGAAGGTGGGCAAGGAATTCGTGTTTCTTTCTCGAACGTAATTTACATATAAAATATATATATATAAATTAAGAAAAATTCAGGTAAAAAACAAATGTTATTCTCCGAAGAAATTATGCGTTCTAATTTTTAATTTCCACCTGTGTCAATCAGTGTCATAAAAGTGATGTTATTTCATCACAGCATGTTTGCTTGTGTTTTTTAATTGATTGAAATTTCCACTGATTGTGTACTGTTTTGTGAATCGCTGATGTTAAAAGTGCATTCACATGATTATCCTTACATGATAGGTATACCGGTATTTAAGAGTCCAGTGGTAAGTTGCAAATGTTTCATTGAATATTCACTAAGCATATTCTTTTAGCAAATTTCTACCGTTTGATAAAAGTTGCAAGACTGATTCAATTATCATCGATTGGACAGTTTCGCTACGATGATATATTCCGTATGACGGAACTGGTGTTCAGTATAAGCACTAATGTTTGATGTTAATCAATTCAATCTTAATAGCAACAAGCAAAAATATAAGGAAGTATAACAAGGAAATACAAAATAAAACAACACTTAACTGTATATTTTTCAGATGTCATTGCCATTTTCCATCATTCCATTTCAATAACTACCTGTAAATTCTCAATAAAAAATATGTATTTTGCACCAGTACAAAAAAAAATTTTAAGCGTTTGCTCAATGCAATGAATTATTTCAAAAATATTCTTTTTCTAAGATTGTGTTATTTAATATTCTTCTTAGCTCCGCCAATAATAGTTTTAAAAAACTTTATGAATAGGAATACGTGTGTACTCTGTTTCCAATCGTCTTTTTGTGCTAATACATGCATAAATAAGAAATCGATGTATAAGTTATGTAACTATAGGAAAAGCTTCTTTTTTTTGTTTAATTTACAATATTAATGTCAATGAGAGTTGTTAAACTTTTGGACTGATATGATCGATACAAAATAGTACAAAAATGTTTCATTTTAATTCATCTATGGATCGTACTTTGAGAAGTGTAGATTTGATGGCAAATTTGAAATGAAGATGGTAAGGAACACGCTGCTTTTAAGTTTGATCACATGGTTTGCAATGGACACTAGTAGTCATGGGTCATCCGAATGCATATCAGGTAAATCCTTCTTTTTAATTCAGCGAAAATGTGAGTTGCAAACATTCCATTTGTTTGCACTTTCGTTTATTTAAAAAAAAGCTTTTTTTATCTTATTCTTTTTATGTTTTACAGCAAAGTACATCATCGACAGTTAAAATAAGAATTTACAAAATATCCCCTTAAGATTTTTGTCAATTTGAACACTTAACAACAAACAAACTATGGTATTTGTTAATCTTTAAAAATGTAAAAATGTAGGCTTAATTCAATTACCAGTTATCACTCGATTATATGAAGTTTTTTTTAGTAAAATAATGCTCTAATATAATGATATAAATATTGTAAACTATTAGCATCAATTAGGCTGCGAAAGCTCTGCAAGTCCAAATGGCCAATTGATCTTTTCAGATAACTTGAAGTCCGTCTTCGTCGTCGTTTTCACTCGACAAAAATCTTCTCCTAGTTTGAAATTACTTAACAAATTAAACCAAACATGTCAGCAATCATTACTGGAGTATCAATTAACAAATATGTCCGAATATGCAGCCTACCAACCAAAATAGCCGCCATGGCTACAAATAGAACATGTGGTTTAATTCAATGTGTTATTTATTATCAAGAAATTCCTTATATTGCTAAAGACAGAAATAGCGGACAAGGTTAAAATGTTAAAAAAAATTGACATTAAATATTTGGCACAATATTTTAGTTCCTCAATGCTCTAATACTCTTCAACCTTGTACAAACGGACGAAACTTAACGAATCGTTCAGGAACAGTAGTTTTTAGCAGTTAGAGATTTCAATCGATTTCGCAGCGTGCTTGAAGATAACAGTTAACAATTTGATATTCTTTTTCCATATGTTTTTTTTGTTATTATTTTATTTTTCAAGATGAAACATATGAAATTACATAATACAGTATTAGACACAAGTATAAAACGTTAATTAACACTTGTAAGAACGATTAAATCATAATGGTTTATATAACAAAATATAAACATTACATTGTTTTTGTTAATTAAATGCTGCTTCTAACAATTGAACTTCTGATCCATTTTTATTTCTTGTGTAGGGGTTAAAAACTATACAGAGTATTTTTCTATTTTAATTCAATACTTTAAATATTCTATCCCACCATATTGAAATATGCTCTTACATCTACATTTGTATATAAAGTATTTAAGAAATAACAAGATATTATTGACTATTTTACTGTTGACAATATCCTCAGACACACCTAAAATGACCTCCTTTGCACTAAAAGGCAAGAAGATGTCATAACTGCTTATCCAATCTATAATGGAAAACCAGAAGTTTTTTGTTATATTACATTCCAAATATATTTTCTCTAGCATCTGAACAAAATGCACATAGTTCATTTTGTTTTAATTTACATTTATATAAAAAGGAATTACCTGGTAAAATTTGTTACATAAAGATAGTGATAATACTTTATTATCCTCTAGAAATAGATTGTAGTAACATTTTGGTTCTTTTTTAACTTTATATACAAATTTATTATCAATATTATCAAGTTTAGAAGTACCTTCTATCCTACTTATCAATCTATTTTGAATAGCACTTAAAATACCATAAGACTCTACAAAATTGATTCTGATATTATACTTTTGCTCAAATTCTTTATATGAGAATAATGTATTATTATCTGACACCAGATCTTGTGTACAATTTGGAAATTGATATGGCGTTCATTATCACTGAACTAGTATATATTTGTTTAGGGGCCAGCTGAAGGACGCCTCCGGGTGCGGGAATTTCTCGCTACATTGAAGACCTGTTGGTGGGCTTCTTTTGTTGTTTTTTCTATGGTCGGGTTATTGTCTCTTTGACACATTCCCCATTTCCATTCTCAATTTCACTTCAACTCACAATTGTTACGTAACGGCAAGTTACGTCAAGTTACGGCGATTTCCGTCCGGTCTTTAGATGTTGAGAAATCTCTAATCTGCTTTCTTATATTTTGACAAAAGGTACGAACAAAAATAAATTTAGGGTACCACGATAAAAATAAGAGTAATTTTTTTATCCAGTAAAACAGCATTCTTTTTTTAATCAAAAGAATCTTTGAAAATCATAGCATATCGCAAATAATGTCTGAAAATAAAGAAAAATAATTTCAACTATACATACGTCCGATGCGTAATTACTTATGTTAACCACGATTGCACACATTTGCGCGGGAATTATTAAAGCAAGCTTTTCACAATTAACAGTTTGATGAAAAAATAAATGTATCGTCAAAATTTGTTTTTTATTGAGAACTAGAAAATACCATCAACAAATTGTCAATTGTCGAGTATTTAGACAAGAATGCTGCAATGTTTTGTAATGTGAAGTAATTCTCGGGGGGAAAGGGATTTTGCGATGAAGGTTTTTTATATCAATGTTACTGTTAAATGTGATAAAAAGTAATGTGGCCATAGAAACAAATATGAAACGGAACAAATAATGCACTGCGTCTGTGGACTAATTCCGCCTTTGAGCTTCAATTAAAGATCAATAAATTAAATTGAATATGATTATTGATCGGTTAACTTTCAGTTACAAATATGTCACGAATGTTCCCGATGAAAACGAAATAATACACTGAAAGAGTGGTTCAATTGGTGAGTATCAATAGACACATCGCAAGGTTGCAAAGTGAGGAATTTGAGCATATATTTAGGAATTCTAATAGAGTTATCCTATCCCCCCCTTGTTGGTATTATATGTTCACCTTTCGCACGCCCAGAAATTTATATCTCTAACAAAAATTAAAGTTTGAAACTGGTAGTTGCATGCTGTTTTAGGGTTCTTAATAGGCAAACGCTATCGACGTTTCGTGATGCTTTGATTATGACTTTAAAAATATGTAAAAATAAAGGATCCTCAAAACGAGACTTGTGTATAATTCGTCAAGTGTATCTTTTGTCAGATTTAAGTAAGCACTATTATGTCCATTTGTTTAGTTCATACATTGTCATTACAACGCAGTTTATGCGACTGTCATACGAGTGATAAGTTTAAGTAGCTATAAATCCAGGTTAAATCCACCATTTTCTACATTACCAAATGCATGTACAAAGTCAAGAATTTGATAGTTGTTTTCCTTTTGTTTGCAGACATGAGGTAATACAAACTTGTAATTTTAATGCATGGTAATGCATTACATTTTCCAAGTAATTGCATGTTATGTGTAATGCAGCAATTTTTGCATTACAGGTAATTATAATATAATGCATTACTTGGGGAAAAGGTTGCATAATTTCACGCATTACATTGCATTAAATGGCATTAATTTTTTTTTACATATCATATATCAAGTAATTTTTTTTTTCGTGGTCATAAGTCTTGAGTCAGCAGTGGTACAAATTCGCAATGATTTCAGTTCTTCTAGTAGATCGTAATTGTTAGTATTAGTTAACTGTTAGTAGTTCAAGTTGACTTTAGTACGAGCTTGTAAAAGTATAAATGGACTTGCTTCCCTGTAATGAAAACTGAGTCTATTTTACAGTACAAAAGTTATGAGACACAAATCAAACAAATGTTTACTACTATAGGAATCAATGGTGAGGTCTTATTGACTTGTCCTTAGTAAATGTAAAAGACTCCCACCTTCACCCCAAGTCCACGATGTCTAAGTTTGGAATAAAATGACAGGCGTTAGGTCTAGCAAAGTGATATGCATATGTGACGCCTATGAGATTGACCTTGAATGCCGTTTAATCTTTTTGAAATGACAAACAGAAGCGAATATGGTTTAGGAGTTGGTATCTCAATATTTTACAAGTTCTCAAAACACATACAAGAGGGTGTGATGTGACCCTAGCTACTACCCCTATTTTTCATTTGATGTTTTAAATTGTCCCATACATAAATATATACGGTTTAGGGTGGGGATCTCGAACGTATCAAGTTTTCAAACAGGAGGGAGTTGGGGCCCCAGTAACTTCCGCTATATTTCATTTGATTTGTTTTATTGTTCAATACATGCGTTTATATGGTTGAGGGGTTGGGTCTCTTCTGTTTGCAAGTTATCAAACAGGATTAGGTAGGTTGACTCTTATGACTCTTTCTATATTTCATATGATTAGATATTTTGTCCCATACATGAAAATATATGTTTTAATTTATAGGTGGTGTCTCGACTGTTTCCAAGTTCTCAAACAGGAGGGTGCAGTGACCCTAGGGAACCCCCTATAATTCATTTGATTTGTTATATTGTCCAATACATAAATATGTATGGTTTATGGGTGTGGATCTCAACCGTTTTCAAATTCTCAAACAGAAAGGGGTAAAGTGGCCCCAAGAACTCCACCTATATTTCAAATAATTTGTTATATTGTCCCATACATTAATACATATGTTTTAAGGGTGGGGATCTCGACCGTTTATAAGTTATCAAACAGGAGGGGTGGGATGACTCCACATACATATCATATGATATGCTTACATTCAGGTATCATATAATCTAGTTACACAAATTGTATAAAATAAGAAACTTCCAGCTATTTTAACTTACCCATCAAAATTGAGAAAAAAAATACCCATTAAAATTGCAGTAAAATGTTTACACTTTTAAAGCATCTAACTTGGTTAAACCAACATTTATTACTGATAAAGAAAATTCTTAATTTATTAATTGTTCTAAATAATAAGGATGTTCCAAACATAAAAACATAGCCGTATTTGACACAACCTTTTTTCAACTTGTGATCTTCAGTGCTGTACAACTTTGTACTTTTTTTTCACTTTCGATCTTTTATATCTGGGCGTCACTGGTGAGTCTTGTATGGACGAGGCGCGTTTTTGGCGTATTGAATTTGATACCTAATGGTTTTTGTTGTCTATTATTCATGTGTTTCTTTGTCTAATACGTTCTCCTTTTTATTTGTATTATAGTCCAGTAATATTATGTTGTCATTTCAATGTTATATTTAACATTGTCATTAAAGTGCAAGGTTTGGCATGCCACAAAACCAGGTTCAACCCACCATTTTTTTTCTTTAAAAATGTCCTGTACCATGTCAGGACTATGGCCATTGTTATATTATTGTACGTTTCTGTGTGTGTGTTACATTTTAACGTTGCGTCGTTTGTTTTCTCGTATTTTTTAGTGTAAATTCACATATTCACATTGCGATGAGACGTGTCACGGTACTTGTCAATCCCAAATTCATGTATTTGGTTTTGATGTTATATTTGTTTTTCTCGTTTGATTTTGTCTGATGGTTGGTCCGTTTCTGTGTATGTTAAATTCAGTGTTGTGTCGTTGTTCTCCTCTTATATTTAATACGTTTCCCTCGGTTTAGTTTGTTACCCCGATTTTGTTTTTTATCCATGGATTTATGATTTTTTAACAGTGGTATACTACTGTTGCCTTTATTTACTGTCACCAGGACCATATATATTGTTAGATATACTGTTCTTAGCTATCACAAAGACTTTGCCATTACAATTGGTCAAAAAGTAATTTTGGGTTTTAGGGGAAAAAAATACTGTTTTTTTCATTCTTTTACATGTATCTTTTGGTTTTCCATTCTAGCGTTCATATCTATTTACCATGTCAAGATATATTTTGTCATCTGTCTGATTCTTTTAAAAGTTGATCGCCAAAACCCGGAATTACCCATATCCGCTTCCTGAATCGTATCAGATATCGTAATTTTCTTCTCATGTCAGCCATTTTTTTTTTTCAATGTTGTTTTTGTCAGATACGATTTTACTCGAATTTACAAATTATTTGTTAGTGATTTTCTGTATAAAGCTAGTGGTTGAAAAAAATAAACATCGCTGTCATGAATAATAATGTTAAAAACAAGTTTTGAGATCGTTTATCAGGGGACTTTGGTAAAAAGATTTGCAAAGCTATTTTTTATTTCCTCTCAAGTCGGACATGTCGAGCGTAGCTAGTAACCAAGTCGAAAGTTCGACTGCAAAATATGATGATCACAGACCTCGGACAACTTCTAATTTGAACCCCTGCCTCCAAATTGAAAAGATACAAAACTTTCGTCTTATTATTTAAAATTGCCGCCAACAGCATGAACAGTGGAACTTATTTTAAGACTACTGACGTAGTTGACTACGTATTGACGACAAACAATACACCTTAAGTATCGCTATTTTTCCGCCATTACTGGATATCAAACAGGTTCCCGTAAAAGTTTGACGTCATAAAACAAAATATCTGACGTCACAATGGAAAAGTGATTGTTGTATGCGTTAAAAGTTCAAGCGGCCGGGTCGGCTGGTCGATAAGGCAAATAGCGATAAGGTGTATATTCCTACGACTTTTGCCATTTGGGAAATCTAAACTTATTTTCTTTACAGATTTTCGGTGTTTAAACATTTCATATATTTGTTCTTTGACAGCTTAGCTAAAACCTCAGGGGATAATAAACTACATAACGATTTCTAATGTGCCCTACCTCCTACTGTGCAACTTCAAAAATTTTGGATAAATTGACGATCATTTAAGTTTATTCTGGTAAAAAAAGAAATTGTAATCAAGAATTAAAAGTATGAAAAAAAACCTGTTCAATTAGTTATGAATAACATAACATCAGGCTAGATAAGAACAATGGCACATACTTCAGCATTTATTGGATAAAACACAAAACTAGGGTGCTCACATAAGGCAGCGTAACTGCCTAAAAACGGACAACTGACCATTGTCATAAAACACTAATTAGTTTGTTGTACATTCTTTTCATCATTTTGTCAGTTGGTCACAAATTAGGCTTTGTGTTTATTATCTAATTAGCAAAGAATTACTCAGTAAATATTTGTGATTGGAATAAAGAAAACAAATGTATATAACATGTATAAGTGAAGTTAACATAATAACATAATAGTTAAAATAGATATAAACCTCATCTCTGTAATTTCTAATTATACTGGTTGATGTTAACTTGAAACCGTTATTATGTAAATATGCAATAGTCGAATTGAATAGATGTTTTCCTTGGTATTTAATTTAATGTATACAGAACAGTTATTTCATAATCTATAACATTTTCATAATCCTTTGTGACTTCAAGTTGTTTTTTGAAATGTTTGACTTTTTCATTTAATAATAACATTTACAAATGTAATGTGTAGTTCAATGCATTACTTTGCCAAAGTAATTGTAATGTAATGCATGTTTATGCTAAAGTAATTGTAATATAATGCATTACATTGCAATGTAAACCCTTATTGCCTGAATCGTTTGAGATTTTAATTTTACCATCTCAGTGTGAATTTTCTCGATGTTTGGTATTTTTGTTATTCTTCTTTTTTCATAACTTGACATGATTATTTCCAACATATTTTGAAGGACGATATTTTGGTCCCTTTAAGCGTATTTTCACAACTTTTTAAGCGTATTTTATACTTTTGGGGGCTTCTAATTATCTTAAACTGAAGGTCACTGATGAGTCTTATGTAGACAAAATGCGCGTATTAATGGCATACGATACAGTTACAGGGGAGGTGATGACGTTACTAACGTAATATGCTATTTTCGCGACGTCAAACTGTGACATATCGGGAAAAGATGCATTTTTCGACAGATTTTTATCATTCAAACTGATTTAATTTGAAAACGAGTTCATGTACCCCTATTTTTCAATTGGCAATTTGTTTCATTTTGCAGTGAGATTATGTGACCTAAATTTTTTAAAACTGTAAATAGAGGATTTTTTTTTTAATTTTCATAATCATGCAGTAAAAAAATAACGTGTTTTCCTCAATTCATGAACATTTGATAGATATGAGTTATTTCTGAAAAAAATGCATACTTTTTAGGATACTTATAAAATATTACGGAAGCGTATAAGCGCCACACATTTTTTTTTATTTTTCTTCCTATGTTTGCGTTGTAACGCGTTGTAACGCAAACCTTTGCGTTACAACGCAAACCTTGATGAAAGCCATCATAGGCTGAATTACTGTCTCCAACACGGAGCATTGGCTCACAATGAACGACGAACTATAAAGGTCCCCAAAAACGATATCCATGTTACTACTAGTATATATATTACAAAGAAAATTGAGTAAATTACGATTATAATCTTAGAAAAAATCAACCATGCTAATATAGCTATTACCGAATATAAATATTCTTCCAAAGTAAGCTCTCGTTTGAGAACTGTATAAAGTATGTTAGATTCAAACAAGCTACCCTTTGGCAATAAATGTATAGAATGAAGATGCTTTACTAATAAAATTATGTTCTCTCTATTCAAATTGCTATCCAAGCATCTTAAACATACTTCATTAAATTGAAATGAAAATTCAATAACTTTCTATCAAAGAATCTTGATCAGATTCTGATATTTAAAAAAAAATGTTTCTTATTATTAACGCATTTTAAAGCAGAAAGATCATTTTGACTTTTTGACTTTAAAGGTAAAAAACAATGTCATACAATTGTGAAACCCACAATTGAATGACATAATTCTTTATCTTTAAATTTTAATATGACTATATACTAAACTATATCTATTTGATGCACAAATCAGTCTTAATTTATGTATAATTGCACTTCAATTATTCCATTATTCCTATGCATATTTATTATAATGATTTATCCTTGTATGTATGTTTCTCTTTTTATCTACTAGTAAATCACATCCGAAATGAATGACAGACGGACATATATACAAAACTGAATGAATAATTCAAATCACGATATTTGCGTTACAACGCAAAGGTTTGCGTTATAACGCAAATGTTTGCGCTATAACGCAAAAGGTTTGCGTTATAATGCAAAAGGTTTGCGTTATTTCGCAAAAGTATGCGTTATCACGCAAACATAGGAAGAAAAACAATTACAAAAATGTGTGGCGCTTATACGCTTCCGTAAAATATAGAAATTACCGATTATTTAACAAAAAAACAATTTGTGTCTATCTTTTATAACAAAACAGTTATGTCTTTCTTTCGAAAAAGAAATTAAGGCCACAAAACTGAATTTTGAGCAAATATACAAAATTTCTACCTCATTTTACGCAAAAAGTAGCACATAAAGGTATATTTTTTATTACATACTTGATTTAATCAGGTAAAAAATAGCCTATATGCAAATTTTCCTTGTAAATACAGGATCAAAACTGCTTAAATTATAAGCCTTGTACTTTCAATAACTATTAGCATTAGTAACTTTCTCTTTTAAAATGTTACAGACAAATGGGATGATCTCACGTGTTGTATTACAAGGTCTGGACATTGCTGTAAAACTGAGAATGGCTTTTACCCAGATGTAGAAGTAAACGTCTGTTTACAAAATTCAAAAGATGAAGAACTGATAGAAAAAAGGTGTAAACTGGACATTACATTATTTCCAGGTAAATCTTTATCATTAAGAGTTATAGTAAATAAGCATATGTTTTACTAGTTGTAAACAATAATTTGAACAAAACTGATAGCGACTGAATCACAGAATATCTGGCCACAATATAATTGGATACCGACTAAGTCACAGAAAATGCTATACATTATTTAATTTAATATTCAAGTTTTAGTGTATCCACTTTTTCATATTTTCATACATGATCGAAGTATTAATTATGGTCAAGGATGGTGTGATGGTGCGAGGGCCATTACAACTGTCCGATGCCATTCTTCTTACCAAGGGCATGTTACAGGGACAATATGAAAAAGTCCATATATTGACACTTGTATAAACCACATAGGGCAACTTCATTCAACTGTTCAAGAATTGTCTTCGAGTCTCGTATCAAAATACAGGTGATCACGAATCTATAAAAGAACCTGTACAGAAATAGCCAATTCATAACACTTTTATTGAATAGTTTTATTTGTATTGTAGTCCTGTAATGTTGTGATGTCATTTTAATGTTATATTTAACATTGGCATAAAAGCGGGAGGTTTGGTATGCCACAGAACCAGGTTCAACCCACCCTTTTTTCTTCAAAAGATATCCTGTGTACCAAGTCAGGAATATGGCTATTGTTATATTATAGTTCGTTTCTGTGAGTGTTACATTTTAACGTAATGTTTGTTAAGTGTCGGTTGTTTCTTCTTATATATGAGTGTGAATTCTCATTATTAGGTACTTATCATTTTTCACCTGGTAGGGGGGCTGGTCATTTTGAATTGATAGTTATCAAAGGTACCAGGATTACAATTTAGTACGCCAGACGCGCGTTTCGTCTACATAAGACTCATCAGTGACGCTCATATCGAAATAGTTATAAACCAAACAAATACAAAGTTGAAGAGCATTGAGGATCCAAAATTCCAAAAAGTTGTGCCAAATACGGCTAAGGTAATCTATGTCTGGGATAAGAAATCCTTAGTTTTTCGAAAATTTCAAAGTTTTGTAAACAGGAAATTTATAAAAAAAAAATGACCACATAATTGATATTCATGTCAACACCGAAGTGCTGACTACTGGGCTGGTGATACCCTCGGAGACGAAACGTCCACCAGCAGAGGCATCGATCCAGTGGTGTAAATAGTTATCAAAGGTACCAGGATTATAATTTAGTACGCCAGACGACCGTTTCGTCTACAAAAGACTCATCAGTGACGCTCATATCGAAATAGTTATAAACCAAACAAATACAAAGTTGAAGAGCATTGAGGATCCAAAATTCCAAAAAGTTGTGCCAAATACGGCTAAGGTAATCTATGTCTGGGATAAGAAATCCTTAGTTTTTCGAAAATTTCAAAGTTTTGTAAACAGGAAATTTATAAAAAAAATGACCACATAATTGATATTCATGTCAACACCGAAGTGCTGGTGATACCCTCGGAGACGAAACGTCCACCAGCAGAGGCATCGACCCAGTGGTGTAAATAGTTATCAAAGGTACCAGGATTATAATTTAGTACGCCAGACGCGCGTTTCGTCTACATAAGACTCATCAGTGACGCAACATACAATATTTTTTTGGTCCCAGCATAACATTTCATAATTTTAATTGATCCCCGTAATACATTGATGAAAATGAGATCCCCCCTTTATTAAACATGCCAAAATATTAACATGCAAAACATTTGTTATTTATTTCACAAAAATATTGCGTCAAAAAAAATTTTAGCGAAGAAAATTGCATAGAACCAGGGCCCTTCTATGAATATTAATAGGTAGAGCAAGCCAGCGCTTTGAGCTTTTTCTGCCTTTTTTTCTTATTTTCTATATTGTGATATTAAAGAAAACTTGATTCTCAGCAACACTGTAAAAATATAGATTTAATAGCTAACGTTTTGAAACAATAAAACTTTCTCTCGAATGCTGCTTAAGTTTTACGTTAGCCTTATTGAAATCTTCATTAAGTCACTAAACTTTTATATGGATAGTTCATGTTTTTGTCCTTCTAAACAAATAATAAATTTTTGATTTTTTAGCTAAAAAGGTACATATTTTGAGTGAGTGAGAAGTATAAATGGACCAAAGGGGAACTTGTAATGAAACAAAACGATACATTAGTGTTGTTCATCATCTCAGAATCATCTTTTGTGTCAATATTTAACTGTTTTATGTAGATTATACATCTATATAAAAACATCTATTGGAAGGATGTATTGGTCTACACTTTATTCTTTTATGATGCGGCATGATATGGATTTTTAACCAAATTTTGCACAAATCGCTGTAGATTTCGTTTTAATTTTTATTGAATAATTCTCAAAGTATTAAACTGATTATAACAAAATTTGGTAGTGATACGGTTTAGTTTAGTGATCAAAGTGAGTTAAATATAACGACTGAATTATTCGGGTTATGAAGCACCTATGTATTTTATTTGAGAGAAAAAATGACACAAAATGGCAGCTTCCTACATCACCGAATATAAAAAAGAAGATTTAGTATGATTGCCAATGAGACAACTGTCCACAAGAGACCAAAATGACACAGACATTAACAACTATAGGTCACCGTACGGCCTTCAACAATGAGCCAAGACCATACCGCATAGTCAGCTATAAAAGGCCCCGATATGACAATGTTAAACAACCAAAACAAGACACTAACGGCCTTTTTTATATACAAAATAAATGATAAACAAATATATAACACATTAACAAACGACAACTACAGGCTTCTGACATGGGACCGGCACAAGCATAAATAATGTGGCGGGGTTAAACATGTTAGTGGGATCCCAACCATCCTCTAGCAGTGTGACAGTGGTATAACAGTACAAAATAAGAACGAACTATAAAAAATCAGTTGAAAAAGATCTTGTGATGTCTTACTTAATTGTATATGGATGGTGGTACAAATATATTTTGATTTGACTTTTGGAATGTTCTTTTTGACATTTTGTCTCTTGAAGAATGAAAACTAATTATTTCCATGTGCAAAATATATTGAACCCCTCTTTTCCATATACAGAAATAAACTCCCTCCTTCCGTCCCAGATAAAAAAAAAAATGATACATCCCTTATAGACGTGTCACTGTACTTTTCTATCCCAAACTCATATATTAAGTTTCAATGTTATATTTTTTATTCTCGTCGGATTTTGTCTAATATTAAGTTTTTTTCTGTGTGTGTTACATTTTAACGTTGTGTAGTTGTTCACCTCTTATATTTAATGCGTTACCCTCAGTTTTAGTTTGTAACTCGGATTTATTTTTTCTATCGATTTATGAGTTTTGAACAGATGTATGCTACTGTTGCTTTTATTTAATTCGTCGATTAAACAAAGAGAATGACTCTTACCGTGAAAAAGATACAGGAATTCATCTGTTCATAAACATATGCTGAACATATCCCCCGTTTTCACTATGGAATTTTGGTCAACATTGTCAGATAGAATTTCTCATTTCTCATCCGAGGACTAAATTGTATGTTATTACAATTAATTGCATCTAGCAAATATAAAGTAGCTTTGAAGACTAAATCAGACATTTTCACCATTCTTACTCGTCTGCGTTCTGTTGATTGATCAACGGAATTGAAACAGGAATTATACTCGAAAGTCGTATTCAAAAAGGCTGTAAAACATTTTCGTATCGAGTTGTTATAAAACACTGAACAGCATTTAATCATTTTTTTATTAAATTAAGGTATTTTTTTTTTTAAATTATCAAATATTTGATGAAATCAACGCCACCTTGATTTAATTGATCTGACAAGAGTACATGGCTGTGATTTTGTAATGCACGGGGATGATTTTGTAATGCACGGTGTGATTTCGTAAATCATGACTGAGATTTCGTAATGACTGGCTGCAGCAATTTACTTAAGAATTGAATGCTTCTTTTTTTAAATTTATTGGGGTGTAAAAGCGTTGACCGAAGTACATTTTGTATGAAGCGCTTCATGCTAAAAATGTACGCACGGTAAACGCTGTTACAACCCTATAAAGTTACAAAAAGAAGCATTCAATACTTATAATTACATTTTTTTTTATCTAGGATCATGACAATTTTTATCAAGTTTTATTTAATTCACCTGTGCACTTTATTGTAAGACCTCGTGTCATCATGAATGATACATTTTATTGTCTAATGCAATTGCTAACGGAATAACATGTGATGTGCAATTAGCCAATCAGAATAACGTATTATAATGAAAAATACATCTAATGTAATTATTTATTCATAATGACCAGTTGTTAAAATTTTCCTTTTATAGAGAATGGGCATTTCTATACATATTGTAAGAAGTTGGTTAATAATAATTTGACAGAAGTCACAGAATATGCTATACAATACTAATTTTAAAGCGATTTACTCAAGCCACATATATTTTAGTAGCGACTTATTCACTGAATATTCGATAAAATATATCAATTTAATTTGATAGCGCTTAATTAAAGAATCTATTATAAGATATTAACTTGATGCCGAGTTTATCACAGAACATATATCACACAATAGTAATATGTGTTTTAATTAACATCAACAATTACTTGTCCGTCCAATTAGTAAACTGATCACTGAATACATACCATAGTTTAGTTTGCCTTGTTTGTGTTTGGCAAAACTTAAAGATTTTGTTTGTCCTCGAAACTCTTCGGCTTCGTACTTTTTTTTTGTCCTTTAATTTTTTTTATTTGAGCGTCACCAATGAGTCTTAATAGACAAAACGCCTGTCTGATGCAAATACAAAACTTCATTCCTGGTATATATGATGAGTTTATTTATAAACTGTGTCAAAAAGATGTATGTTCTTCAGCAGTGAGCTTAAAAAATTAACCTTCACAACAATATAACTTCATCTTTTTGACATTTAATACTTAAATCCCTGTTTCTTTTGATCGACATATATGACATATATACCGTAATAGCTATCAACATTTGTTTTGGTCAAAATGAACATGATGGCATACTTTCTTCTTTCTTATATAAGTTTTTTATATAGGTGTAGAACAATGGAGTGAGTGGGCTAATTTAGGAGGGTGTTCATTGACGATTTATTCAAGGAATATATAATATAAAAAGAAGATGTGGTATGATTGCCAATGAGACAACTGTCCACAAGAGACCAAAATAACACAGACATTAACAACTATAGGTCAATTACGGCATTCAACAATGAGCAAAGTCCATACCGCATAGTCAGCTGTAAAGTACTGAGGCTTTTCTGTCCAAGGAATGGATTACAGCAATATAACGTTAATCTCATTGACATTTAATCCTTTTAAGTCGTTGTTACTTTTGATATCGCCATCTAAAGTGTATGTATTATTCGAATCCTGAAATGTAATTTTTACTCTCGCCGTGATGACTTTCTAATACAGAATTATAAATGTACACACGACAAGTTTATGATTTTAGAATAAAATAAGAAATAATTTATTAAATGTGTACTGTTTTTGTAATTCTTGATACAGTTTTGAGATGCGGACGAATTTTCATCGCGAATTCAGCCATCCAGGTGCAAAATTGATACACAAATAGCTAGATAATAAATATAGTTCACGAGCAGATCGTGCAAGAGATTTAAAGTAGCGGTTAAGTTTCATTTGCAGAAAAATGTACCCTTGAACATGATTATTAATTTTGTATTACTTAAAACGGGTTTTGTTATATAGCTCGTTGATTATGAATCAAATTCCACTATGCTGTTTTCGTTATGCAATTCATGTTTAATGTCAAATAATGATATAATACTTTCATTTTCGCTGTAGGTCGATTCATTTTTATTGTACATACGATACATTTTCACAGAAGTAAATTAATTAAATGCATTATATAAAGTCTAAACTCAGTCGACTGTCTATCAAAATTTATGAAGTAAGAAGGATTGACTGTATATCCATACTTAGTGAGTGAAATTTCTGAGGTAATAAACCAATAAATAGCTTGTATTGCTTTAATAGTCAATTCTATTTTCTCTAATAATTTTTGTCCAGATTCAGATATATATGTAGGGTAAAATTTATCATTTCTTATAACAAGTCATTACTGAGTACATACATCTTGGACAGCTAAGCCAATCCACATCACAGAAAAAAGCAAAAGATTCGGTTTCTGTCTAAATCTTTATCGCAGACTAATAAATAGAACCTCAATAGAGTTTTTTCCTAATGCTTGTAGTTAAGAATGATGTGGTTGGACTACCTGCTTTGTTTGTATAAATGTTTGCTCAAGCATTATACTAAGATTGAAAAAACATTTATGCGAACAAAGCAAGCAAGCCAACCATACATATAAACAACAAGCATAAGGAAAATAGCTCAAATGTATGCATTTTAAATTTTAAAAAAACCAACTCATTCTCAAAATGATTTACATTTCGCGATTGAATGAGTTGAAACGTTTTCATCTTGCACAAACCAAAAACCATATGTTGATACACCATTGTATATTTAAGTAAGCATCTGTGGCTATCTTGCATCACAAAGTGTAAATATTATCAACATTAAAGCCATTAAAAGACTATTTTCAGTTGTTGCATGTCATATCAAACTACAATGAAAATTCATAGCTTTGAATTTTTCAGAAAAACTAAAGATTTTCTTATCCCAGGAATAGATTATCTTAGCCGTATTTGGCACAAATTTTGGGAATTTTGGGTCCTCAATGCTCTTCAACTTTTTACTTGTTTGGCTTTACAACTATTTTGATCTGAGCGTCACTGATGAGTCTTATGTTGACGAAACGCGCGTCTGGCGTATTAAATTATAACCCTGGTACCTAACTATAGCACCTTCAAAAACTCAACATAAGTGTACAGTGATAATGAGCATTTATAGCTAAAATAAATTGCATTCAGTAAACTGTATTATAGATGCATCTGCTTTAATTACACTGTTTTTGTCCTCATCTTATTAGTATACATTATCGCCGCGATATAGCCTTTTTGTGCTAATGCGGCGTAAAGCAACCAACAATCAATAAATATTAGTATACATTAAAAAGTAATTTTATAATGAGATTGTTTTAAAACATGCATTTAACTCGATTAATTTTGTCTACGTAAAACATAATAGGTTTGTTTCTTATATAAGTCTTTTTTTATATAGATTTAGGACAATGGAGTAAGTGGTCTAATCTAGGAGGTTGTTCATTGACGTGCGGACAAGGAATTCAGTATCGGACCAGAAATCGTTTCTTATCTTGCGCTCAAAAGAACGAAACAGCCATCGAAGAAACAGTCTGTAATCAAACCAAATGTCCAGGTATTTAAAAAATTAATAACTATTGAGAAAACTTATTCAAATCGAATACAACTTAATGATGAAAATATATTTAAATATGCCAACCTTCAACTTACTTATTGCTGTTGATTTGTTAGAAACGAAAAAAGTAACAGGTAAATGACACTTTAACAGCAATGTCACAAGGGGGAATCGAACGCCGAATTCAAATAAAAGTTCACAGTTGAAAAAAAATAAAACGAAACAACCAGATTAGAAAATATGTGTCATCCAACCAAATTTTCAGGTATTTCAAAAAGTAATAACTATAGAGAAAACTCGGTCATATGAAATAATCTTATACATACCTTATAGCTATAAAAGGTACCAGGATTATAATATAGTAACTTAGCCTCTGTTGAATAATGCTGTTGATTTATTCGAACTGAACAAAAACGTTGCCAAGTAGAAGACACTATAACATGAATGACAAAAAAATTATTAAACATCGAATTCAAAAAGAACAGTACACAGCTTTGATGTTTCAAAGGTAACTAGAAATATACATAGCCAACAAAAATATATGGAAACAGTTGAAACTAAAGGTTTGACATTCGTTAAACGGACTCATTTTGAGGCGTGATATCAGAAAAGGACAAACATTGCAAACTTTACGCGGCAAATCTTTCAAATAGAATAAATACAAAAGACATTTTGTTTATGAATGCTTTCAAGTTGTGATATTGTGGTAGACTTTTAATGATATTTTGCATAGCCTACCTTCTTTCAATGTTGTAATATCTGTGCTTTTGTAAAAACAGATTTTTGTTCCTTCTAAATCTGCTTGATTTTTTTCCTTCCGTCAGATCATTAAATAACTACATGAAATAATTTAAACGTATTCAGAATTATAAAATGTTGGAGAAAAGAGATTACGCCATATACTTTGCTCATTTAAGATTTTTTTTTAAAGTCAATGATGACGCCGTAGATTTTAATTTATGTTTGTATTACCATTTATATTATTTAAATGAATAACTGCAATCCCTTTATCATAATATTTGAATTGCATGAATATTTTTAAAAAGACGTAATGATTACCTGCTGTTTATATGTTTCAATATCAGTGAAATTATATACAATTATTGGCTTTTGACGAGGTTAATACAGTGATTTCTCAAGTTTTTACTCGATTTATCCCTTGTCTCAACTGTTGATTATTTTAATTCAATTTCAGTTCTTCATTTGTCAAAACTCCATTATGACCTCAAATATTCTTGCTTCCCTCTGAAATATCTATTATGACGTCACGAAAAAGGCGACAATGCCGAGACGTAGCGTTGAAATAACACATCTTTTTGCAAGTCGTTCGAAAAGAAGAATTAAAATTGTATTTCTAATGCAATTATTTTGTAACAATTGTTCTGATTGGATGACAGCAAGCGTAAAATTCTCTATCTTCTTGTCTGTAACTAAGGAAGCCGACATTTTGAATTTCGGAATGTATTGACATGCTATTTCTACAATAATAAACAAAAAAACTCACTTGTTGCGCTTAAAAATCTTCTTTTTATCAAATTTTATTACATTCTGAAGCGGCACAGAAGCCAGAAAACGCCCAGTGTTTATGTTTGATGCCGGTAGCATACCTACGACGTCACCTATTGTAGGGACCAAAGAAGATAACATCTTTTCGCGGAATTTTCTTAAATGAAAATTTTTTTGTCTGTATGTCGGCTGCTGAAGTATATGATAAAAAAAAAATACATGACATATTACTATGACAGGCTCGAGGGATGATTTTGACCATGGGTTGGTAAAAAAAAGCACATGTTAAGTTATGTGACAGAAGTTATACAGACAAGAAAAGCCTTTATTAAAATTTAAAACATTTATCGTCTGTATAATTTGTTGATCATTTTTAACAATATATTTTCTTGTTACAAATATTTATTGTTTTTTCTACTCAGATATGTTTTTTCACTAAAATGTATCACTGAGGTTTATCTTCCGGAATTAGCAGAATGACGTCGAAATGCTTTGCGATAACGTTAAAGGAAGGCGTTTCATAATAACCGGAAGCAGTTGATAACAAAAGTCATATCACATGTCTGAGAAGATTCTCCAAATTTAATGAATAAATGTATGCACAAATAAGTTTTATAAAAGGATACAACTATACCATTATTTTCTATAAGTATATGATAATTCATTGTATCAACTGAAATCAATAGTCAACTTTTGTTTAATTATATGACTTTTATCCTTCTCCAAATTTCTAGTATTTGATCAAGGTATTCTTCCCTCTGTGTTTATACTAAATATATCATGTACTTTTGCAGATTTTTTTTTCATAAGTTAAAATATTCAATAAAGTTTACTAAAAAAATAACACACCAAAAAAAAGAGAAAAAATACACAGAAAAAAAAAGGAAAAAAAAATGGATTTACTTGACTTCATCAATATTCTTCTTTGACGTAGCCTATAATTTCTAATTCTAATGCAATTTGGATGTAACAATTTTTTTCATTGGCTAAAAGTTGCCGTCAAATCCGCAGTTGACCAGGCGTAACTAAGGAGGGACCCGCCATTTTGAATTGATGAATCAACAAATGTTCGATTACTACTATATAATCGGAAATAAAACAACACCTACCTCGAATTCGCCGTTTTAATGTAATTTTATCCGAATTTGAAGCGTACAGTTAACGTAATAACCTCCAGTTTGTAAGTTTTCATTTGAATGACGTCACGTTTAGCCATGACGTCTATGTGCCAAAATCATTCATAAAGTTTCGCGTATTTTTTTTTATTTGACAAATTTGGACATTTTTTCAAGTTTTATCTTAATTTTTCTTTTTGTAATGCATTAGAATCGGAATAACAGTACTGTAGTTGAAGAGTTGCCACCGTCAATTTTGATTTGACGGTCGCAAATCTCCGTTTTACTGTCTCCGCTACGCGTCGCCAGTAAAACTGCATTTGCGATCGTCAAATCTACAATTGACGGTGGCAACTCTTCAACTACAGTACTGTTATTCCTTAAATCTAGGTACACGGGCGGTGTTCCAAATCTTATATTAACCTCTCGTGACCTTTGCATAATTTCAGAATATTTCTTGTCATTTTTCATATCAGATGTAAACATTATAAGTCATATTACCTTATGCTTACGTAATTTGCAATGTTGTGGATAATTGCCTCACTGGCAATCAAACCACATTTCATATTCATAGATATAGGAAGATGTGGTGTGAGTGCCAATGAGACAACTCTCCATACATGCATATGCATAAATCAATGGAATTTCTTCTCCTGTTGATTCATTTTTCATTGGCAAACATTCAGTTCTTCTTGAAATATATATATATAACATGCATCGTCAAAAATCATGCTTTTCTATTTATGCTTTACAGTATTCAAATGGGATCACTTGAACGAAAGAAATCTCACATTTGAAGAAAAGAAAGAATTGATGAAACATGAACTGGTTGAAATCAAAGCTAATTTAACCGTCGACAAAAAGAATACGTCGTCTGCAATAAGGCGTAGAACATCAGCACCTGATCACAGGCACTCTGCTTCTTCATTTGGCTATGTTGGAATAATACTGCTAGTACTACCATTGGTTCTTCTTGTTTGTGCAGATTGCATCAGATGTTGTCAGCCAAAAGGGAAATCTAGAAAGAAACGAATTTGCCTGAGTAAAGAAGAAACTGGTGTTGAACTGACAGTTATGGAACTTGAAACAAAATGAACAAAATGTTTAAGGTGGTATGGGAGTCTAAAATAAAAATGATAGAATTTGTTCATACTTTGCCAGAACGTAGTATCTATTGATATATGTTGAAAAATATAATAAAAATGATAGGTCACCGTGCATTTTTCCAGCTACAGGACGTGACAAAATGACAAATTTTGTATGGATTATACAGGAAAAAACACCATTTTGTGATTAGAAACTAAACAAAAAGATAGAATTGTTAAATACTTAAGGAAAAGATAGCTTTAAGACAATGCTTTGAGAATATCAAAAGAAAAGATAGGGTCACCGTACGTTTTTTCCGGCTAAATACAAAATAGGAAAATTCCATGTAGAATCCTTCAGAAAATGCACTGTTTTAGAGTTACCTCCCCTTAAAATGCCAATTTAAAAGAAAATTAAAACCACCGAAATAAACAATATTTGCAAAAATATTAATATTTATAAGTTATATTCTTATAAATTGGTTCTTTTAAATGCAAATTCACATTAAATATCTGCATTCCTGCATCAAATTTTGCTAGCTTGATAGAAAATCTGGACCTTTGGTTCTCTGATTTTTACAATCCAAGATGGAGGAAGACACCCATACCACCTTAAGTGAAAACAATTAAATACTTTCTAACCAGAAGATTGCATCAGATGTTGTCAGCCAAAAGGGAAATCTAGAAAGAAACGAATTTGCCTGAGTAAAGAAGAAACTGGTGTTGAACTGACAGTTATGGAACTTGAAACAAAATGAACAAAATGTTTAAGGTGGTATGGGAGTCTAAAATAAAAATGATAGAATTTGTTCATACTTTGCCAGAACGTAGTATCTATTGATATATGTTGAAAAATATAATAAAAATGATAGGTCACCGTGCATTTTTCCAGCTACAGGACGTGACAAAATGACAAATTTTGTATGGATTATACAGGAAAAAACACCATTTTCGGATTAGAAACTAAACAAAATGATAGAATTGTTAAATACTTAAGGAAAAGATAGCTTTAAGACAATGCTTTGAGAATATCAAAAGAAAAGATAGGGTCACCGTACGTTTTTTCCGGCTAAATACAAAATAGGAAAATTCCATGTAGAATCCTTCAGAAAATGCACTGTTTTAGAGTTACCTCCCCTTAAAATGCCAATTTAAAAGAAAATTAAAACTACCGAAATAAACAATATTTGCAAAAATATTAATATTTATAAGTTATATTCTTATAAATTGGTTCTTTTAAATGCAAATTCACATTCAATATTTGCATTCCTGCATCAAATTTTGCTAGCTTGGTAGAAAATCTGGACCTTTGGTTCTCTGATTTTTACAATCCAAGATGGAGGAAGACACCCATACCACCTTAAGTGAAAACAATTAAATACTTTCTAACCAGAAGAAGATAAATTTATGAATTTTGAATAAAATACGAAATACAATATAATATAAATCTGTTTATACAAATTCATGATATAGGTTAGGGGCGAGCGGGTTCTCATTGCGCCTACAGCCATCCAGGTGTAAAATTAATTCGCAAATAGATACATACTAAGTATAGGTCACGAACATATTGTGAAATGGATTCAAAAGCAGCAGTTAAGTTATACTTGCTAAAATATGTACCTTTTAGCATTTGTATTAATTTTGTATAACAATGAAAATTCATCGCACCTCAAAAATTTCAAATCACAAATGCTCGCTCTTACAGTTAATAATTCATCGTATTTATAGTTAAAATGAATCGCATTCAGTTCTCAATATTATGGATTATGTTGCTTTAATTACACTTTTTGGACCTTAATCCTTTTATTTCAAATTGAAAAGTTAATTCTACTGAAATTGTGTTAAAAAAATTCTTTCAAATCATTTATTTTATATTTTCAAAATTTTAACAAACAGCTTTTCCCATCATCATTCTTTATTATACAATAGACATTCTCGCATATGACTGTAAAAATTAACTAGCTGGATTCGCACTTTTTATACACTGATAGCGCTGATTCAGTAGAGTTTGATTCACGTTATAGAAACAATTATCATAGATACCAGGACTTAAATTGGTATATACGCCAGACGCGCATTTCGTCTACAAAAGACTCATCAGTGACGCTCGAATCCAAAAAAGATAACAAGGCCAAATAAAGTACGAAGTTGAAGAGCTTTGAGGACCAAAATTCCTAAAAGTGTTGCCAAATACAGCTACGGTAATCTATGCCTGAAGTAGAAAAGCCTTAGTATCTCAATTAAAATTGAGAATGGAAATCATCAGAACCA
Organism: Mytilus trossulus; assembly: GCF_036588685.1. NCBI lineage: Eukaryota > Metazoa > Mollusca > Bivalvia > Mytilida > Mytilidae > Mytilus > Mytilus trossulus. The sequence continues at coordinate 93,736,268 of NC_086374.1, read as the reverse complement.
TATGAGATCTCATTTCCGCCAATTTTGATTAAAATTTGAAACGAAAATTCAACTGTGATTTTTCTATAATGGTTCAATCGTGAACAACAAATACTACGTGTTTTCTGTCGTTCAACCTGAATTACCGGTCGTTAGTAGAATATCTTTAAAAAAAGACTTTTTTGAGGTTTTATAGTTCTTGTATTTTTCGAACAAATCATTTTAAATTATCCATTAGAATCAATCGTTGTTGCCGACAGTGATTTCCATCCCATCTTTACCAAATAAATCATTTATAAAAGACTTTCTATAAAAAAAAATCCCGCGAAAATAGTGTTAAAATTAGGAACTAATTGGACAGAAGAAGAAATGGTAAACTTGAAAAAATAAAAATACCGAACTCAAAGGAAAGCTCAAACGTCCCTACGCAAATGGAAAAAAAACCACCCTAAACACATCCAATTTCCATAGGGTTTCAATGTAAATTATGAGGAATCAATGCCATAATGTTTACTACCAATCATAAACATGTACCCTAAATGGGGAATATTTGTGGAAGGTGGTACAATAAAACAAATCCTCTAAACTTTTCATGATTAAGTTTTATTGAAGATATTTGAACATCGAAGATGAAAAGACTCGAGATCTTTCTTGTTGTACTCTTTTTTTCGTCCAATCATTACCAAATAAGGGCAATTTGCTGCAGAATTTCATACACAATTTCTACGGTTAAAATAGAATAGAGAATTTCATATAAGAAGCATAATTTTATGACTTTTCTCTCTATTTTTTTAGCTGACCATTCTGACATTCTCTTCATTGAATTGAAATTCCTTGTACAAATTCGCAAAACCTTTCAAATAAATTGTTTAAGTTTCGAACATTTCGCCTAAGATTTTCAGACAAAAATATAAACAAGAGTTTGCCATCAGAATCAATCTGTTGGCGGCAAAGATTTTTTATCCAATTGTAACAAATAGTTACCAGGATTATAATTTGATACGCCAGACGAGCGTTTCGTCTACAAAACAGTAATCAGTGACGCTTAGATCAAAATAGTCCAAAAGCCAAATAAGTATAAAGTTAGAAAGCATTGAGAACCCGAAATTCCAAAAAGTTAAGCTAAATACGGCTAAGGTAATCAATGCCTGGGAGAGGAATTCTTTAGTATTTCGAATAATTCATACTTTTGCAAACAGTAAATTTATAAAAATTACCACATAATTGATATAACTGTCAACTTTTTGGAATTTTGGATTTTCAATGCTCTTCAACTTTGTACTTGTTTGGCTTTGTAAATATATTGAAATGAGCGTCACTGATGCGTCTTATTCCGTACGGTGACCTATAGTTGTTAATGTCTGTGTCATGTTGGTCTTTTGTTGACTGTTGTCTCATTGACAATCATACCACATCTTCTTTTTTTATATTATGTAAACGAAACGCGCGTCTGGCGTACTAAATTATAATCCTGGTACCTTTGATAACTATTTACACCACTGGGTCGATGTCACTGCTGGTGGACTTTTCGTCCCCGAGGGTATCTCAAGCCCAGTAGTCAATACTTCGGTGTTGACATGCATAATGTGGTCATTTCTATAAATTTCCTAATTACAAAACTTTTTCGAAATACTAAGGATTTTCTTATCCCAGGCATATATTACCTCAGCCGTAATAACTGTCAACTTTTTGGAATTTTGGATTTTCAATGCTCTTCAACTTTGTACTTGTTTCGCTTTATAAATATTTTGATATGAGCGTCACTGATGCGTCTTATGTAGACGAAACGCGCGTCTGGCGTACCAAATTATAATCCTGGTACCTTTGATAACTATCAACACCGAAGTGCTGACTACTGGGTTGGTGATAACCTCGAGAGGAAACATCGACCAGCAGAGCCATCCACCCAGTGGTATTAATATGTATTAAAGGTACTACATAAGACTTATTTATTAAAAAAGAGGGACGAAAGATACCAGGGGGACAGCTAAACTCATAAATGGAAAATGAATTGACAACGCGGGGCTAAAAATAAAAGAAGACAAACAGACGAACAATAGAACACATGACACAACATAGAAAACTAAAGAATAAGTAACACGAACCCCCCCAAGTATATTATTATAAGTGACGCTCAGATCAAAATAGTTAAAAACCAATCAATTATAAACTTGAAAAGCATTTACGACCAAAAATTCCAAAAGGTTGTTCAAGATATGGCTAAGGTTATCTAGGCCTGGAATAAGAAAATCCTTAGTTTTTCGAATAATCTATACTTTTGCAAACAGTGAAGTTATAAAAAGAAAATATAATTGATTTTCATGTCAACACATAAATGCTGACCACTGGACTGGTGATTCCCTCGGGGACGAAATGTCCACCAGCTGTGGTATCGACCAAGTGCTGTAAATAGTTATTTAAGGTACCAGGCTTATAATGTGATACGCCAGGCATGCATTTCGTCTGCAGAATGCTGATCAGTGATGTTCAGATGAAAAAAAATAGTTATCAAAGGTACCAGGATTATAATTTAGTACGCCAGACCCGTGTTTCGCGTAAATAAGATTCATCAGTGACGCTCAGATAAAAAAAAAGAAGTTAGAAAAGTCAAATTAGTAATAAGTTCAAGTTCAAGGACACAGAATTACAAGAACTATCTTAAAAAAACATATCCGACGTAATTAATTTGATTATATGTTTAAAACTATCATTACAATTTGTTTTGTGAATATTCCGATTATATTTAAATAAGTGATTTACCATTTTAAAAAATAATGTTTTCCCTGATTGTGTTCAGTATTCTCAGTCCTCGTATCTTTCTGTTTACATTCACCAAAACCCCTCGGAAATCTCACATGCGTAGGTGCGTTCTAAAAGTCATGTACGTTCGTTACATTGAATATTATAGTATTGTCCCGAATAAACAGCTTTCATGCATGCAAAGAGCTATTGGAGAAACGATTATTTTAATAAAGATATAAATCTTTGTAAGATCTAGTTCAAATATTTATAGTTTTTCACTTGCTTTCCACCACTATATAATTAACGAGACGATTTTTCAAACACAACCAAATCACCCACCATGACAGCATTTTGTCCAATCACAGAAAGGATTTTCGAGCATGCGTATTCCGTTGCCATAGTTAAGCGTCCTTAAGTTCAAAGGGCACAAACCGAAACTATACCGGCTACGTTGGAAAAACGTTGTTCCAAATACGGCTTCGGTAATCTAGGCCTTGGATAGAAAAATCCTTAGTATTCGAATAATTTATACTTATTCAAACAGTAAATTTCAAAATTAAAGTCATTTCAAGAAACCTACTCCAACAAGTTTGCTACTACATAATCAGAGTCATTTCATACACAATTCATAATAAATTGTGTTTAAATTAGCTAAAAAAATCACTTAAAAAGAATTAAAAGAAATGATAAACATGTTATTTCCGATAGGATTTTAATTAAAATTGTGAGACTGACAAAACGTTTGAGGAACACTTTTTATATGTAGATTGGGAATTGTATAGGACATACTAGTAAGATAGATAATCTAAATTCTCATTGGATGTCAACAGTGGTAAATTATCTATTAGTGACTTGAACTACCATTTCTTACTTATCAATTTGAATCGTCATGAGATAAGAGATATGATCATTTCTATGTAAACCATGAACAGATACGCAACAGTTTTGATATTTCTTTCGATATGTTTTATAATTTCTAGTAGTTGTAATGAATTAATACGTAATAGTGAGGATAAACATGAAGCTTTTATCCGTGGAACATACCATGCATGGTGGGTAATACTAGGTGTAGAAACAAGCAGTGCAATTCACATGATGAATGGTATGTTTATGTAGAGAAATAACTGGCATTATTTTGTTCAAAATGTATTTTTTACAACTTTTTTATTTCAGCAAACAAGTCGTTTATATAAAATGTTTCCAGCTATCTGTATTCCAAAGAAATTTAGTAAAGGAACCTGAAACAAACTAAATAGTATTTTCAGTGTACTATTCTAGTCGCTTTTGACTAGCAAGATGTAATATAACTATCATTAACTGTGAAAGATCACGGCCTTTGTTCACATGTTATCTTGTTACATCAGCTAAGTTCTGCATTAGGGAATATACACATCGGGGAAATACGTTAGTAAAGCTGAAACATCTTGAAGTCGATGTTCCTCATATTAGTTATAGTTAAAAACAAAGTAAGTCGGTATATATCATTAAATCTGCACGGCTTGGGTGGCCCTAATTAACCCGAATGACGTTCGGTTTAAAGGTTCATTACGACCGTGCAGATTAAATCATATATACCGATTTGATTGGTCAATTAATTGTTTTAACAAATGACGCCATAAATTTCCGTGAAAATTTTGGAAAATAGGCGGACGATATTTCGCAATCCACGACTCATAGGAAAGCTTCTTGTAGGGTTGGGAAAGGGGAAATACAACTTTATGTTGTAAAAGGTTGGTAAGTTTTAAATTAGTAACTCTTTTACATTTAGGCTCCTTCCCAAATTGTTACATTATTAGAAGAATTTAATGGTAGCTTTTTTTTATCTTTCCTGCTAAATTTATTCACAATTTTTATATAAATTAGTGACGATCAAGAATTTGACATATTGTTTTGAAACCTATATTAATTGTTTAAAACTATATGTTTCCCGTTAGATGTCATAAGTTGTTTTGTCTTTTGATTGCTGTCTTATTGACGTATAACCTACATCTCCTACAGTTTTAGTTCCGTTTGGTGTACTTTTAAATCGGTGTATAAAAAATCATAATTGAAAGGGTTATTGAGTTTAGATTAATTGGTTTCCATCGGCTTTCCCTCACTGATATGCTTAGAGAAAGATGAATCGAGGAGAGATGTTAGTACCTTACTTCGTTATTAAATCGTAAAAATTGTTTTAACTCTCGCTACACTCGGTAATATTTTTTTAATTTATGGAAAGGATTAACAACCATTTCAAAATCAAGATAGGTAAGAGTTCTTATAACTATGCAGTATAATATAGAACAGTAAGTTAAAGAACAAAGATATTTTACCTATGTCTTGTGAGAAACTGAAATAAATATATTTATTGAATAATGATGTTTTTTCAGCCCATGAAGATATGTCGGATGTAAAGCTCATGAATAAAACGTTTATTGGATTTCCACCGAATCAGCACCCTGTATTGTTTGAAATAGGAAAAGAATATAACTGCGGGCCTTCAGTGTCTTCTGCACTCCGATCGGACTTCTTGGAATTCAAGTTTGAAATTCCGTTCGTCACATCTTTAAAAAGCAAAAAATCTGTTCTGAATTATAAACAAAAATTGTTCGAAAGTTCGTCTTTGAACAGTATTTCATCCAACATCATGTATGGACTAGACGCCTCTAAAGCTAACATGAATATGTCAGATTCTTCTTACGAAATCAAACTTAATCAAGACACATTCATAGCCAATTTTTCGACCACAGATGATCAACCGTGGATAAGAGTGCGTGAATTTTCTTTTTTCAAACCATATGAGACCATTATGAATTTGACGTGGTTTGGTAGACGAAAATATGGAGTGTGCGCAGAGCATAACTACGATTTTGGTACAGCATTAGTAAAACCGTCCCGAGCTCATTTGATGTTTAACAAATCTATGATAAATCCATATTTCCCCCACGAGAACTATGACGTAGATCAGTTGAGTAGTAATAATTTGTTTGGGGCTGTGCAAATTAAAATTAATTTTACAATGACATTACCTAAGACGTGTTTTGAATAAAAAAAAATGTATGAAACACAATTGTAATTATGGAATTTCATATCACTGGCATACAAGTGAGAGGCACCATTTTCTACACAAGAAAATGTCTTTACCAAGTCAGGAACTCTGAGGTCAGGAACATGACAGTTGTTGTCCATTCGTTTTATGTGTTTAAGCTTTTAATTTTGCCATTTGATTAGGGACTTCTCGTTTTAAATTTTCCTCGAAGTTCGGTAATTTTAAAAAGTTTATACAAAATAAGTTGAAATACTATGTTCTTCGTTCTATTTAAAAGAGAAAAATCTTCTTTCTATTTAAAAGAGAAAAATCCCATTTACAAATTTGACAGCATGGTGAAATTGACACGAAAAAGCAAAACAATTATATAAAACTTCTCAATATTGAGTCAAACCTTTAGTGTTATTTTAGTTAAATTTATTGAGATTGATCCGCTTCATTTTAAGTGAAAGTAAGAAAAAAGTTCAATAGTGAAGCTGACTTTTTACATCATCACACAAAAAAGGGTAAAAAGGATGAAAAATGCGAAAATCATGAAAAATGCTGGGGTATTTTCGAATTGTCATAGCAAAAAAGGAATTGTACCAACACGTTTTGTCTTCATCAATTACTTTTTAACAGGCATATAAACCAAAAAAAATAATAGCAATTTTGGCTAATCAGATGTGTTCATCCGAGGTCCATTCAGTTAATAGTTTGTTGTACTTATCTCGTGAACAGCTATGATGATATCAGGGTAGCACGAACTTTAAACATTTGATTAAATATTTTAGACATTACGTGCTGTATTTTAATGGACAGCATATGTTCGATATTGTCTTGATCGAGTCTGTTAAAGTTTTTTTATTTACTATACTAAGTATAGAGGGGGAGGACATGGGGTACTCTTCTCCCTCCCCACCCCTCTTCTCCTTTCTCCTACCCCTCTTCTCCTTTCTCCTATCCCTCTTCTCCTTATTTTATATTTTTAATTTACCGGAAAAAAGAGAGATATTTTATTTTTTCATATTTAATTTTTTTCTCCAACTTTTTCTCCTTTTTCCCAGCCTTCATCTCCTTTCTCCTACCCCCTTTCTCCCTGTCTCCCTTACCCCTGTCCTCCCCCTCAGTATCATTATATAATGGGTTAAAAATATTTTTCTAAAATGGGCTTTGACAATTTTGATTTTAGCTAAAATGGGTTCTACTTTGGCGCTAAATCGTCCGTTTATGTGTTACAAAGTTTTTCGTTAAAAAAAAATTATATAAATAAGGCCGTTAATTTTCTTGGTTGAATTGTTTTTCATTGTCATTTTGAGGCCTTTTTATAGCTGACTCTGCGGTATGGGATTTGCTCATTGTTGAAGGCCGTACGGTGACCTATAATTGTTAATGTCTGTGTCATTTTGGTCTCTTGTGGACAGTTGTCTCATTGGTAATCATACCACATCTTCTTTTTTTTTATATCTACAATGAACATGTATATTGTGTGGATGGTGTGTATGATTTCCAATGTCATGATAACAAAAATGAATTTTATTTTCCACTAAACCTGTTAAAGATTGTTTTCTTAGGGTTATCATTAATAATCAATAATGCAACTTTTTTTTATTTATTTTCCTTTTTTTTATGGATGACAAAAAGAAGACATCAAAGAAATATAATTATTGAAATAAATAAATGATATACAATGTACATTATGTATTTAAACAATTTTCTTGTAAAGAATTAAAAGCAAAATATTACTTCCATGCTTGTACTGACTTGACTTGTAACTTTCTTTCAAATATTGATAACAGTTCAAAACTTTACCTTTATAGTAAACTTAAAAATGAAATTAAATTTGAGGACTACCTGCACAATCTAAACAATTTTAATAGTCGTCAGCTTTTAACAAAATTACGTGTAAGTGATCATAATTTGGAAATTGAATTAGGACGTTACAAAAAAATTCAAAGAGAACACAGACTGTGCAAAGTTTGTAAAATTTTAGATGATGAGGAACACTTTTTCCTTCATTGCCAAATTAACAGTAATGTAAGACATTCCCTTATAAATGCAATTAAAACCCATTATCCTAATTTTAACCAGCTTGACTCAAACTCTAAACTTAAAACTATTCTAGATCCCAATAAAGATATTTTGTCTAGTGTTGTAGACTATATAAAGCAATCTATGGAATTGCGAAAATAAGGTCCACATTGGTTTCTTGTTATTTCAGTGAAACATCAGAAATTCAAACAACAGAAATAACACCAGATTCCAACAAAGAAAATATACCACCTGATTTTAACAAAGAAAACACTGTTGCTATACAAACAGAAGGAGGATGTAAGTTGAAATGTGTGCCTAAGACTGATATTTGTACAGCAGAGGATGACAATGATTACAAAAACAGTCCTTTTCAGGACTACTAAACTTTTTCAAAAAGATGTTTTCATTTGTTGATGGTTCAATTTTTTGGTTCACAAATGATAAATGACATAACACAAAGTTTGTGATCAGTACTGTTTATTAATACAGTTGTTAGTATGCAAGGTGATTCAATAACATAAAATTGTGAGTTGAAATGGGGTATGCGTCAGAAAAACCACAATCCAACCAAGAAGCAGAAAACAGCATGTACAACAAACAAACACATTTTAATTTTGTTAAAAAAATCAATCTTGGTATAAAAGAAGTGCTCTTTTATTGTCGACCTTGTATTAAACTTTGAAATAGTAGATTATTTTTTTTTAAAGTTTTCTCTAAATTTATTTATTGATATATATCACTTTCAGAATTGAATTACTTTTAAGGTGGAACCTAACACTATTACTAAAATTAATTTGGCTCGTTTAATTTTCACAAAATTTTGACAAAGTATTAACTTTGATCATCAATTGACAAAAATATAAAAATTTCTAAAAATTTGAACCAACCATTTTACCAGAAATTTACACTGCTTACATAGCAGTTTGACAGACAGTAATTTTGATCATTGAGAAGCTTAATGTTTCCTTAACAATGCAAGTTAATTAAAACGTTTAGCTGATTTTACAGAGTTTTCTCCCTGCAGTGTTAGGTATGCTGAAAATCTTGATAAAGTAATAATCGTACAAATTAAAAAGAATGTTCGACATGAAGTCAGCAAGAGGAGGGATTCTTAAAAAATGTCCAAGGCTTAAAAATAAAAAGGGGTTCTTTGACAAACCATTTATATGTACTATACATGTATATACCAAAATGACACCAATTTAGGTGTCACCCAACACCTGGACTTAAATTAATTTGGCTCGTTTAATTTTCATAAATTTGTTTACAAAATATTTATTTTGATCCTTTGAAAAAAATATAAAAATTTCAAAAAACTTGAACCAATCTCTTGAGAAAAAAATTGTAAGAGATATAGTAGTTTGACAAACACTATTTCTGATAATTAAAAAGCTTTATATTTCATTAACAATGCAAGGTGATTAAAACATCTAGGTGATATCACAGATTTAATCCCCTGAACTTAAATAAGTGTTAGGTACAACTTTAACTTCCAATATAATAATTAAAAATTATGCTTTTAACATCCTGCAAACAGTTTTTTTTTTCCTTGTCAAATTTTCGAACTTCTTGCGTTTCCCCTAGCTAAGACATAGGGTTAAATATTTTGCCCCATCACACACTTTTCTTTTTATAGAAATATTTAAATGATCATTTACAAAATATAAGCAAACTGAAGATTTCTTTTCTTACAATTTGTGACCCAAATAATACAAAAGCCAAATATATAAGGTAAAAGTCTGAGAAATCCTTTCCCTGCCATTTCCTTAACATCAAATATCTTGATAAGGAGTTCTTTGCATTAAACCTATAAAATTTTCCAATTATATATTTATTCCTAAAGTAATGCTTTTCTGATTCATTTTATCATTTATATAAGTTGTACATTTTTTTTATTTCACCTAAAACATTGTAATATATAAATAAGAATGTGATATGAATGCCAATGACACAACTAGTATTCTTATAAATGATTTTTTTTTGTCAAACATGAAATGAATTAACCTGCAAGAAACTTCTTACACACTGAATAAAATTATAAATGTACATGATCAAAATAAAAGTCTGCAAGCTTATTAAGAATGTTTTGCATTACAGCTTTGTCTGGATAAATTCTTTCAATATGGATGTCCTTCTTTGTATAGACTACAAAATCACAAAACTGAGAACCTGTTACAAGTAATTGACCTTGTACCTGAATAAAATAATCATGACTGATTTTTAATTTTGGTCCATTTTCAGACAACTCTAAACAAAAGTCTGCACCCTGCATTGCGTCAGTGATTAGGTTATCTCTTTGGCTAAATGGACATTTAATTTCCATAATTCCAGTTACACCATTGTCACATATTTTGGCATCTGGAGTAGCACCAATAAAAGGGTACCTCGGGTTAACTACAAACCCACAATCATGAACATGATGGCCAGAAGTTTGAACATATGAGTTTCTAGCTTTTATTTCATTGTTTCTTCCATATGATGTTGCTTTACTAGTGAAAGGCTTTGGCTTCATTATGGAAAGAATGAACTTGTCATTAATTGCAGCTTTTCTTTTGACAATTCTATGAAAGTTTGATGCTGTTATTCTCTTTTCTCTTTCCTTGAACCACTTTTCACATTGAGCTTGTTCTTTGGTCTGTTCTTCTATAATATTTACTTCATCATTTGAAATGGTGTCTATCAAAGTGTTGTATTTTTCTGATAAAACAGATTGACCATTTTCTTTCGGAAAAACTAAATCTCCACAAACAGTTTCCACTGGAACTATCTCTCTCTGTGAATAAAAGTCTGCCTAAAAAGAAAGGGGATTGTTAAAATTTTAATATTTAAGGAAATAACTGAAATTATTTTTCTGTTTATGGAGAAATAACATAAAAAAATGGTGCACACTGGTTTTTGTCTAGCCTTATGATCATAAGATAGTATCCAGAAGTAAATTTAAAAAAAATAAAATTCCATTTTTTTCCATATTTTACTTATAAATGGACTTAGTTTTTTCTGCAGGGAAACATTACATTCACTCTGTGTATTAGAATTTTAATAACATTCTTAAACTATACTTGATTTGTACAAAACTTGGACAGAAGCTTGTTTATGATCATAAAATAGTATCCGAAGTAAATTTTGTAAAAAAATAAATCCATTTTTTCTGTATTCTACTCTTAAATGGACTTAGTTTTTCTGCGGGGAAACATTACATTCACTCTGGTTAAAGTTTTTAAAAAATTAATAACGTTCTTAAACAATCCTTGGTTTGTACCAAAATTCGACAGAAGCTTATTTATGATCATAAGATAGTATCCAGAAGTAAATTTTGTAAAAAGATAACTCCATTTTTTCTGTATTTTAATATTAAATGGACTTAGATTTTCTTACAGTTAACATTACATACAGTCTGCAGTTAAAGTTTTCAAAACATTTATTAGTTTCATTAACTATCCTAGATTTTTACCAAACTTGGACAGAAGCTTCTTACAATCATAAGATAGTATCAAGAGGAATATTTTCATTGATTTTTTGCCTCATTTTTGTTGAGCCTGAGATTAATAGTAAAAATAGGCGAGGCACTGGGTTCTGCGGAACCCTTACATTTTTTTTAATTTTTAAGTCTGCACCACAATATTTAATGTTATTACTAATTGACAGATAAAATATATCAGTTTTTTCTCATAATTTAATTCTAAATTCTCTTTTATACTGGAGTAAACCATGAAATAAAGTTGACGACATCAGGCTCACATCAATAAATTTTGTCTATGAACTGATAGACAAAACAACATCATCAAATTAATTTTTTTCTGATCTGTTTGAAACTAAAAAAAATCAGATTCCAACTTTTTTTTCTTTAACAAACATATATTTAAAAGTCACAAGAATCTAATGATATTTTTTATATTTCAGGGGCTGACCCAATTGATATTCTGTCTCTAACAGTGCAAAAGGAGATTTTGGAGAGAGACCTTGCAAGAAAAATATTGGATAATGAAAAGCTAACATTGAATAATGCATCCAGGAAATCCCAGAAAATATTTCAAGTTCAACAGAGGGAAAGGTCAATTTTTTCAGCTGAAAACTTTACTAAAGATGACAAAATGTTGAGATACTACAGTGGCTTTAACAATACTGAATTTAATGCAGTTTTTAAGTTTTTAGTGCCAGATTCATCAAATTATCCCTTAAAAATGTCAAAGAATATGAAGATAAAGATAAAAATCAAGGACCAGTTTTTTTTTACATTATGTAAATTGAGAAATAATTTGGACTTTACAGATTTGGGATACAGATTTCAAATATCTACACAAGACTGTAGTTCACTTTTTTGTGACTGGATAAATTTCATGTACTTAAGGTTTGGAGCAGTATGTACTTGGCCGCCACGTGACATGATTATTAAAAATATGCCTGAAAATTATAAAAGGGATTTTCCTAATACTTTGGCAATAATTGATGGTACAGAAATCAAAATACAGAAGCCTTCTTCTCTGCATGCACAGTCACAGTCATATTCAAATTACAAGTCTACAAACACTTTAAAAGCTTTGGTAGCAGTTGATCCTAGAGGGTCACTTTTATTTACTTCATGTTTATTTTCTGGTGCTATATCAGACAAAGATATATTTGAACAATCGGGATTAAAGAAGATGTTACAAAACTTAGTACAGCATGGTCATATCAAGGAAGGTGATGGTATTATGGCAGACAAGGGTTTTAATATTCATAAAGAAGTTGAAGATTGCAAACTAAAGTTAAACATCCCACCTTTTGCTAATGCTGGATTACAAATGACTCAAGCAGATGCACTTTTAACAAAGAAGATTGCTGCACATCGCGTACATGTTGAGCGTACTATAGGTTCTGTGAAGAAGTTTAAAATAGTTGGACAAAAAGTACCTTTATCTTTGTTTGGACGTGTTAACCAGATTTGGAATGTATGTTGTTTTTTAACAACTTTTCAAAAACCAATTATTCGTCGAAAATAATTACATGTATTTTAGTACAATGAACATGTGTCTGTTTTTTGTTCATATTTTCAATTAAGGGCATACAATACAGTTTTGGTCATATATTTACAAGTTGATGAAAATATGCATCTAGGCTATTGTTTACCTGATTAAAAAATCAAATATGTTATAAAAAAATATACCTTCATGTGGTACTTTTTGAGTAAAATGAGGTAGAAATATTGTATACTCAAAATACAGAATTCTAGCCGTATTTTCTTTTTCAAAAGAAAGACAAAACTTTAACATTTTTGTTTTATAAGATAAACCCAAATTGTTTTTTGTTAAATTATCGATAATTTCTGTATTTATAAGTATCCTAAAAAATTATGCAATTTTTATTCAGAAATAACTCATATATTTTATCAAAGTTAATGAATTGAGAAAGAAAAACATCATTTTTTGCTTTATGTTTGTCAAAATTAAAAAAAATCCACTTTTTACAGATTATAAATTTTGGGTCACACTCCTTGCAAAATGGAACAAATCGCCGTTTTAAAAAAAAGGGGTCCATGAACTTGTTTTTAAGATAAATCAGTTTGAATGATAAAAATCAGTTTTTCCAGACAAGTCATAGTTTGACGTCGCAAAAATAACAATTTACATTAACAACCTTATTACCTCCCCTGTAACTGTATCGTATGCCCTTATCTAAGAATTTAGCTAATTCATTTATTTTAAATTCAGAACATAAGGATTTCATGTTCAGGATCAGGACCCCTCCTGTCTTCCCTCATTAGCATATTGCATTAAACATTTAAGTATAGTATGCACTTAGTTAAGTTCAACCAATAACTTGAAACAAAAGACATGTACAGCTTACAAGTATTTAATACTCAGTCACAGTGGCGGATCCAGAGGGGGGTTTCTGGGGTCAGTTAGATTCAGCATATCAAAGAACCCCAGAACTTAATTTTTCTTGAAGATTAGTTTTCGACCCTAATTTGGACCAACTTGAAAACTTGATAACAATGGTTCATAATTAAAAATCTAAATACATGTTTTGATGCAGGATTTCAAATAACTACCAAACATTTTATTTGTGTTAAAATCAAACCAAGTTTAGTTTTCCACCCTTTGGACCTTAATGTAAACCAATATGAAAATTGGACCCAAAATTATAAATCTGAATACACAGTTGGATTCAGCTTATAAAAGAACCCCAAGAATTCTATTTTTTTTTAAATCACACCAAGTTTAGTTTTGGACCCTTTGGACATTAATGTAAACCAATATGAAAATTGGACCCAAAATTAGAAATCTAAATACACAGTTAGATTTAGCATATAAAAGAACCCCAAGTATTCAATTTTTGAAGAAATCAAACTAAGTTTAATTTTGGACCCTTTGGACCTTAATGTAGGCCAATTTGATAACAGTACCTAAATTAAACTTTTAGATACACAGTAAGATTCAGTATAATAAAAAATCCCTGGAATTCAATTTTTGATAAAATTGAACTAAGTTTAATTTTGGACCCTTTGGGCCGTAATGTAGACCAATTCATCAATATGGTACTTATATTTAACCTTTAGGTACACAGTCAGACTCAGCATATTAAAGAACCCAAATAATAAAATTCTTAATAAAATCGAACAAGTTTATATACAAATTATTAGAAAAGTATTGTTTATAATTTGAATTTAACTTACTTGAGTACTTAATGCACTTCCAAGTGGAAAGGGTCCATAACTTGTGTCCTGCATGACTGGTGTGTTGTGTGCCAGATAGCTGATGGGATAACCTTTTAAGCTGTTCAAATATGAAATGTCTGATTCTTTTACTTGGATCTTCCTGCAATCATAGACATTATTTTATAAATATTACTTATTGTACTTCGAACAAATAATTAAAGACATTGTTAATTAGACTTACATGTACATTTAGGAGCACATCTATGGCATTTAGAGAAGCAGTATTAAACATACTAAATAATAATATGATTAGACTTAAGAGAAGGTAATCAAGTTACACTGTACTTTTTTTGTTGAAAATGCAACATATATATATATGACCTGACAGACAATGATATCACATACTGTAAAGTGCCATTACAGCTTTTCTATAAAAGCCTGCAAAGCAAACCTTTGATTATTTATTAATACCTTATAATTGTAAATTTCTTAATACACAGAAACAATATGCAGAACAAGGTAAATAAGCTATGTTCAGTATGAGAAGAACTGCATCATCATTATGTTAAAATGTATTTACAATGCTTAGTCTTTTTGATACTTATGTTAGTAGCATATTAATGTATGGGTGTGAAATATGGGGAGTACACAAATCTCCTATGATAGAAAAGGTCCATTTGGACTTCTGCAAAATGATATTGGGTGTCAAAAGAAAGACCTAAAACGTGATGGTTTATTTTGAATTAGGTAGATTTCCACTGCAGTATGAGCGTGACTATAGAATACTTAAATTTTGGTTCAAAATTTTGAATGGTGACAATTGTATATTATTTAGGTCTTGTTATAAAAAAGTTGTGTGAAATTGTTCAAAATGTTTGAATTGGGCAACATATGTAAAAAGATTGATATATAGTCTTAAGCTTGTTATGAATAATTTGTGGAATAATCAGTGGTTTAGGAGTAATAGAGGATGAATTTCATTTTATTCTTCAATGTAGTAGATATACTGACTGGCGAAAAAAATATACGAAAAGTATTCCTGGTCTTGGCAATCAACTTTTAAATTATTAGAATTATTATCAGGTGAAAACACAAAACAGCTTTGTAACTTGGGAAAGTATATACATTTCTCTCTTAAATTAAGAAACAGTAAATTGTAATAAAAGATATTTTGTATTGATGAAACTTCTGATGTCACCTATTGTTTATTGTGCATATTGTTTGAAATATGCCATATGTATACACTGTACATGTACTTGATTATACTGATGAGCTGTAAGGCTCAAAGTAAATAAAGAATTTGATTAACTGGCTAGCTTCGTTTGTTTGAATTTGATTGGACAATAAACACACACTTCATTTTAAGGTGAAGTTCCACATTGTATGTCAATTAATTTAGCACAGCTGCAAAATCTTTTTTCCCCTGGTGGTCCTTGAGGAAAATGTGCTGGTCCTCACTATTAACTCTATTGAAAGATACTAAAATTGTGTCATTACTTTGCAAAATTTTGGTAGTAAAATCCTGAGGACCACCACTTTTCGAGAACTCTGTAATTGTCAAATGAAATCCCAGTATATAGTAATTAAACAGATTGAAACTACATCTACCTAGTGTTATTTGTCTAATATCTTTAATTTGGTTTATTTATGGTCTTGTCAGTTTATTTTCAAACTATGAGTTTGACTCTCCCTCTGGTACCTTATTCCCTCTTTTGCAGACAAAATAAAATTTTATTTCAATGGATGGTAAATAAACTGTACAGATATTAACCATATCAGTTGATGTAAGATGACTGATTTATAAATGTGTTCACACAATGAAGGGCCAAAAATCAAGAAAATTTAAAGTGACACATTCCATACTAGAACTTCATTTGTGTTTTGTGAAAATAAGGCTAAGTAAGCATCATGTTTGAGTTTCAAATATAATGTTGAGGGAGACTTAACTTCATGAACAGAAACAACAGATTTTGCAATCTTTCTATTAATAAAGGGGTATAACTTGGTGACACCACCTAGTTTCAAACTTGATCTGAGTTTTCTGATAATGATTTGATTTTTGGTGTTTTCACACACCACTTTTAGGCTATTTCATGGCGGCAAATTTTATTGTTGGAGGAAGCCGGATTGACCAGAGAAAAGCACAAACCTTCAATAGGAATACTGACAATCATAGTCAATTTGATTTGAGTCATGTGCACCGGTATGCGCGGGTTTTAAACTCACAACCTCAGTGTTGACTGGCTAGTGATTACAGGAGTTACTATTTAAACAACTCAGCCACTGATGCCCCTTTTGTGATAATGAGCATTGTGTATAAGTTGTACATAATATTTGGTTGATGCTAACTTAAGTAAGAGAATGGAAACGATAAAAGAGCGTGGACAAAGGTACACTTAATTCCCCCTTTGCATAGTGGGTAGTCATTAAAACAATATGTACACTTCACACTACATGTACATTTCTTATTACTTTGCTCTTACCTATTGTCAATCAATGAATTTTTCAATGGCTTTCTTTTTCTGTCCATCTTTGGTTTGACAATAATCATGCTTGGAGCAGGAACAGCTTTAATCTCTTTCCCACGTGGCTTTCCCCATTGCTGTGGTAAACTAGTGCAGCATAATTCTGCAGGTGGCTCTGTAAGACCCATCATTTGCCATTGAACTAATCCTTGTATTAAGCCCACAATATGGGAACAGCATCCACTCAGACTGTAATAAAATACAGAAACATGAAATGTATTATTTTCATGCCAAATATATAAATACATGTACAAGTATAACATGTACAAGGGGCAAGGTTGACAAAAAATATGTCAATACTAGTATTTACCATGCCAGTGGTAAATACCAGGAAATATTGGTGAGTACTGGTTGCAGATTTAAATTTTTTGTGGTCGATTCTATAAAAACCACTCTCTACCTGGTCAATAATTGTCAATGTCAGTAATAAAATAATGAAAGTGTTCAAGTCATTTAATGCATTTATTTTAAATTCATAATTATAAACATTGATTTAAATTGATACATTAGTACATAATACTAAAGTGAAAGATAGTAACTGTTTCGTCCCTGCCAAGGGTACTCATCAGGTGGCTTTTTAAAGGCTACCACTACAGTTTTCTTTTCCTTTATTTTTTTTCTCTTTTATTCTTTTTTTCTTATTATATTCTCTTTTTTCTGATTCAAATATTTGTATACCAATATATAATGTATATTTAAGGGGATATATATACATGTATACATATAACATAATTTAGTGGATGATCTTGGTTAAGCATGAAATTTGATTGTTTACCTTTACAAGGGTATAAGGGTCCACATGCATGTACCCTCAACAGTCCCCACCCCCAAACAAAAAATAAAGGTTCTAAAATTTGAAATCTGGGCACCAAAACATAATTAATCTAATAAATTTTTATAAATCTGTTCGAACCTTTCCAAAGGGGATCAAACATACATGTACATAACTGTTACAGGAAGTATATCATGTACATGTATATTGAGCCTACATCATTATAATATATGGTATACATGTGAAGATCTTGAACAAAATATATACATATTATATTTCTTAGTGCATATTCTCGTCTGTGTATTTCCTATTACTCTCCCTAGTTTGTAAGCTCAAAAATAGCCTACATTGTACATGTACCTACCCTAAAGTTTATTTTTTATTTTTCAAGAGGCATTTCACACTGTTAAAGTCAAAATGTCTCTCCAATAAACACGATGGACTCAATGTTAAACCAAAAAAGATGGGGGGGGGGGGGGTTAAAACTTCCCTGCCCTATATTTTCCAAAGAAGTAACAGGAAACATGCATATATATACACATGTAACTTGGTTTTGGCCTCTCAGGATAAATTAATACAGAAAAGGGGAGCTTTTAAATAATGGAAAAGATATAAATATAGCCACACACCCAACACTACCCCTAAAAAATAAATAGGTGAATTATTATATACATCTATATATAGATATATGTTATTAATATCAACTTCACTTTTTAAAAACATTTATCATGTATAGTTATATTTCTTGTCACTTGTGTATACATTGTACTATGTTTGCATTTTAACCCGTCAGGGTTTCATGTTTTTTGCAATAAATATAACCTAAATCTGTAACAATACCGGAAATTTGCGTCGCTCCGAATAACAACAGACTTTTAATTATTCATTTCCTGTTGTAACAACCCAGAATTTGACTCAAACAACAAAAAAATATCTGAACTCTTCATCGACTTATCAGGTGTCTCTTAAGAAGGGATAGCTATTATTTAGAATTTACACATTCCAGTTATATAGAAATCCAGAATGCCACTAAAGGCAGACATCACTCTGTGGCTTTTGACTCGTTTTTTGTGGCCTCCAGACCTCGACGAAGATCCAATAAAAATCGAACAATTATATTTAGGACGCCTATTGACAGTCCGTTTCCTATTTGGTTTGATTGTTTCACTATCATTAATCTTTTACGTGTGGAAAGTACAGGGGTTTAAAAGTCATAAAATAACAGTGAGGATAATGGGCGGATATGTGATATGTTTAGTAATACTCACAATTATTGTATTGGACACTGAACAACTGTATCATCATTATTGGTACCAAGAGCACCTTGGTAGACTAACTGTGTGTTTTAAGTTATCTGAGATTGTTTTAGACGTGTTTACAATGTCACAGTGTACTTACCCAAAGAGAGAAGACATCAGAATGATTGGAGGGATAGCTGCTGCAAGCTACTCGCTTGACTTTGTTGAAATATTGTTAATATGGTTTGGTGTAACTATCGATTAAATGCTGCTGTAACTTTTGAAAATAGATATTTTTAAGAAGGAATCATGTAATTTACTTTACCTGACTGTAGTCGTACCATATGTACTTTGCATATATGCAGTTTGTGAATAAGAAACCATCAATAATTCATGTGGGACTGGCTTGATTCTAATTCAATCATGTCAATAACTACTCTTTTGTAGCACAAGAACCTTTTTTATGAGGTATATTGCACATGTACATTTACATTGTGACTTTGTACAAGAAGTTTCTGTTTATAATTTTACATTCCAAAATTTGCATCAAATTGGTCATCAAATTGGTCATTTGAATACAAATGTTGATAACATTATGAATTTATTATCAAAATTTACCATTATTTATGAAATAAGATAAGAAAAACAATTAGGTACATGTACATTACAATGTATTTATACAAGTACATTATAGCAAATATGTGTGGTTCAAAAGCTCGTACATGTACATGACTGACTACATGTACCCCAAAAATATGTGCATTGTACATGTACATGTAGGTAATATATTCAACAATTTTGTTTTAAGAATTCTGATTTTTAATCATGTTAATGTGGTACATTTATTTGAATATTTAGCAAAACGCATATTTTATTTACCATAAACTGTTTACACAGGTACATTTTTATCCATTAAGAATTCATGGAGAATTTATCATGAGTTTACATGTATATACAAATGTATTTATATAACTGTATAAGAACCATTTGATTAGGACAAAAAAATTATGATTGATCATACATGTACATGTTTAAAAAATGATTTGTGTATGTTCAATAGATATAGGAAAATGTGGTGTGAGTGTCAATGAGACATCTCTCCATCCAAATAACAATTTATAAAACTAAACAATTATAGGTCAATGTACGGCCTTCAACACAGAACCTTGGCTCACACCAAACAAAAAGCTAGAAAGGGCCCTAAAAATATAAATTACATAAACAAACGACAACTTCTGTATATCAGATTCCTGACATAAGACAGGTTCAAACATTTGCAGCAGGATTAAACGTTTTAATGGTACCAAACCTTCTTTTTTCTGAAACAATAGCATAACATCACAACATAGAAAACCACATGATAAAATATCAATTGGAAGGCTTAACCCTTTAACGTTCCTATTGGTCAATCTGACCGATATAAGCTAAATTTGTTGAGGAGTAGTTTGCATGAAGTTTGGTATTGTTGACAATTTTTGAAGTACATGTGTGGTTGTGGGCTCAAATTAATGATCAGAATACCACCAACTTGAATTTTGGTGTCTGAAACCAACAAAATGCAATGCATTATGTCAATTTGCCCTATATTGACAAGAATATTTTTGGAGAAAACTTTTTTATTTTTATTTTTAAATAAAATATTTTCACAAAATGTCACAAGACAAATTGTTGCTGTTTTTTGTTTTAGAATGACAATTTTGATAACTGTGCCGTGATCATTTACAAGAATACTATCAAAACTGTAAGTAAAACCCATACACATACAAAAAAAACTGATTCATAGAGTATCAACACTGAACAAAACTCAAATTACAAGGAATTTTCATGTTTTGTTTTGTCAGTTTTTATAGCAAAAGAGATGAGAACATCTAAAATGTGTTAAAAATTGTTAGCCAAGTCGGAATAGCAATAACAAATCTTTGTTTCTTTAGTGTCTTGTTATGAGGGTGTTGAATATCGTATCGCTAAGATATAGAAATAGTGAAATAAAGACGAAAAAACGAACATTTCTGAATAACTTTCTTACAAATTTGCTTGAAAAAATAATAATTTTCAAAAACTAGCTTCTAAAGAAAAAGAAGTTGGATTATGTTCTCCAAAAATTAATTTCTAGTCTTACAGAGAAGTTGACTTATATGCTTAAATTTCATAAGTTTTCCAATAGTTTCTGTGGCTCAGTGGAAAGATGCACAGTCTTACACCCGGATGATCGCGTGTTCAAACCTCACTGCCGGATGATGAAAAAATAAATTCCTATATTAAATAACTTAACTTAACTTTACTTTCAATTTCAATTAAGACAACTGAAATACATGATTACATCAAAAAGAAAAAAAGAAAAATTTACCCCCCCCCCCCCCCCCTTTTCTCCCCTCTCTCTGTTTTTGTTACATTCTTAGCCTGGTCACTCAATAATGCTAGATTTTCATTCAATATTCACTCAAAATTCTTTCCTAAAGGCTCATTCTGTAAGCAGTTATGAATAGTACATGTGTACATCTTTAACTTAAACTTGGCCCATTTATTTGACTTTGACAAAAATTCTCAAAAAATCCACTATTTTTCGGTGTTTCGAGTCTTGATATTTCTACCAATCAGACAGGCTTTGCATCTCTCTGTATAAAGTTTTCACCGATAATGTTTCCGAAAGTCTTCATGCATTAATTTAACACTAAAACTATGTTCTATTTTTGTCACTGAATGTCTGTAAAACCCCTTTTCCGCTTGAATTGTACATTTTTGTCACTTTAATTCAGCATGTCACATGACTTTTGAGAGATATCACGTGACCAACGTATGAATTATTTTCCTGAAATCAAGTTTTCCTGAAACCTTTGTCAATTATCTATCAGATGAGTCTAACTTGTCCTTTGAGTGAGCTTTTTATCGAAATGTGCAATTGATTGAAAACAGATATCCTTTATTCGGAAAGAAGAGGTAAAAATCCTTGAATGTTAAAGGGTTAACTCAATCAAAAATCAATGTACACATGTATATAATCAGATAATGACAATTAAATTAAATTCTCTGTAAATTTTCAATTACATAAAAAAGAATGATTTTAGTCACAGTGGGTTTTTTGTCACCTTTTGAAGTTTTGATCCATTTTGCAGTACCTACATGTATGTTTTTATTATACATTTATATATTTAGTGTATGTTTGATATACATTTGCGCTATGATTTTTACGCCAACAAAATCTACATTAATATATAATTATATATACATTGCATGTACATGTACAATGTGTCGTGTAAAGGTCTCCATTTTTCAGATATTTATTATTGTATGAAACTTAAAAGCTAGTTTTTGGTATATGGACATGTAAAAATAATTACTGGTATATAATTAGATATTTTTGAAAATGTACATACAAAAATGTACATGTAATTGTATGTACAATGTAGACTAGTACATGCAGTATTTATAAATCACATTCACAGGCAGCATAAAGCTAACACCAATCAATAAATCAATCACTCAATAACATGTACATGTACATTTACACATAACCTGATTTATTACAACGCATACATAGATACACATTTTACCTACATGTGCATGTTATAAGAATGAAGATATACATGTTTAATACCATATCTCCTTATTTTATATAAGTGACAAGTCCCATATCTTTCTACACAATTTTATATTTTGATACTATTATTTTCTTTTATATGTGTACTGTACATTTTTGTATATTGACATTTTTTACTACTCTTAGCTGTTTTGATGTCATGCTTAACCTTGGCTTTTAATATTATTTTACTTATGTTTTTAAACTTACATGATTTAGAATGTATGTTACTTTGTACTGTATATGTGTAACAAATGAGTGCAATCTGACTGTAACTTCTTGTGTACACTGTAAAATGTATACCCTATAGGTACCTTTTTTGTACTTTGTTTAAAGTACATGTATTTAACAACAGGAATGATGTGATCATGTCTGGATAATTTTCACATTTTTTCAAAACAATACATACAGTTTTACATACATCTACAATGTACATGTTTGTTATGACTGTATGTATGGTTTTCAAAGTCATGAACCCAAAAATATATTTTATTTTTCATTAAACATGTAAAAGATTGTTTTATTAGACTTAATATTCAATAATGCAACTTTACATATTTACATTTTTTATGGATAACAAAAAGAAAAAATCAAAAAAATACAATGGTCAAAAGAAATAAATGACAGATTTAAACAGTGTTCTAGCAAAGAATTTAATACAGACATGTATAGTATTTAAAAGGGCATGTAAGCCCAGTTTCTGGTTTGAAAAAGGACAATTTGATCATGTTTAAGCTTGAAACCATTAAATGAAATAATATAATATTTCTATTTTTAAAAAAGGCAAAGGGGATCACAAAAAGGACTCAGATGGGGTTGTATATACATGCCTACAGGAGCACAGAGATATTCAGAGGCGGATTTAGGGGGAGGCCCAGGGGGCCAGGCCCCCCCACCCTTTTTTGTGAAAAAATGGTTGCTTTCAAGGGAATCACTGAAGCGTGACTGGAGCAGGCCCCCTCTTAGGCCAGTCAGTGGGCCCCCACTTATGAAAATTTCTGGATCCGCCACTGATATTGTTTGATTTTTGTCCTTTCATGTTTGTCTCTCCATTAATAAATCATATAACTATGAATGAAATATCAAATTGAATTTGTCATGAACACAAAATCCTGGTATCTTTCACTGTACTTAAGTAAGGTGTTTGTCATGTTTGTAGCAGGTTAATTGGTTTATAGATGTGTGCATTAGAATTTTTATTAAATATATTTTGAATTTTTGAACAATTGTTATTTCTTATTCATAAGAGTGGTGATTTCAAACTGCACCTTCTTTTACAATGCTATTAAACATGCAAAGGTATAATCCAAACATTATGATTCATTATGATAAAATTGAGAATGGAAACGGGGAATGTGTCAAAGAGACAACAACCCGACCGCAGAAAAAAACAACAGCAGAAGGTCACCAACAGGTCTTCAATGTAGCGAGAAATTGTATGAGTACATTAGTAGCAATAGACCTCTTATTCTCAAGATATGACACCAAATGTGGGAGTCTCTACCCAAAATATTTAATTACATTGACGTGGCCAAACATTCAGATGTCAAATAGAATACTTGATGGATTGTCAAATGTTAGTTTATGTCCAGTGGCAAATATTGCATGCATGTTCAGAACGTGAACGAAAATGGTGGTAAATTGAATAGGAACATAAAGTTAGCCTTACAAGATTGAAGGTCACATTAAAACACATCTAAAAGTTGTTGCCAGGGTTCATAATGTGTAGATATCAAGGATACTCTCTTAACACAAGGCTGCAGATTTTATTATGTTGGTCATCAAACAGACTCCAAAACTTACGCATATATAGGTATTATCACCGATGGATAGAAGACCTGAAAGTGACAATATTTATTATTCTTAAAAATACTGGAGTGGAATAAGAAAATCATGAAGTAAACCCCATCCATTCCTACTTTAGCTCAAACTCCTCATAAGTAAGCCCTAACAAAGAAGTGACCAATAAAAAAGGAAATGTAAGTAATAAAATTGAGAATGGAAATGGGGAATGTGTCAAAGAGACAACAACATGATCAAAGAGAAGAAAAGTGCATACCTTATATAAAGGTTTTGCTATTAACTAGATTTTGAATTCGAAATCGATTTATGATGTTTTAATAAAAAGTAATAATAACAAAAATACCGAATAACAATTCCAAGGAAAATTCAAAACTAAAAGTCGCTTTATATCAAATGGGAAAATAAAAAGCTCAAACATTAAATGAATGGATAACAACTCTCATATTCCTAACTTGGTTCAAGCATTTCCTAATGTAATTAAAAGTGGATAAAACAGCTGGTTGAATAGCTAGGTAATGCTCTCGCTTATATGACATTTGCATTAAAACTCTATTACATTGACAACACTATGGGAACAAATCACAAAGACATAATGAATAAATTCTCTCATAATCCTCATCACTATATAAAAAATATGCTATTACAAAAAAAATAATATGACATATAGACAAAGCACATAGGCAAAAATGAAAGACAAGAATACAAAATAACCATAGCATAATAACACAATAACGGGATGTATAAGTACTGAGCAATGTCAAACTTTTAACTAAAATGGGCTGATTTACAAAGACAAATAAAAGATCGCTATAACACGTAATTGAGATGACAAACAACGTAAGCCTAGAATCTATACTGCAAGACAAATTGTCAATTATATTATTTGTGAAGCTAATACGGAATATTTATCAACAAGGTTTAGTATCTTCCGATGAAATTCTTTTTTAGAAAAAGGTCGAGACGTCTTATGACAACCTTGATTCATCAATGTTCTGCTCAGACATTGGTGACGGTTTATAAAGTCTGGGTCTTGAATACCGAATGCGTTTGGAAATTTATATCCCATATGCAGGTGAAATTTGTATATTACTACAAAGATCGGGGGTATTTTGACTATGAAAATTAAAAAATGTCTCGTACGTCATAGAATAACGATAAGCTACTCATGCTACTGATACAACGAAAAATAGAGCCGTGGTGTAGTGGTTAGAGCATCGGACTACTAACACAAAGTTTCCTGGCCTTGGAGGCATAAAACTTTGCTCAGTGCTCGGAGCACAAAAATCATGCTCGAAACATGAAATCCAGCAATTTGATTGGTTGATTTTCGAGTCTGAGTACAAAAATCATGCTCGAAAGTTTTATGACCGTGAGGCCTGGTTCGATTCCCGTATGGGATGAAAATTTCAGGAACTCAATTTTCGACTCTCCCTTGACACCATTTGCGACTATGGTCTTGAGGAAACGATGATAGTCCGTCGGAAGGGGACGATAAATGGCTGACCCGTGTTAAGAGAGAGCCATATCGCTTGCACGTTAAAGACAATTGTAGATTTCGAAAAAGAGTAGGCTAATGCCGCTATAAGGTAGCACTCGCACCCGCAAAGTGGAAAGGGATTAATATAAGTTGCAAAACTTGTTTCCCAATCCACTCTAAATAAGGGAGCTACCATTTGATTTTTAGGGGGGGGGGGGCTAGGATGAAATAAAAAAAAAATAGGCAGGATAGGAGTTTTGTACTGAAATACATGATTACATCAAAAAGAAAAAAAGAAAAATTTACCCCCCCCCCTTTTTCTCCCCTCTCTCTGTTTTTGTTACATTCTTAGCCTGGTCACTCAATAATGCTAGATTTTCATTCAATATTCACTCAAAATTCTTTCCTAAAGGCTCATTCTGTAAGCAGTTATGAATAGTACATATGAAAATTAGGTCAAGGTCAGATGACACCTGTCAGCTAGACATGTACACCTTACAATCATTCCATACACCAAATATAGTAGATATATTGCATAAAGTATAAGAAAAACAGACCAAACAGCAAAACTTAACTATAACCACTGAACCATGAAAATGAGGTCAAGGCCAGATGACACCTGCCAGTTGGATATGTACACCTTGCAGTCCTTCCATACACCGAATATACTAGACCTATTACTTATAGTATCTGCGATATGGACTTGCCCAACAAAACTTAACCTTGTTCACTGATCCATGATATGAGGTCGAGGTCAAGTGAAAACTGTCTGACGGGCATGAGGACTTGCACATACTCAATATAGTTATACTATTACTTATATAAATCAGAGAGAATTCAACATTACAAAAAATCTTTTACTTTTTTTTTCAAGTAGTCACTGAACCATGAAAATGAGGTTAAGGACATTAGACATGTGACTGATGGAAAGTTCGTAACATGAGGCAACTATATACAAAGTATGAAGCATCCAGGTCTTCTACCTTCTAAAATATAAAGCTTTTAAGAAGTTAGCTAACGCCGCAGGATCACTATCCCCATGTCAAGCTTTCTGCAACAAAAATTGCAGGCTCGACAAAAATTGAAACGAACAATTAGATATTTACCCTAAGGTGCCGCTTCACAATTTTGGTCATGTATACTTATTTTTAGAATCACTAATCATAGATACAAGGATGAAAAAAATTGTATTGGCGACAGACGTGCATTTCGTCTACAAAAGACTCATCAGTGACGCTCAAATCTAAAAAATGGTTTAAAAAAGGCCAAATAAAGTACGTAGTTAAAAAGCATTGGAGACCAAACAGTTGTAAAAGTTTTGCAAAGGGAATATATTCCTGAGATAGAAAAGCCTTAGTATTACAAAAATTCAAAGTTTTATAAACAGCTTTAAATTTAAGATTATGACCATATCAATGATAATTCGTGTGAACACAAAAGTGCTGATTACAGGCCTGGTGATACCCTCTGGGAATAAAAACACCACCATGGCCATGTCTTTTTATTTGTACATCTTATTGTGTTAAGGTGGTATGGGTGTCTTCCTCCATATAGGATTGTAAAAAACAGAGAACCAAAGGTCCATATTTTCTATCATGTTAGCAAAATGGGATGCAGGAATGCAGATATTTAATGTGATTTTCATTTAAAAGAACCAATTTATAAGAATATAACTTACAAATATTAATAGTTTTGGTAGTTTAAAAAAATAAATAATAGGCATTTCAAGGGGAGGTAACTCTAAAACAGTGCATTTTCTAAAGGATTCTACATGAAATTTTCCTATTTTGTATTTTAGTCGGAAAAAACGTATTGTGACCATATCTTTTCTTTTGATATTCTCAAAGCATGGTCTGAAAGCTATCTTTTCCTTAAGTATTTAACAATTCTATCATTTTGTTTAGTTTCTAATCACAAAATGGTGTTTTTTCCTGTATAATTCATACAAAATGTGTCATCTTGTCGTGTCCTGTAGCTTGGAAAATGCATGTTATTGATAATATAATATCATTATACAATCACCACAATATCTGCAAAGAGAAGGAACACTTTTGATGCGACTGTCATACAAGTGAGATGTATAGGGCTATAAAACCAGGTTCAATCCACCTTTTTTCTACATTTGAAATACCTGTACCAAGTCAGGAATATGACAGTTATTGTCAATTCGTTTGATGTGTTTCATCATTTGATTTTGCCATTTGATTACGGACTTTCCATTTTGGATATTCCTCAGAGTTCAGTATTTTTGTGATTTTACTTTTTTTTTTTAAGATTACAAAAAAATGTTACCTTAAGTTAAGAATTATGCAGTTTAAACATATTTTTAGTTCATAATGACAAAAGGATTAGACACAAGTTTTACAACTTAGTAATGTCTTCTCCAAGAATTATGTAAGTGTATAGTCCAAAAAATTGAAACTGTCATGTAGCTAAATGACATGTAAGGTATTTTTGTTTACCTATGTTTACACATACATGAAATAAAATTGAGAATAAAATGGGTCAAATATCAAAGATACCACAAGCAGACCAAAGAGCAGATAACAGCTGAATGCCAACAATAGGTCTTTAATGCATCAAGAAAATCCTGCACCCAGATGTGGGCCTCAGCTGGCCCTTAAATAAAAATGTCTATAAGTTCATTGAAAATGGACGTCATATAAAACTTCAAAACATGTAAATGGACTAAAATAAAATAAAACATCCCAGACTAACAAAGGCCAGAGGCTCCTTTCATACAGCAGAATATAACAAGAGTGCACACATTGAAATGTCTCACCTTCTTTACTTATCATTGATACTATGTTGATACTCCCAAATATAAAACTTTATTATGACTGTCCCATAAACTTAACATTAATCAAGAAAACTATACATTGGTTAATGAACCATGAAAATGAGGTCATGGTCAGATGAACCATGCCAGGCAAACATGTACAGCTAACAATGATTCCATATAACAAATATAGTTGACCTATTGCTTATAGTTTGAAAAATAGACCAAAACACAAAAACTTAACATTGAGCAATGAACCGTGAAAAACAGGTCAAGGTCAAATAAAAGCTGCACGACTGACATATAGATCATGAAATATTTCCATACACCAAATATAGTTGACCTATGGCATATAGCAGGGTTTCCGCTGGCGATCACCATTTTCGCAATTTGCGAAAAAATAATTATTTTGGCGAAAAAATTAGTCATTTGCGAAAGAATTTGGCGAAAGAAATATATAGAACGATTTCTTTTCCTCCATCTTGTTTCAAGTTTCTCGGACTTTAACCAATCAGACAATACTTGGAATTCACCTTGACCTCATTAAGATTTGGACAGAAAAACAATAATCAGCTAATTGCATTTTATAGCTATCGACAACAAAGGACTAATTAATAAAGGTGTTGATTGAATTGTTTGACAAAATGATATGGTTAAATGGCTTCTGCTAAATGTCACATACAGAATTTATTTACCACTTTGCGACACACGTGTTTGAAGAACTCTTTTGACGTCTCCTCTCCTTTTAAGATAGTTTAGAAAAAAAAGCTGTTGTTGTGACGAAAAATGTTTAATAGCAAGAAAAATCTCCGATTTCAAACTTTAATATAGGTAATTGATCAGGGAGACTACTTTAAAGTCGTTTGAGTGACAAGTGTGTTTCAAGCATAGTTTTAAGTCTCAAC
Organism: Mytilus trossulus; assembly: GCF_036588685.1. Lineage (NCBI taxonomy): Eukaryota > Metazoa > Mollusca > Bivalvia > Mytilida > Mytilidae > Mytilus > Mytilus trossulus. The sequence continues at coordinate 93,706,796 of NC_086374.1, read as the reverse complement.
TTTTTCATTTACGATGGTCAAGAAAAGAAAATGTAGAAAAAAGGTAAATTTTAAAAGAAAAATATAGTTATGTTACTTGGTGAAAAATATATTGTTTTGGTGAAAGAGGTGGCGAAAAAAATAATTGACCCAGGGGAAACCCTGCATATAGTATTAGATAAAAAGACCAAAACTCAAAAACTTAACTTTGACCAAGTAGCCATAAAAATGAGGTCACGGTCAGATGACATCTGCCAGCTAGACATGTACACCTAACAATCATTCCATACAACAAATATAGTAGATCTATTGCATAAAGTATGAGAATCAAAGCGCGAAAGCGCTGTAAAGGCAGTTAATTACAGGTTGTGTGTATTTCTAGTCCAGTTATATCATTATCTTCCATAGAACAGAGGTGGTTTGTAGAATTTAAGATTTAGAGTTCTTTTGTACCTTAGTTCACCTATACATGTATCTATAGTCTACTGTTTACAGTATATTTTCTGTGCCTCGCCATGAAATGCATTTTTAGCCATGGCCTTGTCAGTTTGCTTTAAATTTATGAGTTTGACTGTCCCTTTAGTGTCTTTCGTCCCTCTTCTTTAGACATATAAGAACTTTTCCTTTTCAATATAAATAGACTATTTTTAATTATTGATTGTATACGCATATTCTATGACTCCCATAAAAAAATAGTTCACAAAGATTGACTAGTCTCTGTACTGTGTGTATAGCAAGAACATCAAGTAACATAATGGTAAATGTACATAGTAACATGTCAACTTTTTTGATGACCATACCTGCCAACTGTCAGTATTTGCAGAGTATTTCCCCCATCGAGCTCGAGGCTCCCAAATGGAAATTTTGTAAGAGCAATTTTGTCGACTATTTAAAGAAAACAATTAATTCAACAATGGCTATAAGCTTGTTAATGCAAGAAGAAGCCAACAACCACATTAGAATATATTTGAAGGGAATCCACGACAATCGCCCCATTAGCAAATAGCCCCACTTTTTCACTAACTCGCCCCACTTTATAAAAAACCTGCCCCAACCTGAATTACCAAATCGCCCCACTTGTGAACTGTGTTAAATCCCGTTAATATTACTCCTGCCAACTCGCCCCACCTAATAGAAAACGATAATATCTAGATAAATATATTATTAACCAGGAAGAATTTAGTAATGCCAATTCGCCCCACTTATGTAAAAAGATGTTATCCCATTGTATATAAGTTAAATTCTGTTAATATAACTCTTGCCAACTGGTCCCACCTAATGCAAATCGGTGAAATCTAGATAAATATATTATTAACCAGGATGAATTTAGTAATGCCAACTCGCCCCACGTATGGAAAAAGATGTTATCCCATTGAATATAAGTTCAATTCCTTATATTGCATTATGATACAATTAACAGGTTTCTTTTCAATTGTTATGCAAATAACTAAGCTTCAAAACTTACATTTATTCTTCAGTATATATCAATAATAGTAATTAAATTAATTTTCGGTTTGTTTGTATTCTGTGTAGATTAGTTTTCATTAAAGTGGTGCGAGTTTTTATTTTTAATTATATATATATATATATATATAAACGAGTCTAAATTGAAAACTACGTTCAAACCTATGACTGCGTTGGATAAAAACCGCAATTTTTATACGTGTGCATGTCAAACAAATTTCGTTGTAGAAGGGTCTAAAAACAGCACAAACAACATTTTCCAAAAGACCAAAAGCGTGAAAAAGTATATTTAAACAAAACGCATTTGACTAACAGGTCGAACAACTGTATATATATATCTAAAAATTACCGTTTTTTTATAAGTAGGGCGAGTTGGCAGGAGTAATATTAAACAGGGTTCTCGCTAAGGCGGGTCCATGAGTCCTGGACTCAACAAAATCTGTCTGGACTCACCATTTTCAAAACTGGTGAGTCCACAAATACATCAATATTGAAATATTTTGTATAAACTGAACACAGTTACCATGACTCACCATTGCCAAAAATGACGAGTCCCTGGACACGCCTTCAAAAATCCTTAGTGAGAACCCTGATTTAAAATGATTTAACCAATTTCACATGTGGGGCGAGTTGGCAGGAGTAATATTAAACATGATTTAACCAATTTCACATGTGGGGTGATTTGATAAATCAGTTTGTGGTGTTTTTTTAAAAAGTGGGCCGATTAGCCAGTGGGGCGACTTGTCCTGCTTCCATTTGAAGGCCCCCTTGAAGGTTTTGTATGACTATATGAACCATCTTTCACGTAAAACCCCCAAGTTGGCAGATATGTTTCTTACTCCAGGCAAAATCTACCGGTATGAATGAAAAAGAAGTTTTCAATTAAGGCTCTGTGGCCATAACAGCTGTCTCATTTGCATTTTAACCACTTCCCATATTTGCAATTAAAACAGTAGAAGAAAATTATTCAACGCAAAAACAAAACTTACTTGTAAATATGAAATTCTCTTTACGGTATGAGTTTTTCTAATTGTTTGAGATTGTACAGTAGTACCTGCAACTGCTTATACCTATTTCTTATTCACTTTTGCTTGATAAACTCACTAAATATCATATACATTGTACCACATCTCCTTATTTTTATATGCATTCCAATAACATGAACAATTGTAATTCAATTCTATATACCAAAGCAAAATGAACTGCACCACTTTCATTCACTAGTATGCATCTTTGGGCAAAATACAAGACTTTGTTCTTAGATGACACAATTAATATAATATATATTTATTGATAAAAAAATAAAATTTGGTATACAACTCTTTAACGGTATAAAAAAAAGCACAGCTGTGTCATAAATTGTGAAATTTGTGCTGAAAACATAGACATTGATGGTATTTGAGTAATTCCATATGTGAAGCTCAACATAAGCTCGTCAGTTGGTGGTGGACAGTTATAGTTCCTTTCTGCAGGCTAGGATGAATGACTTTTCAGGAAAACCAATTTCACAAATCAAAACTTTCCTCTAGCATGTCTAGATTTCTCCTACAATATTCATCCAGTTTAGTTCTTTTGTTTTAATTGGACACCGTCCTGATTTTTAATTTTGCAAACCATTCAGTCTCTTGCTTGCAAATGGTGCATGAAAATAGGATGGGTATGGCAGTAGACAAGTCTGTTTAAAGTGGGTTTGTGCCCTGAAAAAAAGTTTTATAACTTAAGTTTAATTGAAACTTGTGCAACACATATACCTAAATAACTGTATAACATAGAAGAGAGCATCATTCGTGTCAATGTTTTGTTCCTGTTTACATTGTCATAGATATTTTTTCAGAAAGCCTGAGGCATACATTGTAGCTCATGAATTCCTGTCATTAGACATTACATCCTAAATTAACATAATTACTGCTAGAATGATTATCAGTATGATAAACGTACACTATCATTGTACAGCCCAAGTCTTCAGTATATATAATTGTTGCATTCATTCACTCCTGTGTTCAGTCGTTCAAAAATTTCTAAACATCAACAAATGAACTTTAATAACAACAAGAAAACACTAGAAAAGATACGTACATACAACCCGTGTTTAAGTGTATTTGAAAGAGAAATAAATCTGGTTAAACGATGTAAAAAGGAGAAATATATCTGGTTAAACGATGTATAAAGGAGGAAAAATTGTAGATATTGCATTACGATGCGTTCTACCTAATAGCACGTGGATATGTGTTTACATATTTAGACTTGACCCAGTATGACCCGTACCTTGTAGGTCACCGCCGTCGTTTAAACACTTGACTACAGTCGTGTATAAGCTAGACAATAAAAAGCTTAAGCCTGTACTATTTGTGTGAAGTAAATGTGTTTGTTCTGTACATTTAAATTGTTTTACCTGGTAGTAAGAACGTATATCTATCCGTTTCCTTCTCAATTCACTTTGTCAAATTCTTCGAGCTTCTTCAAAACATACGTATTACTGCGCCGGAAGTGAAAAAAATATGAGAAATCCTCGTAAAATAATGCTATTTTCAATTTTGTGGAATCCATTTTGTTATATTAATTATACAAAGATAAAAAAAGTTACGATTAATTATGAATTTGCATATCATTATACGGAACGTTTATGGACTATTTTTTAAGTCGGTCATTTTGGCGGTAAATTATGTACACATACACACGTAGATTGGCTGGTACCCGATTGTAATGTTACACATCAAATATATCAAATAGCTAATACCCGGAACGTAGTACCGGGAACCAGGATAATACGTAGATAACATACATAACTAATACCGAAATTGAAAACGCTTTACGGTTTCTCGTTCATAAACCGAATTCCGCTTTGAATTATAGAAGATGCAATATTAATCATGTTCAGTCGACTTTTCATTGTTATATCAACGTCTGAACTAATTAAAGTATCTTTAGACACTTGAAATTGACCCGACCTCTTTCCACACGGAATATACAACTATTGATAGTTTGTAGTCAGGTTGACTGCTTATAATGCAAAATACACACTTATAACAAGTTCTATAAAACCTGAGACTACTATAACACAGAGATTGGTCACTTCCTGTACTGACCAGTCAAATCGTGATTATTTTTGTGTCATCGATAACATCTGAGTCACGTGACATGATGGGTTCGAGAAGATGGAAAATCCGCCATCTTTGACTGCTGAAGAAAAATAATTATTTAGCGAATGTGTATGTTAAAGAGGTTTATATTTCGGTAAGTGTGAATATAACATTGAGATAATCATTATTGTTTGCTTATAATCACTTTAAATAGAAAAAAAATGCAGTTATATACTTGAATTTACTGACTAAATCGGAAGGTAATCTCCATTTTTTACCAGTGTATGGGACTGGGTCAATGAGAAATTCGATCATCACTTATAGTTCAGATGAACAATCTGTTTCCTTGATATTTAAGTACAAGCCTTGGTTATAATCCTTTGTACTCGTGTAAAATTTGTAATTTTACGAAATACCGTTTTTTTGTGATCGTGACATTTCCGATTCATAGTTAAGAATCACACGTGACAAGTTCGAGTGACAAGGTAAATAAACAACATGAGGTCTGATAACGAATGAAAGGTTCATTTATATTGTTAGTTTAAGAAATTCAGACTTATATTTGGATCTGTTAATAAAATAAAAGCAGTCTTTTAAAAGCAGGGAGAGGGTTGGGATCCTGCTATAAACATGTTTAACCCAGCCACATTATTTAAAATGCTGAAATGGAGGGGTCACTATGAAAACTTTTAAAATATAGAAAAATAAAGGTTGGCAGGTAGAACTTACATAAATGAAGAGATTAATGAAAAATGAAGAGATGGATGCCCTATTTATAAAATTCCAATGTCCCCAGTCGGCTCCAGAAGCGATGAAGCAGCGCATCTATTTTGGGTAGGCAAATATCCACTTTTTGATATTGGAGAGCTCTGACGTCCTACGGCCCCAGCTTGTCTTGCAAAACAGCAGTCAGACGTCAGAGTAATCCAGGAGTAATTAATTATGTATGTGTCTGTCCTAGCTAAGTCAGGAGCCTGTAATTTAGTGGTTGTAGTTTGTTTATGTGTTACACATTTGTTTTTCGTTCATTTTTTTTTTAGATAAATAAGGTTGTTCGTTTTCTCGTTTGAATTGTTTTACATTGTCTTATCGGGGCCTTTTTTAGCTGAATACGAGGCTGGGATACGAGGTATGGGCTTTGCTCATTGTTGAAAGCCGTACTGTGACCTATAGTTGTTAATTTCTGTGTCATTTTGGTCTTTTGTGAACAGTTGTCTCATTGGCAATCATACCACATCTTCTTTTTAAATTATGAGATCTTATAATGATAAAGGTTCTATACATTTTCATTGATAATATATTCTTTATTGTAGGATTATCCCAGAAAGAAATCATGCATTGGATTTGGAAGAACGATGAAGTCTACTGGACAAAGTGAAAAAAAATAATTATTATTTTAAAATTTCATTGTCATATTGTTATGCTTGTCTCAGTATATGGAGAAATAAATATTTATGAATTTTGATATACATGTTTATTTATATGTCGATGATTTCTACAACTGAATTGCAGAAATTTACATTCATGCTTAGTCTGAATGACAGGTCAATTAAAAAATACACAAGTAACCACACATCTTGATATATTAAAGGGAAAGCGACTTTAAGCAATACATGTACTAATACTATTTAAAGAGGAGATGTTGGTATATTACAGTAGAGAAAACGAATAGTCTACATTAACAAAGCAATTTACCAAAAAATCAGATGTGACAGACATGAACCACACCCAACCATGCTGACTTGAGACATAGGTGAAACAACACAAACAGAACTAACTTTAAACATGTTGAAAAATGTTTCATTGCGGGATCATCAGACTGACTGTACATAAAATATTCATCATTGACAGATGAGTTGTGAATTGAATTTTAATTGACAGAAAGAGTGACATCATCATATACTATCATATTTTATAGTCTTGTTTAGATCTGACCCTGCTTCATCTTTATACATTCTGCAATGTTTTTGCTCACACATATAATTTGTATGATATTTTGATCATTTAGTCATGCAACCTGGAAGCTTTCTTCATATAGAACATCTTGTGTCATTAAACCTGGAACTGCACTATACATTAAATGGTATATAACTAGATTTGTTACACCAAGAAATACAATTCACCAAAAAGACTTCTTCAGTTGAGGCGTGGTAATATTTGGAAATTGTCAACGAAAACAATGTGATATTACAAATTTAATTGAGTTTTAGATACTTCATACAACCTCAATCACTAGGGTACAAAAAATTATAATGTACGTCATAAGATCTCATAAAGATTTTGTAAAAACGCAATAAACCCCATATTCGAGAAATATTTGCCACTGGTGCTCTCATGTAGCTTAGAAATTGAAATTTGACAATCCTTCACCATACTTTTCACTGATCAAATTGAAAACAGGATTTTCATTATTAATTCAAAAATGTTGTTTTTGTTTTTTGAAACAAAAATATACCATTTCATCTATTTATATAGTTCATTATGGTATTGGTTTTGGCCATTGGGCCGTGTCTGTTTTTTTCTTTGTTTTGCGTCAACTGATTCTGAGAAAACCTACCAGACAGCAAGGAAAAAAAAACACACACAAAGAAAATAACACAAGAGTCTGCTTAAGTTCTGGACTGATTAACAGTGACTTTAGATCAATACTGTCATATCTAAGTGAAAGAGCAAACAGGAAATTTAGCAATGTACAAACTTGATATGACTATATTCTGAGAAATCATAAATGGCCTTGGTATTTCAAACATTTCCCATTTATACTGAAGCCTTTGAGAAGAGACATGTTTTGATCTGAGATGTGTCATGTTGTGTTAAAACCTATGTATAATCAATAATTCCCTGTATCAAATCAATAATGCTTTAAGCATGAATTATCTCCCATTTGCAGAGTTATCTTCCTATAATTTAAATACTTTATGTAAACTTTTTGGCAATATATTAATATTTTGTTCTGCATACTTTTTTTTCAGAAAATAAACTTTTGAAATTATGTTTTATATCTTAATATCTTGTGGAATTAAAAATGTACATACTTATTTATCCTATCCTATCAGACAGTAGATATCATATAAAGAAATTTATTAGAAATATTTGCAAAAACTACTATTTTTCATTTAAAAAAGTATAAAAATTTATTTCAATTATAAAATAAGATAACTTTGCAAATGGGAGGTAACTCTTTCTTCAAGCAAGTAAGGAACGCCTACTTTTAGACCACAGGCGCTTGGGTCTATGATACAGATTTTATTTTTTTTTTATTAAAATATTGAATTTTCTATATTTATAATACATATCTATCACTTCTGTGCATGTCTCATCTAGTTTCGGGTGATTTAAACGACCCAGAGAAAATACCAAATTGTACTATCCATACTAAGAAACAAATTGTTTAAATCACCCGAAACTAGATGAGACATGCACAGAAGTGATAGATATGTATTATAAATATAGAAAATTCAATATTTTAATAAAAAAAAAAAAAAAATCTGTATCATAGACCCAAGCGCCTGTGTGTAAGACCTGTACCAAGGAAGAACCATTACAGTGAAATTGGTTGATCTTTTCAATATCAAATTTAGTGAATCTTGATATTAAATAAAAGCTCTGATACATTCAAATGTTTTATTAACTGAAAACAATTCTTAAAACAAAATTTAAAACAAATAAATCAAAACTTAACATGAGAACTAAAGTATAAAGGTGTTTTTGAAGCACATCAAAGGCACTCTTTTGTTGATTTGAATTAGTTTTTTCACAAAATTTGTCAGTCAGCTCAAAGCTTACATATGCACCAAACATTTTAACAGCATCTATAGCCTTGAGAGATGTATTCATTTCAATTTTTTCCCCCGTTAGAGCTAGATGAAACATAACATTTTATCAGAGTTTTATCCCCTATGGTGATAGGTTCATAATTGAATCTTGTATTTAACGTGTCTCTTATGCTGGCTACGTAAAGGCTCTCTAGGATCTGAGAAAAAGTTTCTGTGCCGGCGAGCGGAAAGGCATATGGAGCCAGAACGATCCTTTTATCTTTGAAAAGTGAAACACAAACGATCTCGCTCGCCGGCACATTTATACTGGCCATTTCTGCTGTCACATGTATCGAAGTCAAGATCGCTTAAACACTTTAAATAAGGAGCGTACTTGTTATTTAAAGCGCAAAATAGATTTGAGTATAAGAATACAAAAAAACACGGCTGGAAAAACCCGGAAAATACGGATTTTCTACTGACGAACAAAAAAAGTTTGTGTTTGTTTTTGACACATTGGCCGAAAACCTACCCGCACGCGGACGCAAAACAAATAAAAAAACAACTATGGCCTTGTTCTAGGCAGTTCGATTTCGGAATTCCTGAAGTTTACTTCTGTGTTGTTTGGTCTCTGAGGAGAGACTTATTACTTACCTTTTATCTTGATTAGAATGTTTGTTCTTCTTAAATAGCCATGGAAACCAGAAACGGAAGAATAATATAAAAAAGAAGATGTGGTATAATTGCCAATGAGACAACTGTCACCACAAGAGACCAAAATGACACAGACATATACCACTATAGGTTACTGTACGGCCTTCAACATTAAGTATTGTCACACTCGGGCCACTGATATATAGCTTGTCGTTTCGATTGACAAGCAACTGCGGTTGCTGCTTCTTTTGTATTTTTTTGCAGTCTTTGCAGCAGAGACTTTATCCTTGTCAGATTCAATATCTGATTCAGTATAATCACTCCGTTAAAGATCAAGAATTGAGATCGATTCCAATCATCCCAAGATAAAAAAAATCATTGTGAATTTGAAAATAAAAATGACGACGATTTTGGGGGAACATTTATTCATAATTTTAATTTTTATGGCTTACTATGTGTAAACTGGCCACATACTGATTGATACTTCGTCATGATCGAAGATTGAAACAACAGCAGGGTCCAGTTTAGCTTATGTGAAGTTCTAACTCTTTCCTGATCTATTACCCAAGTAAATTATTCATTTGACTTTTATAATGAAATTTTGTGTTTCTAATGTATTTGCCGCAAAATACATTGTTTGCAAAATCTTTATCTAAATTGATTGAATAAGGATCGAATCTTTGATTTATCATTTATTACTGACTATGAAAGGCATCCTTACTGAATCTTTAATAGGAAGCAATGACTATATGTGATCAGAAATAAACCGCACCACCTAATTATCAAACTGAAAATTAAAAAAAAAGACATAAGAGAAAGGGGTTGAAACCGAAAAAAATATGGGTTCAAAAATAAAATTTACGTAGGATAATCTGAATGAGGTTCTTGGTGGGGTTTCTTTATTTACTATACTAAAATATTCTATTTGATTATTTCTGTGTAATTATTCTCTATTTAAATTGTAACACCGAGTTAGTTTCTAGTCTCTATTCTTTATTTGACGGTCCATTTTTCTCCATTCTCTACATGTTTTTTGAATATTGTAAAACCCCATTTATACCCTCCTGAATCCTACCTCCAGTGCAACGATGGTAATTGACAAGGTTTACTGCAATAAATATGTAACATGGGTACTCGTAGTGAGCTGTAAAAATACCTTGTACAAGTATACAAGTTTATTGCAATTAACGGAGCCTCGTGTATCTTGAGGGCACCCAGCTGTGAAACAAATTCACCTCCCATGCTATTGAGACTACCTGTCTTTACAGGTAAAATACTTGTTTATTAGATACAATTAACGGACCTGTAGCAAAACAATGTACCAAACTTTAAGATGGATAAGATTAATCACATTTGCATTTTCGCCGCATAATTAAAATTTATTAACGAACTATAAACTGATTAAAAATATCTAGATATGAATAGTTAAACGAAAATATTAATAATTTATTTTCTTTTTCCCTCTAATTCAATTTTTTTTATGATTTATTTTTAATTATATCCGATACTGAAATAGACAATTAGTAGTCTCGGTGATTAGGTGATGAAATTTGTCGTCTGCTACTGATAAATACGAAACTACGATTGAATACGAAACTACGTTATATTAACGTAGCTGAAAAGGTGGAGACTCACACTACACGATAAATCGGTAGTGACCAATCTCTGTGTTATAGTAGTCTCAGATAAAACGAACAAAACACACTGATCGTTTCTTTAGTCCCCAATGTAAATAAAAGAATCAAAAACCATATCATACCATAAAAAGAAGAGGAGAAATTCGAACATTTCCGGATCTATTTCTGGCCAAAAGACCCCCAGCATGGATTGCGTATGAAAAGATGAACCTCATGACTTAAAAGTCAGGCCTTAAAGCACTGCCTTTAAAAACAGACCGAAATACAAAAACTTAACTATAACCACTGAACCATGAAAATGAGGTCAAGGTCAAATGACACCTGCCATTTGGACATGTACACCTTACAGTTCTTCCATACACCGAATATACTAGACCTATTGCTTATAGTTTCTGAGATATGGACATGACCACCAAAACTTAACCTTGTTCACTGATTCATGAAATGAGGTCCAGGTCAAGTGAAAACTGTCTGACGGGCATGAGGGCCTTGCAAGGTATGCACATACCAAATACAGTTATCCTATTACATATAATAAGAGAGAATTTAACATTACAAAAAATCTTTACTTTTTTTCTCAATTAGTCACTGAACCATAAAAATGAGGTCAAGGACATTGGACATGTGACTGACAGAAAGTTTTTAACATGAGGCATCTTTATACAAAATATGAAGCATCCAGGTCTTCCATCTTCTAAAATATAAAGCTTTTAAGAAGTTAGCTAGCATTGCTGCCGCCCCTGGATCACTATCACTATGTCGAGCTTTCTGCAACAAAAGTTGCAGGCTCTGCAAAAAACAACATGAAAGGTGAAAGTCAGATTAACCCTGCTATACTGACATATACAACTAACAATAATCACATACCCCAAAACTAACTATATAAATATTGGAATCTTTTTATGAGCTTTATATAGACTATACTGAATCAATGAAAGCAAAATTAAATTATGAATGGCAAGAAGACTCAAGAATTCAGATGGACGGAATGTATTTATCACATTTTAGCTTTTACAATAAATATAAATACAATTGTACACAAATTATTTTGCACGATATTTACACATAAACAAGTACAATATGCTATAAATTGTAGTTTTCTCTTTAAGAATGTTCCAGAAATGTATTAACATACACCACAATTCAATTAAGTGCACATATTTATGATAAGACATAACATAACAGATAATCAACAAACAAGTTTTAAAAGACAAATTCAAAGACAGCTTACAATTTAAAAAAACAAAACACAGTAAATTCTATTCACTATATTCTGTATTTCTTTTGAAAACCTGGTCTTCATTTTTCGTTAAAGCAAAAAACTAAAACATGACCAAACTAATTCATAAGGTATGTAATTGCATTTCTAAATGTGTTTAATAATGCCAGAATGTCAATATAATTATTTCATTTTTATTTTTTTTGAAAAAATAATCCCTTCATAAAAAATTTAGCAACTCAAATATTTTTCTTTGTCGCCAATGACATATTTTACTGAGTTCAGGAAAGTATAAATTCTTTTTCTACATTTGAGATTGAAGTTTAAATCAAAACTCTGAATGTTCAGAATACTGAACCCCTTCAAATAATAAATTAGAGAGATAATGTCATATTGCAGTCCTTAAACACGTAGACTAGCTCTAGATTTGTCCAAAATTTCTTTCCTGATCTTTGGATAGTTTGGATGATTACCTAGAACCTGAAATAGAGAAATAAGAATTATAGTTTAAACAATTAGAACTTCTGTCAATATGTTTTCATACATCAACTGAATATGACTTTTTCAAAAATATTCTTCTAAATCTTAATTATCTGGCCTTGTGGTCATTAAACTTTGGAGTTAGTTTTCTGTACTCATTCTCCAAAATCTACCAATCAAAATGCTGGATTTGTAGTTTCAAGCATGATTTTTGTGCTCTGAGCACTGAGCAAAGTTTTATGACTTCAACTCCAGATGTAACATTACTGGAGTCATACAATACATGTTTGAAAAAAATAAAATTTAAAAAGACATGTCTCCCTTTTATCATTTGTATTCACCATCTCTCTCTTTTATTTGTAATAGAAGTAAAATGGATTTTTTTATTTGTAATAGTAGTGAAGAGGATTTTTTTATTTGTAATAGTAGTGAAGTGGATTTTTTTTATTTGTAATAGTAGTAAAGTGGATTTTTTTATTTGTAATAGTAGTAGAGTGGATTTTTTAATTTGTAATAGTAGTAAAGTGGATTTTTTTATTTGTAATAGTAGTAAAGTGGATTTTTTAAATTTGTAATAGAAGTCAAGTGGATTTTTTTATTTGTAATAGTAGTAAAGTGGATTTTTTTCTTTATCCACATCACATATATTGTAAATCAATGTGCAAGTCTTCAAAGGAAAACATGTGTTGCCTTCCATCTCCAAGTAAAAAAGCAGACAATGTTTTTTTTCTGTTGTGTTGGAATGAAATACCATCAGAATCACGAAGATCAAAATTAAGAAAAATATATGCCAGTTTGGTTAAATTTTGCCATGCCACTGTAAAGGATGATGACAGCAAAGGATGCCTGAAGTAAAATCTCTGTGTTGCAAAAGATTTGCTGTTACACAACTATCTTAGCAAAAATAATATTGTAATTGTATACAAGTTTTGTATATTTGTATGTCATAAAACAAGTCTATGATGATAATAGCAAAATACATACATACAAATCCAGTGGTTTATAAGAGTATATACTACTCAAAATAAAAATGATTTTTTGGTGTGTGTGTGTGTGTACAATTTATATGCTTACTTTGTGTGCAATAATAAATTGGTTAACAGTATTTTAAACTTACATGATGACAAATATCTATTGCATCTACAAATCTTTTTGCCTTTAGGTAATTAAATCCTAATTTATAACCTGCAAAAAAAATAATTATTTCATGATTTTTTTAAAAATGAATGTGAAGTTTTTTTTAAAAAAAAAATTTTTAATATCTAAATTGGATGTATGATCAAAATATGTAAGTGCTTTCAAAGAGAATAAAACGATGGTACACATTATTAAATAGGCATAGACCTACTCATAATTCAAAGTATCAGAAAACAGAAAGTAGGTCTGACTAATTTAAAATCCCACATATGTCACAATTCATCATTGTTCAGCAAGTGACAGTATATAAAGTTATTCAGTTCGGTAGTATTGGAGAAATAAATGACCAAAAAAAAATCCAGTTTATTTAAAATATTTGTGAAAAATTCAAAGCATTGACAAACAAGCAGTATCTATCAAACAGATAATAAACAAGTTTCATTTTCAGACACATCAGTTTCACAGATTGGTGTGCCTTTTTGTAACTTTATTCAATTTTCACCCTCTATTTTTAACCAAAATGTATAATTTGAGTCCCAATACAAATAGAACATGAGCTAGACGCAAATGAGAGCATTTTGACTACACAAGTTATTCACAATCAGACATCCAGAATTACTTTTTTTGTCCTATTAATTTACTACTGTGGATTCATTTATTTTCATGGGTACCAATTTTCGTGGATAAAGGAAAACTTGCATATTCGTGGATATTTAATTTCGTGGTTTTGCTGATGTCTGCATACAAAGCATAAGAAAATTTTTGTGGTTTAAGTGTATCCACGAAATCCAGGAAAATTGGTATCCAACGAATAATAATGAATTCACAGTATACCGGTACTTACCTATAACAGGATTATTTTTGTTTCCATATTTCCAAGCTGCTTCATAATTCTGAGCAGCATCTTTATATGATTGCTCCTTCTCCATTATATATCCCATGTACTCATGTGCTTTACAACAGGACTAGAAGTAGATATAAACAAACATTAAGAGACAAGGAAAACATTTTATTGTAAGGATTAAAGAATGGAGCAAATATTCTGGTGCTCATTTATCTAGCATTTTAAAGAATTAAAGAAATAAAAACATGATACTCAATTCACCTCTTATTCTAAACGTTAAAGTTATGTCTCTTACTCGATTTAAGATTATTTCAATTGTTCTTGTAACTTTGAACTCCATTTTGCTTTTTCTTTAAAATGAAAGAGAGCAAATATAAACAGTGCAATGTCCATTCAACTACCTATCTTAAGCTCAAATTCAATTTTCATTCCATTTTATGCTAATATTCCTTATGATTAAACATGGTAGATACATCTAAAGCAAATCTCATCATTGATAAGTCGGGGTCTGATCCATAATTTTTGAAAGGGGGCATATTATAATCTTTTGCTGATCGGAGTGGACCTTTTATAGGCTAAAAACATAAAATGTCTGATTAATCATTTTATAGTCTTTATAAAAAAAAAAAAAAAAAAAAAAAGTAGGCCCTCTACACCCTCTTTGGAACCACCATTGTAAGTAGAAAAAAAAGTATGCCAAAGAAAAGCTTTATATTTTACCTAACCTTCTCCTAAAAGACTTACATTGTTGTGTTGTAGACATCTCTTTAACAACTCTGTTGCCATATCATATTTCCCTGACTGAAAATAGAAAGTCAAGTTAGTTTATTCTTGAATAAAATTAAAATGGTACATTCACTGAAACAGATCAGCAGTTTTCTGTGACATAATTTTTATTTCTAAAGTTAATATAAATTTTGATATATATCACGAGCAAAAAAATCCTGACAGATTTCAGTTATATACACATGCATTGGATTGCATATCAGTTTTTCTAAATATCATATTTGCTTCTGATATTTGTTTCAAAATATCCTACTGTTTGTTTTATAGCTGGAAGGGTTATTTAATGACATCTGAATGCAAATACTTTTTTAAGTTTCTATTCTCCTAAGCATTTTGGAATCTCAATTCATGGTGTTGTAATGTAACACAAAAAATCAACAGGGTGCTCTCAATGTTGATTGGGATTTTTTTATACATAGATATTGCAAAATATAAATTGACACAACATAAACTTTTTGGAGGTTTTCTGTGCTCAATTGTCCAAAAGGCTTCATTTTGTGACTTATGAAATCTAAATGTTTACACAGGACACCTGATATTCATTCTATGCAAGTACCTTTGTGGTATAAAAAGACATTATACAAGCCATTGGACTTCATTTTATATCATCCTGAATGTTAAATAACTTTTTTCAACTACATCTTATCATCATTTCAAACATTGCTAAGGGAGATTACTCACTATTGTAACTATGGGGAGATAATTCATTAGAGTAACTAAATGGTCCCTGTGACAATCCAGTTATTATAGTGTATACCTGTATATAAATGTCTGCCAGCAATAACCAACTCTTCTCTAAGTCTTCTGCATCCTACAAAAAATATAAAAATTACCAAGTATCAGCTAGTTTGGATGTTACTTAACATGAGTACTTTGAAACCATTCAGTTCATACACAATTGATCAAACCACTGCTGAATTTAGGGATGCTTACATATGATGTTACATAGATATAACTTGTTGTGTAATACAATAACACATTAACAAGTTGAAAACCATCACAGTAATATATTGTGTGGTTGCGGTTTCCACATGAAAAAATATTTCGTTTTAAAATATTTAAAAACGATTAATGTTTTTTTAAAGTTATTATCTTTCTATATGCCTTATCTGCCATTATCACAGATATTCCTTTTTTTAAAATGTCCATGTCCCATAAAAATGATGATGCAAAAATGCTAAATTGTTTACTGCATGTAGTAAAAAGATTATGCCCTGCTGAACCCAATACTATTCTCTCGTCAGTGTTTTTATGTCTTTTTTCACTTACAGTCATTGTCCAGTTATTTTTGCCAACTCTTTTCAGTTGATTTCTTGCTCTAGGGGTTTGCTTCAGAACCATATAAGCTGCAGCCATTCCATATAAAGCTCCTACATGATCTCTCTAAAAAGTTATATATATATATTTATTCATAATTAAATGATTTACTTTATGAAAAAAATATAGAAGAATCTTGAGTTTCAATTTGACAAACCATTTATGAAACATATTTCTGCAAGATTTTGATTTTCACAAAATTAAACATGTACAAATATAACAAATTTCTTCTCTGACAGTAGTAAGGAAATCCTTTATAAACTTTCTTTGGTCATAATTTTGATTTAAACCCCTATAAATTATCAAAAGGCTTTAAAAGACGTCAAAATATGCATGTTTATTTGTTAGAAAATCTGTAAACAGACATAAGGTATCTGTTGTAACTATCATGAAGAGAATTCCAGAGGTCAACATAACCTTCTAATTATAAATAACTTACTTCATTAGTAGAGATCTCCATGAAGGCATTCAAAGCTTTCTCTATATTTGCCTTCTGTTTAGTGGCAATCAGTGCCATGTTTTCTAACAACTTTGGTCTGATATCACCAGCCTTTGGTTTCAATTCCTACAATAACATTCAAATTATAAAATTATACATAATACTGAAATTTTGATGTAGAGCTGTTTCTAAAAGCACACATGTTATTAAGAAAGGCACTTTAAAATGGGAATCACCAAAAGAGGCAATTAGAAATTCACCTTTATTTTCACAGTACTTAACATCTACTCATAGTTGAGATTTCACAGTTTATTCCTAGGACCAACATATATTGTTATGGAACAGCCCATAACTTTTATTTATCCCACAATACTAGTATTTGAAATACAGGTAAACCATTTAAAAAATACAAGTAGTTTATTGATGTGTTCATCTTATACAAGAACACATTTTTAGGTATTGAATTACAGCTGCAGAGAAAATTTTCTAATTTTGCCTATAGATTTCCTTTTTATAAGACACACTTTTGAGTAAAACTGAATTGTTAAGCTGCAAGATTGAATGGTTTTAGTTGTACACTTCTTCATTGAAACCATGCTTCTACATCTGAATATTGTAAAAGTATTTTTTCCTGGATTCCAATGCATCACATATTTGCAAATAAAAATGAGAAAGGAAATGGGGAATGTGTCAAAGCAACAACAACCTGACCAACAGCTGAAGGCCACCAATGGGTCTTCAATGTAGCTAGAAACTCCTGCATCCGGAGGTGTCCTTAAGCTGGCCCCTTAGAACATATGTATACTAGTTCAGTGATAATGGATGTCATACTACAAGTACCTGAACTGTCAATAGATATCTATGTTATTCAAACAATTCTAAGAATAATGTGATTTCATGTTTATTTATGAGATGCCAATTTTCGTGGTTGAATGTAAACCACAAATTCTAATGTTCAAAGAAGTACAAATTTGCTTTATGCTTGTATGCAGATTTTGGCAAAACCATGAATCTAAATGTCTATGAAAATGTGGATGAAAGTGTGTGAAATTGATATTTTCAAAAATGAATAAATCCATAATATACATGATATATATCCATAGAATAATACCTTTAGAAGTTTCTCTGCTGTTCTTACAGCCATTTGTTCACTATCTGACTTGTCTTTATCTTGTGATCTACAATACATCATCATTGACTTAAGGATGTTCTAAATTAAAGAAATCAAGAATTTAAAATTGATACTATATTAGTCGTGAGAGCATTTCTTAAGAGCTAAAATATTGATAGATCAAAAGGAGCTCTCCTTTTCTAGATATTTGATTTTAAACGATTTGAAAACAACTGCCATGTTCCAGACTTGGTACAGGCATTTCCTTTATAAGAGGAATATGGTGGATTAAACATAGTTATATAGCTAGACAAACCTCTCACTTGTATGACAGTTGTATAAAATTCCATTATATCCAATAAATATTGACAATGTGTGAACAAAACTTATGTAAATTCAGAAATTATTGCTAAAAATGCAGCAGGGTTATAATCGCTATTGTTTAAACTCACAATTTGAAGCTTTGTATATGAATTAAACAGGATTTTTCTCAATATGGTGAAAATTAAAAGAAAATTTTAGTCTAAAATGACAAACTCCCAATAATAAATGCACACAATAATTTCTGAATTTACAGTAACAGAAATAATAAGTAAAAATATCCAAAAATGTCAAAACAAATGTAACAATTAATTTTCAATAGCATTCATAAACAGTTTTTGAGTATATCCTTACCTTAAAAATTTTCTACTAATTGTGACAAAAAAGTGTTATTTAAGATGTTTGAAGATTTATTAAACTTCTTGACAAAGTAGAATAAATCAATAGTAGGTAACCAGTATATATATTTATTGTGTGATAAACATGATAAATGTTTAAATACTTAAGTTTTTATTTCTGCAGTTGACTCACATATGAACTGCTTTATTGTTTACTGTTACCATTTTAATTATGTATGATTTGTAGGTGGACGACACAATCTACTGATAAATAATGATATGTAGATTCATATTTTCAAAATATCTCTGTAATTGATAGAGATAATGGTATGTAATGTATTAAAATTACCTAAATGTTAATACAAATATTATTGTAGATTTTCTTGATTATTTATGTCAAAGTTTTTTTCTTGAGGAAATGAACAAGGGGTGCACCGTAGCACATAAAAATTAGTAATTGTTTTTTTTTAATTGAAACTGGTACAAATACAAGCATTGGGTCTATGTAGAAAGCTAGAAATCAACACATGCACAATCTTTTAAACTTACAAAATAGTAAATGTTAATATCCCTAAGTAAAGGTCATGGGGATGACTTAACTTTAATACATTTTTACCTCAGACACTCTGTTAGCTAGTTTTTCCTTCATACTTTATAATCCATTCATTGAACAAATTTACCAGACATGAATTGTTTCTGAGATATTTACACATTTATAGGATTGATTTGTCACTTACACTGAGCCATCCTCCTCTGATTCAAACACTTCTCCTCCAACAGTCTCATTGTCGGGATTCAGACAGATCTCTATCATGTTGTATGTAGACAGATTACCCCAGTCTGAGTCCTTCCTGGCTTTGTTAAATAACTTCAAAGCTTCTGTAGGGTTACCTGTGTACCTATAGAATAAATGAAATCTTTACATAATTTTTGAATTTTTAAATTGAAAAAAGCTATAATTCTACTTAATATAGATTAGACTTTTTGAATGGTTTTACATTAATAATTTTTTGGAGGACCTTTATAGCTTGCTGTTCAGTGTGAGTCAAGGCTCAGTGTTAAAGACCGCACTTTGACCTATAATGATTTACTTTTATAAATTGTGACTTGGATGGAGAGTTGTCTCATTGGCAACCATACCACATCTTCTTATATCTGCACACCATATGTTTATACTCTTAATATTATCATGTCAGAGTTTATCTTTTAAAAGTCATTATCAGCCTTCTTGTTTTTACCATTTTCAGGAAATCACTTATATTTATACAAAAAATGGTTCTCTTGTAGTAAGTTATATAAGTTTTTGTATGACGACTTGTGATATGTAGAAAAATCTTTTAATTTTGTTTCCTTGATGATTTGTAATGCTTTTTATATGTATGAATTTCCTTCAATATCATGATTTCCAAACTGATAAAGGAGTTATGTTTTAGAAATGTTCCTATGAACACCACTCACCATACATGAAGTCCTTTACAATAATTAAAGCCTGGTTCCATTGCAGATCTAGCCGAGGCATGCTCAGCTAACTCTAAAAACTTTGGAACCTCTTCTAATTTACCACTTCTTCTCATCAAATCAACGAGTCTGGCTAAGGCCTCATAATTATCTACAATTAAAAATAACATCACATCTGCAGAGTTTATTTTTTTTTCATACATCCTTCTTAAATTTAGTTGTATCTAGTGCTATCTGGGATTATTTTTTCAGTTAAAAAAAAGGAAATTCTATGACTGCTGGGCATACAAAATAAACTAATGTACAATAGCTTATTACAAAAACATAAATCAATATTCTTTTCACTTAATTTGCTATAAAACACATCTCCTCAGTCAATATTTACCTTCATCAAGAAACAGAGTTATAAAACTTCTCAACATGATGGTTTCCAATTAAAGTTTAAGCCATGTAGAACTCTTTTAATATGTTTTGTCACTATGCTGTCTCATTGATGTATACCCAACACTTTCTTTAGATGTAGTCAATATTCTTTATTTAAATATAAGTAATTTAGTAATTTTGCTCAACATAAATAAGAGGATGTGGTATTAGTGCCAATGAAACAACTCTCCAAAGCCACAATGTGTAAAAAGTAAACATTTATAGGTCAAAGTATAACCCTCATCATGGAGCCTTGGCTCACATCTTAAACTTGAATTTAGAATACAAAATGTTAACAAACCTGGTTTAAGTTGAAGTAACTGTTGGAAATGGAACATTGCTGCATCATAATCATTCTTCCTAAACATGAGATCAGCCAACATCTGTAATGGAGAACACATAGTTTAGTACGGAGTTACCTCCAACCAAGGAAGACAGACATTTCAATTTTTCAATAATTTCATCATTTATTTAAGGAATGACTGTGATATTTTTTCTGTCTATGAAGAAATAACATAAAAAATTTGGTGCACACTGAATAACGCACATAGCGCGTTATTAAACTGTGTGCACCACATTATAGACAGAAAAAATATTACAGTAATTTCTTATAATTTAATTCTAAATTCCATAGAAAACCATGAAAAATGTTGATGACATCACAGTCACATGACTAAATTATGTCTATAGGCTGATAACAAAATAACGTCAGCCAATCAGAAGACATGTTACATCCAAAATTAAATTATTTTTAAATGAATATAACCAACTCATCTATTAATGTATATGTGGATTTGTGGTGGAGTTATAATTCTTTCAACATAGGGCAATGGGCAATTATGAGACCATTTTTGACATTAATAATAATATAATACTATAGAAAAGATCAAATTACTTCAACATATATCGTTTACTTTTAACATTATACTTGGCAAAATTACTAAGATTGGTAAAAATGTCATCACAATGTGAGCTTTGGGGTGAAAAGTCAATGAGGACTAATGCCATGTGTAGGCTATTTTTTCTGAAACATTCATGCCTTTATGATTAAAAAAAATCTGTTCAGATTAAATTCATTTCAGTTTAATAGCTATAGAGCCTAAAGAGAAGGAGTAACCTTCTATCATTTATCATAAATATTAATCTCATTCAAAAGTTTGTTTATGAAATTATCCCTTTAAATAGTTATAACCTACATTAAATAGAAATTAAGACAATTATTCTTAAATCTGTATAGCTAGGCTTTACTTCAATCTTTACTAGGTGACCAATTTTTTTCGTCTTTTAATGATATCTTTTCAATGAAATTCCCCCACATTTCCTTACTCCTTATCAAAATCAAAACATATGTTTTAAGAACTCACAATTGTGGCAGCATCATTTTCTTTTTCATTCTTCAGTAAAGTCATAAGCTGATGTTGACAAGCATCCAAATCATCAGTTGTCAGATATAAATTAGCTACTTCTAACATCACCTGTAGTCAAAATACAAAATTGTTATAAATGAAAAAACCCAACTGAATTCAGACAAATATATATAATAAACTGTTAACACAGATATGTCTCACCTTTTTCTACATCAGGGAGGAGTTATAAGGAACTGGTATTATAACTTATATTAATACAGAGGGTAAATTTTTTGGTGAAATAAGTCCCAATCTTTTTTAATTTTTAATCTTCTTACACATTAGAGAAGTGAACATTTTGAACAAACTTCATAAATCTCATTGGAAAATTAAACCAAGCAATTAAATCAACTTATTCTAAAAATAAACCAAACTTGTCACACTTTTTTTCATCAACTTTAACTAAAAAAAAACCTGAAGACAAAAACATTAAGAAGTAGTTGATGTAGACAGCTGACTCCTGTATATTTTTAGCGTAAAATGTAAAAGCCTTTACAAATATAAATGTACAGCTAATACTGTATGATGAATCTTATACCCTTTGTATTGTAAGTATGTAGATGTAAATATCTAATACTTATACTTATAACTGATATATGTTGTCAACTAGCAATAACAAAATATAATGTTTTACCTTGCTATCATTTTCATTATAAACTAAGGCCTCTTTGTAGAATTTGATAGCTTTTTCATAATCTCTTTGTCCTTCAACATGTTTAGCCATCTGTACACATATACTGAAAATAAAATAAAAACATATAGATTTGAATAAAATGAAATCTGAAGCCTTCAAGAAATATGTATTATGTATCTCTCCTTTAAATGCAGCTGTAAACTAGATATATTATATATCTGCATTGAGATGTGACAATAAATATGTGTCATGCTTTGTCTCCTATCATATTTTAGAGGAGTTCCTTTCGGAGGCTGACATTAAGGACTGTTCAGTTGCCTGGTACCACAATAAAACAATGTTTGCACTACTGATTTTCAAAGTACACTTGTTTGTGGTAACAAGTTTAAAATAATAAAGATCTAATCTAAATTCAAACTAAATTTCTCCAGTTATAGTATTATCCTTGACTTTTGAGTAATGCTCTTAACTGAACAAATGTATTTAGTTGCCACTTCCCAATGACATTGATAGATTAAAAAATGTATAATAAACCTACTCAGCTGCTAACTGTTTCTGTATAGTTATGGCATCTGGTTGTTCTAGCTGCACTCTTTTCAATACTCTGAAATTATAATTAAAATTCATATCATTTTATAAAGCCAGTGAGGCCTATTTGAGAAATTATACAATTATTTCATACTTTGATTCACAGGTCATCCTAGGACAGTAAAAGTACTTTCTTGGTCTCCATTTCAAAATGTTTGGTCTCCATTTCATATTATTTCTAGATATAAATTGCAGAAGTGCTTTTAATTGTCACCAGGCTTTTTTACTATAACAGCTACTGTTATCACATATTTACACATGACTGTTCTCTTGAGCTAGTAAAAATGATGTTATTTAAAGTATATTTTCTTCCCAAAGGCCTGGAAAAAATACCCTTAATCTTTCAAAGTATATCATTACTACTGTAAAAATAACAAAATAAATGTAAAAATAACAAAATAAATACACTAGAGGGTATTTCTAATATGCTTTTGTTTTAAAGCTACAGACTTTAATATATGCATGCATTTAAAGTTACCTGGCTTGCATATCTCTAGCTTTGGTAAGAGACTCCATTGCTGCTTCTAAGTTATTTTTCTTTTGATGAACTTTGGACAATAGCACCATTAACTTAGCATGTTCCATCAATGTATCCAGATCAGCACCTGTAATCATGTATTTAGCACTTTCCATAAAAGAATATCACTCATAAACACATATTTTTTTAAAGACAATGCTGCATGCAATGAAGTGGTTATTCTTTTAAAAGGAACTTTTCAAAACTTGACATTGAAAAGAGTCACTAGAAAAAGATTTATTTAGAAAATAAAGAGTTTCACGAAAGAAGACCAAGTTCTATGGTGTTTTGATAGTTAAAGGCATGAAGAAGATGGTGTGTAAAAGTATGTGCAAAATTTACACAATTGAAGTCATAAATATTCTATTTGTATTGGTAAACAAACAAAGTTCTCAAAATCTATAAATCTATAAATTAAGCATTTCCACAAAATTTTTACTGAATGACTAATAAAACCCTTTCAATGCAACACCCAGATGTTCCAAAATTCTTTTATTTCTAGGGTTTTATATTTTGTGGTAAAGATTTAATACAGACAGAGGTAATGTAGGGAGTACATTGTGTAGTACATTGTAATCTTTGAACCTATATGATGTTGAATCCAGAAAATAAAAAAAACACCCATGTTTCCTTGATTTGAATTATTCTACAAAACATGAGTTTAAACAACTGATTAGCTACAACATTTCCCTTTCTTTTATCAATACTCTTGCCTTGTTTATTAATTTGCAGGTGAAGCATACACACATTTCTTTATTATGTGCCCAAATTACAACTACTTTAATACTACTAGACAGTTTTCCTACCTCCCTCCTCATCCAGTACTGCAGACAGGACTTTCTCTGCTTTATCATACTGCCTCAGTTTCAGTAACAATTCAGCTAGATCATATCTGTAAACAAAGACAATAACTATATGTACTAATATTGAATTATAATACAATAAAGCATTTTATTTATCAAATAACAGTATGCTGTGGATTCATTTTAATATTTTCATGGGTATCAATTTTCATGGATTGAGGAAAACTTGCATTTTCGTGGATATTTGATTTCATGGTTTTGTCAATCTCTGCATGCAAAACCTATAGAAAATTTGTAATTCGGCGAATATTTGAATTCGTGGTTCCACTGTACCCACGTAATCCACGAAAATTGGTATCTATTGAAAAATAATGAATCCACAGTAAAAACAATATGAGTTCATTGTCTGAAGTTTTTGTAATACAACTTGTAATCACATTTAAAGTTTTAGTCTTAATATTTGAAGTTATAGTAAGGCACAAACAGGGAACTGTTTTCAATGTATCACTAAAATATCACTAGTTACCTTAAGAAACTTTGACCACCAGTTTTTAATGCAGCTTCATAATAGTTGATAGCCTGAAAAAGAAATGTCAATTCTATTACACATTTAGAAAACAATAACTGAAGAGGAGGCGATCAATACAGCAAAACAGGTTTCAAGTATTTATTATTGCATGTGTTAAAACAAGCAAGGGCCATAACTCAAGAATGTCATATGTTACAACAGCAAAAAAACTGTCTGTATAAAATAAATCAAATTTGTTCAAATAAAAATTGCTTATGTGGAACTCAGCACATGAATTATTGATTCACATGAATTATTGATTCTCTTCAGCAATTTTAATGTATGGTAAAATTTGAATATTTAGATGAAATTGCTTACAACTGAATGTGTTTTTTTTTCTGTAAAAGCATTTGAATAACATAGAAATCAAGAAACAAATTGCTACAAATTTTATTTGAATGAACTATCTAGAATGGAAAATGCATTCAGAAGTATCATTCAGCTAGACTCAAACTGCCTTTGTTGAAAAAATAATGAAGGTAAAACATTTATAATCTTTGTAGTATCATTACCTTTCCATAATTATGTGTTTTTACTAGAGCTTGTCCTATCTTGCTAGCCAGTGTTGACTCTTTGGGATTTTTCTTCAAGGCTTGTTCATACACCTCAATTGCTTTTTCAGGCTATAAGAAAAATTCAAACAATACTGTACAAATAATATATATCTGTAAACAAGAATGTGTCTCCAGTACACGGATGCCCCACTGGCACTATCATTTTCTATGTTCAGTGGACCGTGAAATTATGGTTAGAACTCTAATTAGACATTAAAATTATAAAGATCATATCATAAGGAACATATATACTAAGTTTCAGTTTGATTGGACTTCAACTTCATCAAAAACTACCTAGACCAAAAATTTTAACCTGAAACTGGACAGACGAATGAACAAACAGACGGACGGACTCACCCACAGACTAGAAAACTATCGTAGTTGGGGCATAAAAAGATGCCATAAATGTTGAGATCTCAAGACTATAATCCTTCGACAAGTGTCCTTGTTCTAAGTCGGGAACCTCCTTGTCAGTTGTCTTACGTCATATCTTCAGATTCCTTGTTATATGTAGAGTTTTGAAAATGTTTAACTAATTTACCTTTTTTACAGACTTTGACCAATTAAGGATGTACACCTCTGAGGAGCCTGATTTTTGGGTTTATAAGACTGTTACAAAATAATTGGTGAAGAAAAAATCATATGGTAGTGCACTTCTTTTTTTGCTACAGCCCTTTGAAAATGCCCAATTTTGATGATTTTCCCATTTTTCATTGTTTTTTACCTATTTTCGGGCTATTATCGTGAAAAAAATCACAGTTCCACAATTTAACTTTTTTTCATACTTTCTTTAAAGATGAAGTGGACCAATCTGAATAATTTTTACTCACAAAAACTATAGGTAGGTGTTAATAAAAGAAACTTGTATCATATTTTGACGCTTTTTTGTGTAAAATTTACCTTGATGTCTATTTTTTATTTTTGTGATTTTTCTCAGTTTTAAGAACAAAATGAATATTATTTCAACTTTTTGGTTATAAATGATTGAAAAATAATCATATCTAAGAAACTAGAAAAGATCAAAATGATATGGGATGTACATGATTCTTGTAAAATCATTTTTTGTATCCCTCACCCATTTTCTCAAACTTTTGGCTAAAAATACTGACTTGATTGGACGCAAAATTTGAAAACTGGATTACTCAAAAACCATTCATTGTAAATAATCAATTTTTTCACAGATTTATGTTTTACACTTTTATCACATGTTTTGGAAATAATTCAAGAACAAGATTTCAATGAGACTGAAAAGTCAGAAGAATACATCCTTAAGAGCTGGACATGTTTAATAGACACTTTCTTACTGTTGAAGACTGCATGTATCCCTCTAGATTTTTTAGGTTATTTTTGTTATTGGGTTGTTGTCTCTTGACATATATATCCTAAATCTCCTTTTATTCACATGCCTTTAACATTTTTTATTTAGAAAATCCTCATTCATTTATTCTTTATTTTTTTCCTGCTTAAACATTTTTCTTTAGAAAGAAACTATAAACAAACAGCACTCACCTCTTGTATACTCATGTAGGCATCCCCAAGTAGCAATGATGTTTGGGTACTGGGATGCTTTTCTACAAGTTCTCTGGAAAATAAAGAAAAACAGTCAACATTTATAAACAAATATTAATGGCTAAATCAGTGCTTAAGAGAAAATAAGTTTGAATGTATTTATGAGATTTTCTTCTGTATATTAGTATCTTAACAGTTCAACCATCTTCAAGGGGCAACTTCAGTTAAAATTATTTATGAAATAACCTTTACTTATTCCACCTACTTCCCCACACATCCATATACATGAAGAATTAATAGCAATATATTTTTGCAGTCTCCCATAGCCAATTGGTTCCATATTTCAAGTGTTTTTCATTTATGTATTCATACGAGGAGTTGATAAGAGGAAAGTTTTTTTTTCAAAATTTGAGGACGATCTGATTAACAAAGTTAATGAAATCCCAATTAGGGCAAGAAGAATAAACATTGACTACAAGTCCCCCTCATATTTAAATGGTCCTCCATTAAAGATATTCTAATAATAAAATCTTAGGTTTTGAAGAGCGGAAACTTAATAAAAATTTGAAGACGAGTTGAAAATATTGTAGGCACTCCCCAGACAACAATAATCAATATGGAAACACCCTTAAAAAATCCCTAATTTCAGATTTTGTTGTTGCTATCCTTTTTGACAACAAAATAATAACAAATCGATGGACACGAAAATGAAAACTCTCTAACCTTGTTGCATGAGGTAGGGGTATAAAAAGCATTATGGTTTTAATCTTATCTTTAGGTTCAAAGCAAACTCTGACAACTGTTGCATTATTGTTGTGCAACCTACCTATAACAGCTAGCATACAGTCTTTTATCTTTCCTGTGGTGGAGGTATATGTCAGCCATCTTTTCTCTAGCCTGGACATAATATGGTTGGTCAGGTGCCACATTTCTTAGCATGCCCAGTGCCATCTCCATATCACCTCTAGCCAATGATAATTCGGCATTAGCTATGGTGATTCTAACCTCTTCTGGAGTATTTTGGAATTCATTGATGGCATCTTGCATCACTTTAGCAGCTTCATGCTAAAAAGTATATCAAGTTTTTCTTACTACAATTGCAAACAAATAACTTTTAAAAAATACAAATGAAACCTACATGAAGCCTTGTAAAGGTTAATGCTTTCTTTTACAGAACAAATAGGTTTAAACCAACCAGAATTTTAGATCTAAATATCCCTACTTAAAAATGTTTTGTATGTTGCCCTTCTGTGTTGCTTTTCGCCCAATAATTTAAGATGTTTATATGTTGAACAGACAAATTATTCCTGCCAAATTACCTTCTCATCTAACAACCTATGAGCCTCTGCAAGTTCTAGGAACACAGACACTCTATCAATTACACTTATGTCTTGTACTTTGCCTTTCTTCTGCATAGCTGTTCTTCCTGCAATAAGAATATAACAATAAATATCCTTATTCAACAACAATATGTGTTAAATATTATTATATAAATCACAAGAAATAGCCTTATTCAACAATTTTATATTGGTTAAAATTGTTTCAAGCATTTGAACCTGAAATGCTTGTGTCAAATAAAATTCCATTGCAGATGACAAACACATAATACTGTTTGAAAAATTACAGAAAAGCAGATTAGAGATAGGAATCCTACAGACAACCTAAATAATTTGTGTGATTATTTCTCTTCAAATTGCAAATTCACATAATCTTAATTCTAACCCCCAAGAAAAGAAACTGTTAGTTATGTGTAGTTTTAACTTTAGAAGAGACATGCTATAATTCACCTTTCCAGAGACATTTATAGATTATCTTTGATCCTCTCAAGGAGATTGATTTTCTCGCTTGAGCTGGTTTAGCGAAAGTGAGAAAAGCAATCGAGTTGAGATGATTGATTATAATCTGTTATCGCTATTTTACCTATGACAACGTTGTCAATTTCATGTCAATTTCGTTAGCAAAGCCACCTGGTCTCCTTAGTTTCTAGCGATAATTTTTCCATCTCAAGCGAGAAGCATGATATGAAAATTATCACAAAAAAAAGATCAAAGGAAAAATGCACAAAATAGCGATAATGTGTCTTAGAACCTATATTTCAATCCTAATTAGTGTCACTTTAGGTGGTACCCAACACTTTCTGTAAAATAAATTTGGCTCGTTTAATTTTCATAAAATTTTGTCAAAGTATTTTCTTTGACACTTAAACAAAAAAACATTTTATTTTTTTTTAAACCAACTGTTTTGTCAGAAAAATATACTGGTTATATTACAATTTGACAAACACCAATTTTGATCATTGAAAAGCTTAATATTTCTTTTACAACACAACAAAATTAAAATGTTCAGCTGACTTTACAGAGTTATCTCCCTGTCGTGTTAGGTACATCCTTAAAATTAAGCTGATGTAGCATGATTACAGATGAGAAAACTATCTAGCCAAAGATGCAAAGACAAGGATGTGGCCAGTTTACCTGCAATTAAACATCATGAAGTGCAATGAATGGTTAGCGTCAAATTTTACACATTTAACAGCCAAAGTGAGATTTTTTTATTTGGACAAAACAAGGGGCTATGGAATAATTACTCATAATTAGAACTGATATAATTTCACTTTTAAGCTTACCTGTAATTTTAACCCCAGGAAGTACCATAGCCAACTGTAGAGTCTTCACTGCTTCTGCCAAGTCTCCTTGTTTCTTCAGTATTCTAGCTTTGATAAGATGATACAAAGGATGGTCTTTGATCTGAAATTATATCTTATCTAATTGGGCTGTTCCAGAAAATATATCTTATCTTATTAGGGCTGTTCCAGAAAATACTATGTCCTCAATAATATCTTATCTTATTAGGGCTGTTCCAGAAAATTATATCTTATCTTATTAGGGCTGTTTTAGAAATTATATCTTATCTTATTAGGGCTGTTCCAGAAAATATATCTTATCTTATTCGGGCTGTTATCTTATTCGGGCTGTTCCAGAAAATTATATCTTATCTTATTAGGACTGTTCCAGAAAATTATATCTTATCTTATTAGGGCTGTTCCAGAAAATTATATCTTATCTTATTAGGGCTGTTTCATAAAATACTATGTCCTACGCAGTCATTCATAAATAATAAGAATTATCTTACAAGACAGAAATAATTATAGGACTACTGTGTTCTTTAGCTTGATTACAATACTTGTATTCTTCTATTTTGTCATCATTACTTTAAATACATTGCTAAATATTGTATACAATGCATGTAATCATCATGTAAGTTTTGAACTTCACTTTTTTCCCTTACAGTAATTTTTACACTTTACACACCATGGTTCATGTAAGGTACTTTTACTTCCAGGGGACATAAAATATACTTGAGTTTACCCAGACTTCAAATCAACTGTTCTTTTGTGTTAAGTCTGTCCCTTATGCTTCACAAAAACAGTTATTTTAAACATATTCCTGTTCTTTGAACTACATACCTGGAAGTTATAACTCAGTCCAACCTCTAGTGACTGGTTGGCTAACTTGAAATTGTTCTGATTCAAATGTATCTGAAAAAAATATAAAGACAATATATCCTATTATATTAATGTTCTTAATAGCTTTCTTATTTATACATAAAATACAATAAGCCATTGTTATGCCTGGTATTTTCATACAAATAGTAAATGTAATAAAAAATAAAATTGAGAATGGAAATGGGGAATGTGTCAAAGAGACAACAACCCGACCAAAATAAAAAACAACAGCAGAAGGTCACCAACAGGTCTTCAATGTAGCGAGAAATTCCCGCACCCGGAGGCGTCCTTCAGCTGGCCCCTAAACAAATATATACTAGTTCAGTGATAATGAACGCCATACTAATTTCCAAATTGTACACAAGAAACTAATATAAAAATAATACAAGACTAACAAAGGCCAGAGGCTTCTGACTTGGGACAGGCACAAAAATGCGGCGGGGTTAAACATGTTTGTGAGATCTCAACCCTCCCCCTATACCTCTAACCAATGTAGAAAAATAAACGCATAACAATACGCACATTAAAATTCAGTTCAAGAGAAGTCCGAGTCTGATGTCAGATGTAACCAAAGAAAATAAACAAAATGACAATAATACATAAATAACAACAGACTACTAGCAGTTAACTGACATGCCAGCTCCAGACTTCAATTAAACTGACTGAAAGATTATGATTTCATCATATGAACCTCAGGCACAATCCTTCCCGTTAGGGGTTTAGTATCATACCATCATAACATATATGAGAAGAACATAACCCGTGTCATGCCAACAATGGATTAAATCTGCTATAGTGAGAAAAGAATGCATTGAATTTCACCTGCCTGCCAGGGATTTGATTTGTGAAGTTTAAAAAAAAACACTCCTGTGAAAAATGTTATTTTTTATTTATTTTAGTTCATGTTTGTTGCAAATTTTACAACACAAGTGTTGACTAACTACTACTGATTTTCACATCATTATGATACATACCTGTGCCATTAGTATGTGTGCATCAGAATATGTAGAATCTACTTCTAGACAATGATTTAACATGCCTTGGGCTGCATCAATATCACCTACAAATAGATATCAAAAGTAGTAAAGTCTTGCCATAACAATTATTGCCCAAAGTCAACATATTTCAAATCATTCAGCATGCATTAGAATTAAGCTAATGAATGCATTAATTTAATTTCAATTAAAAAATGAAAGTAGATTCACTAAGGAATAAAAAAAACAAAAACATTGCTATCTGCAACTAATACATTTTTTCTGTCATATCTGCTGTTTTCCAAGTTGGTTTGAATTTTTTTTTTTTAATGATGTTATACAATATGCATAAGAAATAAAACGTATGGACTTTCGTATATTTTCAGTATAACTTGTTTGTTTTGTAATGGTTACGATTTTTCATAAATAAGCAATTCAACCATAAATACAACAGGGAATAAATACTTCATGGATTATTTCACATAGAATGTTTGAAATTTGAACACTGTTGCTAAAGAGGATGCATTCCCTTATAATACACAAAGAATAAATTATAATGTTTACAAACCTGCCAAAAACTTTATTTTTCCCATAAGATACAATGCTTCTAGCAGACCAGGCACAGCTCTGGTCAGTGGTTCTAAGACTTGGTTACATTTTTTCAATACAGGATTGACAGACTGTCCTGATGCTACAGGCTAAAATAGAATACAGGGTAAAGTTATTATTACAATACTCATCCGTAAATATAACAATTCATTAAAACTTCATAAATATTTTTTTTGCAAACATTTTTTTTAGAAGTTAACCTATGCCAATGAAACATGATTTGAAGAGCATTTCAATTTTGTAGATACTGAACTAAATTCAAAGTAAAATACTAAAACAAATATATTTTCTGCTGCAAAGAAATAAAACTTTCTTGATAATTACTTTTTAGTACCATAAGGCAGTGTTTTTTTCAGGTAGAAACATCTCTGATATGTTTCAGAAGGTAGACCACTGTAAATAATCAAGAATCTAACAAATCAATGGTATGATGCATGAACCAGTTTTATCAATATTTTTTAAGCTTCTGTGTTTCACAGATTCTTTTTGTTTCACAAAGAATTGCATAAAAATATCAATGAAACTGACTACATGTATTACTAACATACTGCTGATATAATGGGTTATCTGCTTCAATAATGATATGGTCTGTTAAATATGAAAACTTACCGTTTGTGGAGCAAACTGTAGATAATTCTTAACAATTTGTACTAGAAAATCTGGATTCAGGAGATAGTAGTAATGTGTTCCAAGAGGAAATCCCTGAAATAAAAAGACAAAGGAATAAAATAAAAGATGTTGGGTCTATTTCAATGAGACAGCAACTCAGCATCACCAAAAAATAAAAGATGTCTTGGTCAATGTAATAGTGTACTGATTAGGTAACAACACTTTCCCATTGTAATTATACCTTAAAAGAGATTACATGATAAGATACAAAACTTGTACAACTGCTCTATGCTAAAATTGTAACAGGGTGGACACAATTTTGTTTATAATATAATCCTAATTTGAACATATTTTTTATGTTTATGTATGATGTAATCAAAATGATTTAACAGGTTCTGTCATTCTATTGTTTCTACCAATATCAGGAAAAAGACAATGATTTTCCATCTTAGTGGCCAAACTGACACAATATTAAATATTAACATAAGCACTATGGATATTTTCAGCTAAAATTTAGGAATCCATCATATAATTCAGTAGCCTGGATCCCTGCTAATCTTTCCATAACTTTTATAAAGAAGTAACATTATTATATATTGTATAAAATGAGTCATTATATTTTGCAGTCATCTTTTATTACACTTTTGAAGAAATCTGCAAAATGGTATATTTCAAAATCAGAAATAATTCAGATTAAGCCCAAGTAGTTCCTACCTTTAACCCAGCAAAATGAAGTTCTACAGATTCATTAAGTAACTGTGTGGCTTTCTCTGGGTCAGCACTTTTCTTTACTGCTAAAACTGCACTCAGATATGCAAGTTCCTATAATAAAAGTTATCATCATGATATAATGGTCTGTAAAGAGCAGATGTCCAATGTTTCATAAACATTTCTAAACCAGTAAGGTACATTAATAATATGACAATATATAATATTTGACAAAACAGCTTATATATTTCTTAATCATAAGATTGAGAAATATGCAATGCTTTTCCTCTTAAAATTTTGAATTTTAAAAATCTATTACGGTAAAATAATTAAAATGACAAAGATACATAACTGTAAATAATAAGCAGAAACTGTGAACATTTTTACCTAGAAAATGTTAAAATTTATGAGTACTTTGCTGTTCAGGGGATATTGAAGAATAATTCAGATACAATTCAACATGCTAAAGTGTTTGATAATGATCACCAGGGCTCACACTACTTCAGAATTATAGGGAGAAGTGACTTCTCTTTTTGAAACTGATAGGGAGAAGTGGTGAGATTTGAAAGAGAAGTGCTCATTCACGCGGTGCGCTACAATGTTTGGATTTTACTGTAGTATAAAAGGTCATTTGTAAATAATGTTCTTTTAATATTGTTCAATTCATATCTGAGTATTCAATTAAAGTAACATTTCAAATTAAAAGTTGTTTAAATTTTACTATGGTCCTTGTGAGAAACTATCAACTAGATGTCTAGCACTTCAAATTTTTTTTTTTTTTTAAAAAGGTAAAGAATTTATAATATATCAATTACAATTAAATTAAAAACTATCTAGTGTATGAAATCAGTGTTTCTCATCAAAAGAAATATGAAGGTAAGCTGGGCCATAATATATTGATATTAGTGTAATAGTCTAAGAGTTAAGCAACTTTACAATAGTTTACAACAATCCATATAAATTATAGGGAATTATATACACCAATCAATGATGAGTTTATTTAGATGTAACCAAAAGTCTTTTAATGCCTGTGGAATGCGTAATTTTTCCTTTTGGGATCAATATTCTTCTGTCAGCTGTTCCATCCGTGTGTCTGTAGTAATTTTTGTAAAAATACGGATTTCGTTCATAGTTGGTCCGTTTCCGATCCGTAGTTTAGAAATTGGACAATGGTGGACGATTGCAAGAAAATTTACAAAAATAAACGATGTTTGACAAGTTATTTGGAAAGGATCATGGCGTTTTTAATGCAATAAATGGATTGAACATTTACTGGGGGCAACTTTTATCAAGTTTAAATGAAGTAACAAACTAATTTTGCAGCCGTTAGGTTGAAGTACGTTTTCGAGTAACAAGCACCGGAACTTCTGGAAGTGCACCAAGTGATAAAAAGTTGTATTTTTATCAAATAACTTGCTACACACTGCAGAAAACGATGCTTCAACCTCATTTCATAAGATTATTAATCGTTTATGTCTAAATGTCTTTAATTATCAATAAAAAGTTGATGTTTCATCAACTTGGTAAAAATTGAAAATGTCCGATGACGGAAGCGACTGAAAGCGAATATCGTAAACAACAGGGTGACTTGTCTTCGCTTTTGGGGGTCGGGGAAAGCGAAGTGACGGTCGGGAAAGCGACTTTTTCGCCCAAGTCGCCTGGTAGCGTGAGCCCTGAATTAATCACAGTATGCATTTGTGCTTAATCAACAATCAGCTATTAATACTGGCTTCTTGATGGATGATACCCCCAGGTCTACCTGTACACCACCAGTAATGTAAATTGTAAAAATATTATTGTTAAACTAGACTAAACCAAGCTATGCAGTATGGGCTTTGGTGAAGTTTGTAAAGTGACCTATTGTTGTTAACTTTTGTGTCATTTGGTCTCTTTATATTGATAGTTGTCTCATTAACAATCATACCACATCTTCTTCTTTTTTTATTTTAAATGCAAAGATGGTAAAAACCTTACAGGAGACCTTGCTATACTTTGTTGTATTTCATTGAGGAATTCTAG
This sequence comes from Mytilus trossulus, assembly GCF_036588685.1. Lineage (NCBI taxonomy): Eukaryota > Metazoa > Mollusca > Bivalvia > Mytilida > Mytilidae > Mytilus > Mytilus trossulus. The sequence continues at coordinate 93,671,354 of NC_086374.1, read as the reverse complement.
CTGTTGTGCAGCATCATCTAATTGGTTCTCTAATAACTGACATCGTATTATACCTACAATGGATAATGATATAAAGATGTAACCTCTATAACAAATCTATATTTCATTGATAGTTGACAATGTTAATGTGTAAATGGGGACTCATTAGATTAATGTTGCAAGGCTAAATAAATGAACAAGCATCATAAATGTAAAAAAAAATGTTAAACGATTAAAAATCATCAAAAAGTGATTTTAAGGGCATACGATACAGTTTTGATCCTGTATTTAAAAGTTCGTGAAAATTTGCATATAGGCTATTTTTTACCTGATTAAATCAAATATGTAATAAAAAATATACCTTCATGTGCTACTTTTCGAGTAAAAGAGGTCGAAATTTTGTATATTTGCTCAAAATTCAAATTTGTGGCCGTAATTTCTTTTTCGAAAGAAAGACATAACTTTTTTGTTATAGAAGATAAACACAAATTGTTTTTTTGTAAAATAATCGGTAATTTCTGTATTTTATAAGTATTCTAGAAATTATGCATTTTTTTATTCAGAAATAACTCATATTTATCAAATGTTCATGAATTGAGGAAAATATGTCAATTTTTGCTGCATGTTTATCAAAATTTTAAAAAATCCTCTATTTACAGTTTGATTAAATTTTGGTCACATAATCTCTCTGCAAAATGAAACAAATTGCTGTTTTGAAAAATGGGGGTCCATGAACTCGTTTTTAAATTAAATCAGTTTGAATGATAAAAATCAGTCGAAAAATGCATCTTTTCCAGATATGTCACAGTTTGACGTCGCAAAAATAACATTTTACGTTAGCAACGTCATTACCTCCCCTGTAACTGTATCGTATGCCCTTAAGAGTTCTTAATCCCACAAGTCTACAATTTTAACCTTTTTAACAAAGTTCCAAACTAATGGCGTAAAATTTTCAAAATATATGCATCACAAAAAATTCTAAAATAACAGTAATGTGAAATCTTTCAACTGATTATTTTTTAAGTTACCTGTTAAAGCTGTTACACTAGTTTCATCAATTTTCATGGCATTTCTATAACAGTTCATAGCATCTTTGGCTTTGCCCTGTAACAGTAACTGGAATCCCAGTTCATTAATATACTCAGAGTTAGACTGTTCCTGTTGAACACAACGCTCCATGAGGGTGTATGTTTGTTGTAGTACTAAGGCATTTCTACCACACTGAAAAAAGAAAAATGGTTAAATGCAAAATGTAAGAGGTACATATCTTGTCACAGATACCATTTCTTTTTAATAGTGTAAAATTTTCAGGAAACTTAACTTAGGGTTGGGTGCCCACTTACATTACTTACTGACACTTACCCTGCCCCATTCTATATGTGCCTGTCCCAAGGCAGGAGCTTGTAATTCAGTGGTTTTCGTTTGCTGCTGTATATCCTAATTTGTTTTTCTTTATTTATTTTGCACCTATATCAGGCAGTTAGTTTTCTTCTGTGAATTTTACAAACTAACTGACAGATTTGTTGATTATTTTACATAATTGTTTCAGATATGACTTTTAGTATTTAAATTTGCATTGCCTACTTATAAAGTACATATACAATATATGTATTGATTAAACACAACCAATTCAATAATTAATAAAAAGTTCGCTTATGATTAAGTTATTTTCAATAATCATGCTATTATTGTAGCTTTCCGTTATAACTTCTTTAAAATTACCTCAAAAAATATTATTTAACAGAATCGTAAAGCTCATTTGAACAAAACACAACACTGGTTTCAACAAGATTTTAAATTTACCAACTCACAGAAATGGGTTAAAGAATTTTCAATTGAGTATTAAGTGACATTTATACTACATTAATTCATTTTAGTTTTATTTTTAGTTTTTGGTTAAAACTTTTAGAAAGAAAAAAAAATTATAGTGCCAGTATAAAAACAATTCATGTGTTTGATTTGGAAATAATGTGATTTTTTTTATCAAAGTAAACGAGCCTGTAATTCAGTGGTTGTTGTTTGTTTATGTGTTACATATTTGTTTTTCGTTCGTTTTTTTTTTACATACATATGGCCGTTAGTTTTATCGTTTGAATTGTTTTACATTGTCTTATCGGGGCCTTTTATAGCTGACTATGTGGTATGGGCTTTGCTCATTGTTGAAGGCCGTACGTTGACCTATAGTTGTTAATGTTTGTGTCATTTTGGTATTTTGTGGATAGTTGTCTCATTGGCAATCATACCACATCTTCTTTTTTATATAAACTTACAATTCTACAGAAACCTTGTGCCATGGTATAATAGAGGACAGCACTTCTGGGTTCAAATCTGTCTAATGTTGTAATAAGGTCACCAATTTTGGCTGATGCCTGAAAAAATAAGTGTATGTGGTTTTACACTCAAATATATTTATAACTTCATCATATTTGTGAACAACATATAGTCAGAGTATTAAAAGGAAAAACCCCATTGCTACAACACACATGTGAAATGAAATGAATTCAAATTCTGGTGAAATTTGTTTGTAACTGATTTTGATTGGACACCACCATATTTTAAGGATGTAAAATTAAATGTTTACTATCTGGAATGCTCTGTGCCATTATGAAAGAAGGAACCAGAAAAAAAAGCACTATAAAAGAATATTCTTTAAAGATCCAGCTTCAAGGAAGGGATTTTATTTCTTTATAATTTTAATTTTTTTTAGATCAGTGAAAAATTTCCAGCTTAACAATATGAATTACCTCTGAATAATTTCCTTCCCTGCACAACATATACAAAGCCTGGAACCTCAGTGCTTCTATGCAATGCATATCTTGGTCTAATGCTCTGTAATACAATAAAATATGAAGCATACTGTGGATTCATTATTGATCATGGGCTTACAAGTTTTGTGGATTTTACAATAAATAATTATAGAAAAATACCAATAAAAATCACATAAATTTACAAATGTATCCACATTTTTCTCAAAACTTGCATACTTAATGAAATAATTTTTATTAATCTACTACTGGATGTCTTTAAAGTACATGTACTATAGTAACTTCTGATATACTAATATACTTCTAAGGGAAGAATTTCTACATTTATGATACTTGATTTAAGATTTTAGAACTCACTATTCTACAATCTATTTCAAGGTCAATAGCTTAATTGTATCAACATGAATAAATGAAAATATGTTGGTGAGACAGTGCTTTCAAATACTGTAAATTCAGAAATTATTGCGATGTTTTTATTATTGCGAAATGTGTAAGTGTTATAATCCAAATAATTAAAACTCGCATTTTAATTTTCTTTATATAAATCAAACAGGATTTTTTTGAATATCACAAAAATCAAAATCAAATTTTAGTCTAAAATGACAAAATCGCAATTATAAATGCATGCAATAATTTCTAAATATGCAGTATTTAAAGGTAGAGGTGAAGCATAATTATATACCTCTGTGCTGTCTCTATACTCTGGTCCCAGTCTTGTAAGGCTAACTGTAGTCTCATCTTCTCCACAAGGGCTGGAAGGAATGCTGGGTAATTTACTATCACCTGGTTCACTAGGTCTAGGGCACCAGTAAAGTTATGTCTCATCTCATAATATTTAGCCTTACCAAACAATGCATCAATATCTCTGGATCCATCATAGCTAAAAATATATTATAACATCAAGTTAAATGTATTTATGTCATATTGCAATTTGCAACAGGGTTATAATTGCAATAATTTAAACATACATTTTGAAATTCTATATATGAAATAAACAGGATTTTTCTCAAAATCTCAATAATTAAAATCGTGTTGAAATAATAAATGCATGCAATAATTTCTGAATATACAATAATAGGTCAAATCTTAATTTGTGAAAGCCTGGTTACTTGGAAATGTCAGATTATCATAAATAAAAGAGTTATCTCCCCCTATGTATAAAACTAGAGGCTCTAAAGAGCCTGTGTCGCTCACCTTGGTCTATGTGCATATTAAACAAAGGACATAAATGGATTCATGACAAAATTGTATTTTGGTGACGGTGATGTGTTTGAAGTTCTTACTTTACTGAACGATTTTGCTTCTTACAATTATATCTATCATGAACTTTGCCCATTAGTAACAGAGAACTATATTTGGTAAAAATTTACATAAATTTACCAAATTAATGAAAATTGTTAAAAATTGACTATAAAGGGCAATAACTCCTTAAGGGGTCAATTGACCATTTAGGTCATGTTGACTTATTTGTGGATCTTACTTTGCTGAACATTATTGCTGATTACAGTTTATCGCTATCTATAATAGTATTCAAGATAACCAAAAACGGCAAAATTTCTTTAAAAATTACCAATTGGAGGGCAGCAACCCAACAACCAGTTGTCCAATTCATCTGAAAAATTCAGGGCAGATAGATATTGACTTGATTAACAATTTAACTTCTTGTCAGATTTGCTCTAGATGCTTTGGTTTCATAGTTATAAGCAAAAAACTGCATTTTACCCCTATGTTCTATTTTTAGCCGTGGCGGCCATCTTGGTTGAATGGCCAGGTCATCGGACACATTTTTCAAACTAGATACCCCAAAGATGATTGTGGCCTAGTAGTTTCAGTGGAGATTTTGTAAAAGATTACTTAGATTTATGAAAAATGGTTAAAGATTGACTATAAAGGGCAATAACTCCTAAACGGGTCAACTGACCATTTTGGTCATGTTGACTTATTTGTAGATCTTACTTTGCTGAACATTATTGCTGTTTACAATTTATCTCTATCTATAATAATATTCAAGATAATAACCAAAAACAGCAAAATTTCCTCAAAATTACCAATTCAGGGGCAGCAACCCAACAACCGATTGACCGATTCATCTGAAAATTTCAGGGCAGATAGTTCTTGACCTGATAAACATTTTTATCCCATGTCAGATTTCCTCAAAATGCTTTGGTTTTTGAGTTATAAGCCAAAAACTGCATTTTACCCCTATGTTCTATTTTTAGCGGTGGCGGCCATCTTGGTTGGTTGACCAGGTCACGCCACACATTTTTTAAACTAGATACCCCAAAGATGATTGTGGCCAAGTTTGGATTAATTTTGCCAAGTAGTTTCAGAGGAGAAGATTTTTGTAAAAGATTACTTTAATTTACGAAAAATGGTTAAAAATTTACTATAAAGGGCAATAACTCCTAAACGGGTCAACTGACCATTTTGGTCATGTTGACTTATTTGTAGATCTTACTTTGCTGAACATTATTGCTGTTTACAGTTTATCTCTATCTATAATAATATTCAAGATAATAACCAAAAACAGCAAAATTTCCTCAAAATTACCAATTCAGGGGCAGCAACCCAACAACCGATTGACCGATTCATCTGAAAATTTTAGGGCAGATAGATCTTGACCTGATAAACATTTTTATCCATGTCAGATTTCCTCAAAATGCTTTGGTTTTTGAGTTATAAGCCAAAAACTGCATTTTACCCCTTTGTTCTATTTTTAGCCGTGGCGGCCATCTTGGTTGGTTGACCAGGTCACGCCACACATTTTTTAAACTAAATACCCCAAAGATGATTGTGGCCAAGTTTGGATTAATTTGGCAAAGTAGTTTCAGAGGGGAAGATTTTTGTAAAAGATTACTTTAATTAACGAAAAATGGTTAAAAATTGACTATAAAGGGCAATAACTCCTAAACGGGTCAACTGACAATTTTGGTCATGTTGACTTATTTGTAGATCTTACTTTGCTGAACATTATTGCTGTTTACAGTTTATCTCTAACTATAATAATATTCAAGATAATAACCAAAAACAGCAAAATTTCTTCAAAATTACCAATTCAGGGGCAGCAACCCAACAACCGATTGACCGATTCATCTGAAAATTTCAGGGCAGATAGATCTTGACCTGATAAACATTTTTACCCCATGTCAGATTTGCTCTAAATGCTTTGGTTTTTGAGTTATAAGCCAAAAACTGCATTTTACCCCTATGTTCTATTTTTAGCCGTGGCGGCCATCTTGGTTGGTTGACCAGGTCACGCCACACATTTTTTAAACTAGATACCCCAATGATGATTGAGGCCAAGTTTGGTTTGATTTGGCCCAGTAGTTTCAGAGGAGAAGATTTTTGTAAAAGTTAACGACGACGGATGACGACGGACGACGACAGACGCCAAGTGATGAGAAAGGCTCACTTGGCCCGTCGGGCCAGGTGAGCTAAAAAGAAGATGGTGTATGATTGTCAATGATTGCCAATTACTATGTGGTGGTTTACTCTTAATTTTAACAATAGATAGTTACTATCACATCAATTAATTTCATATTCTGAATAAAATCCAATGCATTGGTATCTGCATTTCTGTTATTAAGATAACTGTTACACTGTTATCACATGTACATGTATCTGTGACATTAAAAAATATCTTAATGTGGAAATTAAAACAACATGCTCAACATGCTGACATACAATTCATACCTAACAAAAACACAGATGACTTAAAATTATGTTTTCTTAAACCAAATATGCTCACATCAAGCATATAATTCAACAATAGAAATGCATACATACAATCTTTATACTGATGGAACAAAAGGTGGAAAACACAACCTGTTTTTAGTAAACAAACTGTATATGGTATTTTTTAACACAGTGTATCAGAGGACACATAAATTATTCCAGGTACTAACCTTTGAATTGCATCATCAAAATATTTTATAGCTTTCTTAGCATCTCTACCACTCATCATCTCTATCCATCCCTTAAGTGTTAATCCCTGTAATGGAAATTAAATCACTGCATAGGAATATGTCAATCAACTATTACAAAACAATATTAGATGAAATCAGTAAGTGTATTTTGACCATTAAATCCAGTTTAAGCATGCAAATTTTAACCTGCCTATGAATTAAAAAGTTCCCTCCTGTTTCTTTGTTTGTTTGTTTGGTCATTTTGTTTGCTATTGAGACAACTATTCATAAGAGTCCAAATAATGTGGATGTACGCATCTTAACTATGATTCTTTTCTTTGGTAAGTTGGTTTGAAACAGTTAAAGTAATATGCTGTCGAAATCTTTGCTTATTCCTTCTATCTTGACCATATAACTTTTTTCACAAGAGAAATGCTCCAGTATTGTATAATTACAAAGTTAAAATACATAATGCAAATACATTTTTTTTTCATCAAAAAAATATCCAATTTCTAAAGATATCTGAAATGAAATTTAAAGTCAAGACTTGAACAAACCTCTTTTGTGACTTGCATCTTTAACATTCTGTCAATGTATTCTCTAGCTTTGTCAAATTTACCATTGTGGAATAGAAATAATGCAGCATAATACAGACCCTAAAATACATATAAAAGCACATTTAAAGATATATTTATAGATTATCGTTGATCATCTCAATTAGATTGATTTTCTCACTTGAGCTGGATCAGCGAAAGCGAGAAAGGCAATCGAGTTGAGATGACCAATGATAATCTGTTTATCGCTATTTTACCTAAGACGATGTGTCAATTTCATGTCAATTTGTTAGCAACGCCACATGCCTGCTTAGTTTCCAGCGATAATTTTTCAACAAGCGAGTAGCATGATATGAAAAATTATCCAAAAAAAAATCAAAGGAAAAATACACAAAATAGCGAAAAATATATATATAAAAACACATTAAAAGTTATATAAAAAAGCACATTATACAAATATTCAAAAAAGTATTTTCAGGATTATTGACAATTTCTTATCTAAATCAATGAAATGTATTATTTATTTTTTCCCATGTATATGCTTGTCTTTATTTCATTTAACATCTAGTATGAACCATACAAACTAGTGTGAAATTTTCAGATATCAATCATGTTTTCTTATTCTCTTTGGAGTGTCTATCTAAATATTAATTGTATCCATAAGATTTAGAACTTCTGAATTTCTAAATATGAATTGCTTAAAAAGGGGAGATAATTTCATAACTTCACTATCATTTTTTACAATAGTAGGTTCTTAAAATTTAGTATAAATTTGTTATAAAAAATATTCTGTTTAATTTAATAATTCTAGTTTAATACTAAATTCAAGACCAAAATGAAATACACACATTTCAGCTGTGTACTTTTTTAAATTTGACAAGACACCTTCAAAAACTAGACCAATTCATTTAAGATGATACAAAACATAAAAGCAACTGATCCTTGTCACAGAAAACATTTAGCTCATAAAAATATATAAAATTTATTTGTTTCTTTTTTAAATTACCATTTCACCGGACTGTTTTCGTTCTTCTTTTAGTTTAGCATCCAATTCTTGTAAAGCCTCTCTGTCTACAAAATGATAAAAAAAGATTTTTTAAATAAACACACAACTTCAATGGGAAAAAGAACAGTTAGCTGTACATTTAACAAGCTAGCTTACAAAGTAACAGTCTACAGAAAGAGATGTTCCCCTACTGGGACACATTGTGCATTCTTCACTTTGAATCTTTTTGAATTAAATTTGAATTATATTTAGGTATATCTTATCCTTACCTGTTAACAATTGTTTTGAAAGTATTTATTCATCAGAGGAACTCAAGAATTTGCTATTACTCAGTAAAATATAGTTTTACTATTTGTTTGAGTTAACAGCATGCTTTTTTCAGAGTTGACAAAGTTCAAGCAGAAATAAAACTGTTAATCCAAATTTTTAGGACTGATCAGATAGTTTTTTTTTATATTTTTTTAATGGCAAGAATACCTTTTCCTTGATAATCTTTCCTAGAAGTCTTTACCCTATATTATATCATGTGCCTTCTTTCTATCTTTTTATTCTATAAATAAACCTTTTTAAGCCAGCTGTTACTGGTTAAAGAAGTATGAGTATCCATAGAGATTTGTGGACCTTTGACATGAAAACTATCTAATTGGAGTCACAGACACCTTGCAGAATTTGGGTACAAACTTAAAACCTCAGCGTGACAGGTTGAATATCACTATAGATAAGCTACTTCAACCAATCTAGCCACCAATGTCACCCTTCTTGTTCAATGAAGCATCTATAGCTATGCAACAAAAATATTCCTCATCTTTTAAATCTTATGATTTTATCTAACATACCAACAGTCTGACTGTATTTGTGTCCTAACATCAATGTCATTGTTGCTGCCAGATTAACATCTCTTTTGTCTTTTAAAACATCCAGTTCTCTCATTCCCTCCTGTACACGTCCTGAAAAGTAAATAAACAGAATAAGGGCCATCTAATAGAATTTATCTTAAAACTAAAGTAATATTTAAGAACTACTTTGTAACTTCTGAAAAATATCTGTATTGACAGAAGCGTCTTTTAGTCATCTACTAAATTTGAATATAAAAAGATGTTGGATGTCCTTGGTTTAAAAAGCACTATATATTGTTCTGAAACTTTAAAAAGTATGATTTTAAACCAAAATGTATTTCACCTTTGTATTTCAATGCCATCTTGGCCTTAAAAATTATGTAAGGTTGATAAAAGTTAGAATAGACATAGTACATTTACATGTGGTGTTAAAAGAGGAATGATTACAAGTACAACGTACAATGATGACATATAATTTACACTCACATTGAATTTTTTTCTTGGGATATTTTCTGTACCCTAATTCAATATTTAAATGAAATATGATGCAATAAAAAAATAATAAGCAGCTGTGCAAAGAGGAAAAACTATGTCTCTTTTGTGCATATTGAAATTTATGACAGAATAAAATGGAATAGTTTTAAATATAGAACATTTTAATTGAAAAACGTATTCTTCTCTTGTATCAGCTGCAGAGTCATTGGAAAGGCAATAATCTACTCTACTTGTATATCTAACAATAACATTTTTTTCTTCCACTCTTTACACTTACCTTGTAATATTATGGCATATGCCTTTAAATATTTGAGTATTACATCATTGCTGTATTTTTGTAATCCCTCCGAGGCAGCATTTTCCATATGACAATAGTATTTTTCGCGACAATAGTAATTTATTTTACCCTGAAATACAGAACAATATTAAATCAAAAGAAAATCAATAGAAAGTGTAACAAATACTAACATAAGAGTATCCTTGTGTAAACACCATATGACAAAAAATTACTGTCATGTCTGTTAAATCATATACAATGTTATGCATATATTTATGTTTTCAAAACAAATTGACTGTGACCAGAATGACGCATGTCCAAAATAGTTGAGTGGCTGAAAAGACCTAGGCTTTTGCCTTACTGGTTGTATGGCCAATTTATAATGTCTCAAAAGCAATCTAATTATCCTTTTGATATCTTTTTTGGACAGTGGACAGACAATAGTGTGCAACGTGTCAAAATAATGTATTAGTGTCTTTGGTTTTCCTAGACTTGCAGGACTGACGAAAATTGCTTTTGAACATAAATTTTATAAACTATATAAATTGAAATATTGAAAATAGATTAGTTTCCCCAAGTTCCATAAGACTGTAAGAGCTAACTGAGTATATCAGATCATGCTGCTGTGCTATTGCAAACATAAGGGTCAGACCTATGAACCAACAGTCTCATAATCCAACATTCCTGTAGTCTGACATTCTTATAATCCAACATTCCTGTAGTCTGACATTCTTATAATCCAACATTTTATTGTCAGACAGTCCTATAATCTGACAGCTAGATAGTCAGACAGGAGGTCACTTATCTCTGAAAAATATGTCCATATATATATAATATAGATATGCAACGTTTGTAAGTTGGTATATTTTTTCACTCAGAAAATTCTGCTAATACCCTTGGATGGTGGAACAGAGTCAAATTAGTGTTGAGGACTGGGGCTTAAACAGTAAGAGGCCAGTTTAAAGATTTAAAACATGAGGGCATAATATTGTTTAACATGAATATTAACGAAAAATCTGTTCAAGCAAACTTGGACCATAGAAGACTTTGGCTTTTAATAACTTTATACATTGTTGATGATTATACAGTTGGAGATTGCAGATGAACAGAGTACTATGCCTAGCAGGCTTAATTGAGATGTGTCACTGAAGACACTGATGTACAAATTTTAAACACTGCTTGATTTCAACAGTATTCTTATGAGCTTAAGTGAAAACAAGATGAATACCCGTTACACAGCAGAGCTTGGTGTCTGACCATCAGACTGTCAAATTATAGGACTGTTGAATTATCAGGCCTTAGGACTAGGACCTAACTACTGCCAGTGAAAGATCATAGCAAGACTTGATGGTTCAGATAGTAATTTAATACAAAATATACAATTGATATCGCAGTAGCGACATTACTTAACAAGTAAATGTCCTGAAGGTTTGTGGGTGATGTTCCTGGAATAATTCCAGATATTACAGCAGGTACTGCCTAATGAACTCTCAGTTTAGTGATTCGGATTGTAGCTACGCTTCTGGCAAACATTAATGTATATTTTTTAATTGCCTCTTCATAGGCAACCCTTCTGAAAATTATTACAACAACAAAGTATTAAAAAAAGGGGGGTGAAATAACTGGATTGTTATTGTTATTTCCAGGGTACACCTCGTACTTAAACAAACAACATATATATTATTGGGTCAATATATGAACGCTTCTAGACATACAATTATCACTGGATCTATGTCCGTCATGTTTGCAGCTTCTAATGTAATACATTAATGTATATTTTTTAATTGCCTCTTCATAGGCAACCCTTCTGAAAATTATTACAACAACAAAGTATTAAAAAAAGGGGGTGAAATAACTGGATTGTTATGGTACACCTCGTACTTAAACAAACAACATATATATTATTGGGTCAATATGTGAACGCTTCTAGACATACAATTATCACTGGATCTATGTCCGTCATGTTTTCAGCTTCTAATGTAATGGGTTTTGGTGTGAATATTTGGAAGTTTTCTTCGAATAGTTGTGCCAATTGGAATTTTTTAGTGCGCATGCATGTCGCATAGTTTTTCTTCCGGGGTCACCAAAATCGAGAGAACCGTAATAGAATAATTTAATCGATTTCCATTGATAGATTTCCCTTAATTTTCCATTTGTCAATTCAAAAGCAAGCTTGGTCTTATTTTATCATATATTAGAGATTTTGATGACAATAAAATTTTATAATATAGAAACATAAATCTTTTATTAGTTCTTTTAAAACATCATGAACTTACGGGTTCTCATCCGGTGACCTTTTATTTTCGCACCATGACAATTACTTCAACAAACGCATGCGGCGAACTTTAAATATATATTTGGGTAGATTTAAACTCCTACCTGAGTTAAATGTGAGGTATTAAGGTAGGAAAATGTCCGTCGAATTAGATCCAAACCGTGGACCCCTTACTCTTCATCATGACAGTAAGTTTATGATTTACATGCATTTAAAAAAAAAAATCATAAATGGGAAAAGGTTGTACTTCACTACTGTGTGCAGTTACAGTGCTGTCATGTATATTTAGCAGTCAATTTCACACAAAAGCATATTTTTTTTAACATATATTGATTCATATAATTATTTTTAATAGATATATAAAACCATACTTACTGAATATTATTTTTTTATGAATATTTTATGTTTAGGTTTTTTAAAAATCAAATATTATTTTATTTATTTTTATTTAAGTTTGTCAGCAATTGAAATTTGATATTCAATTTTTTTGTGTTGTGAAAGGAAACTGCTCATGCGACCGTTTATGCCAGCTTGGAAATAGTTTTTTCACTACAATATAAACTCACACACACTGACACAGTTGTTAATTATAAATGATTGCTCATGAGTTATGACGAAAAATGTTTAAAATTCTATTTGTTCTTTTATTTTAATCTGTCACATCTAGGAGACAGAACTGTTATCCAAATTGCGTTTATCATTATTATTTTTTAAAGATTTATACCTATACTTGTTTAATTTAAGCAATTGATGTGTAACTCATTCTACAAGAAATTTTTTTGGAAATTCAACAAATTGCCTTCCACAAATAATATACATAAAACATTTATACATTCATGACATTGTCTCAAATTTATTCAAGTTGTGAAAAAAATGTTAAAAAATCTTTTGAACTGATCTGGAAAAAATTTTACAATTGAATAAAATATTGAGATTATTTTAAATGTTTAAAATTATTATTATTCAATTTCAAATTTTACCAACCACTAAACATTCTTAAAATAAGTATGGTAAATTTTGGAATTTTAAACAATTACTTTACTATAGTTTAAATTTTAATTCCAGTTTGACCCATTTATTATTATACATGTTATAGATTATTTCAGAATGTAAAAGAAATCCTTAGTGCCTGCCCATAATAATACAATGTATGATTAAATTCTAAAAGAGTTATATATTTTATTGTATCAGAGAAATTATATAATACATTATTTGCAGTCTAGTGTATTAAAGGTTCTTTACTTCTACTTGATTTTTTTTTTTTTAATATGTGTAAGGATAATTCTGTTAGAAGTAACATATTTGGAACACAACTATTTTTGTTTGTTTAAAGAATAAGCATGGATAAGTGAAAAAGTTGTACATGTTCCCCTTATTAGGATGTTTCTTAGTAGAGCTCATCTAATGTACATGTATACCAGAAGGGATGATGGTTCAGTAAAACGTTACATTAGAGACAATCCTCTAAAATACATGCATCTATGTTTTTTGCATCATGTAAGCCAAATTTTTTCTGCTTATTGACATGTGTTTTAAATTCCAGTCAACCTGTAAGGATACTCTATTTTAACACTTTCATTATACTGTCCTTTATCAGTCTCTCAAAATATTCTGAATGACTTATTTTATAAAGCTGAGTTACATGTATGAGCACTAATGAAATATGTCTTGTCCCTGTACCTGTATAGGTAGATAATTGTCCCTGTACCTGTATAGGTAGATAAAAACAAATGTAAAAAATGGCCAGGATATAATATTATTTTTTTATACCAGAACTTCGTATATATATAAATTAATTTCAATGGTACCAAAAAGATTGTTGTTTGCGTCAGTAGCACTTTAACAGGTTGATGTTTATCTGTATAACATAATCTAAATTTAAATCACATGTTAAACCATTAAATTGGAAATAAATTACAATCTAAACTATGTTCAAATTTTGATATCTTAACTAAGACCTTTTATAAATGACACATAGATAATCGGTCAACTTGGTAGATTTAACTTTGATACTATTGCCAGTAATATAATACACTTGGCATAATTTCTTAGGTGGTATATCTCCCTGGGTAGCTATGTTGCAGGGATACCTGAGCATGTTGCACGTTTACTTGATATGATTTTTTTAAAAGTTGCATCCAATATTACACTTCCTTTTAAATATTTGATTGATACTGATGTATTAAATTCCTTGCCTTTTCTGATTTGGAATCAAATTTTTAAAATCTAGTTTTTGATGACTTATATTGAGAATTTGAATCAAATAAGTGAAATAGTTAATTCTTGGAATGGAAAGAGGTACTGTGGAAATTATTAATTATTTTTTGTGTTTATTTATCATGTTTATATATATGCCTTTCAAATTATCTATAAATCAATAGAAATTTTTGCAATGTTGTTTGAAATTTTCTACAACAAAAGCATAGATAAATATCATTAATAATTTCACTGTTTAGTTAGCTTTGTTTGACATAACTCAAAATCAATAACGCAGCTTTCTTATTTTTCTGTCTGCACATTAAATAGTTCGATAGAAATGAAAATTGATAATAAAACTTGGTGCATTTTTTATATACAAAGTTTTGGTATTATATTTTAGTTATTGATACTCTAATGTAACTAAAAGTCTAAACATAAAATTTGAGCTTCTTGGACATAGTTTTATGTGTAAAAATATGATTTTCCCAATCTCAGGCATAGCAACATATTTGTTCAAAAGTTCATAATCAATAATTCTAATGCTATCTTTATGTAACAACTTTATTCATTGACTATGTACAAATAACCATCAAGTCCACAATTTACATTTCTTTGGCTAATATTTTCAATACCTTAAATTTACAAATTTTCCATTTAATAAAATAAGATCCGAAAAACAAAGTATAAATGTGAATTTATCAAAATATGAATTGTACAAAAAAACAAAATAACCGTCAGTTTGAAATTCCACTATTATGATACCATGTTTTGTTTACATGCAAATCATTCATGAAATTTCACAGAATTTTTTATTCAATTTTAGATTTATAGTATACACTTGCAATCACCCCTTTTTTATGGACGATCAATGCATTTGAATGGGGACATATGCTTGGACTCCCTCTTTTTATCCTGAGTTTGTAACCGCCTTTTTGAAAATTGCTGGATCCTTCTTGTACATTGTTATTACATTGAATGTCAATGTCACATTAACAGTTAGTTCCCTGAGACTGTCCCTTCAAGCTTATGCTGTATGAAAGACTAGGAAGGAAAATAAAATTGTCTAAATAATGTAACTGGAATCAAACTTATTAGAGTTCTGTTATGGAAAGAATCTATTGTTTTCTTTGTTGAGACAATATTTCCTTCTGAAATTTAGTTAATTCTTTAGTTTCTCAATATTTTGTGTCTGTTATCCTTGTTATCTTAACATAGACAGTGTCTGTTCTAAACACTTACTGTGGTAACTTTATTTTGAAGAGGACTATTTCAACAGTTTTACGATAAGAATAGATAGTTAAGTTTTTTTAAAGTCTCTGTTGTATCACCACATGCTTAGTGTACATAAAGACCCATAGCAAAGAGATAACAAAGGTTGAATCAGGACTTTATATTAGAGACTGCAGGATTAAAATATCTTTGGGTAACAGGATAAAGTACAAAAAAGATTGTAATACATAATATTTTGTCTTTGAAGTAAAAAGTCATGATTTTAATATAAATTCTGATTAATTATAGTATAGAATATGTAGGTGATACCAAGACCCAAAACATATTTAGGTTAGCAGCACACTGTATCTTGAATCATATGACAAAATGGTCTTCACATAGTTATTTTTTCAAAGACCATAAATGTTACATTGTGCTCGATTGAGGCTACCGAATTGCAAATTTACTGATATATTTTTAAGGTATTGGTGCTAATTTTACAGAACCATCTCTCCAGGTTTTACTTTTACCCCTAGACTTAAAATTTCTACATATATCATGTATATATATGGCTATGCAAAGCTTAAAATGTTATTTATTTTAATTTTAGATATTTAAGCTATCCTCTTCTAAGATTAAATATTTAAACAAAGAAAGAGTTCTAATGGACGACTTTCTCCTTATATATCACCTTTATGTCCACAAGGAATTCTTAATAAAATAAAAACACTTGTAACTAGACACTCAAAGTAATAAAGATTTAAATTTCCAATAAATTTTCAAATTTTTGTGTATTGCCCGGAAAGATCTAAGAACTTCACAAAATTATAGGTGTTTAAAATTGCTTGCAGTATAATCTTGCCAGACATAAATTTTACATTATTTAAAGAGGTAGCACATTAAAATGTGTGTTCTTCTATGTATAGCTTGAATAATTGCTACATTTTTATTTTATTTGTCCTATTAAATGAAAAGTCCTGGGATATTTTCCACCAATAACAAATTGTGTTTTATAGAAGAAATATTGGAGAAATGATAAATCAGCAATGAAAAAACCCTAGTTCATGTAGTTCATATTGTGTAAAAAGTCAAATGCAAATTAATTATATCTCTATTTATATCCATGATATCATCTAATGAGAATTGAAATGATACATTTAACTAAAACTTGAAAACTACAATAGGTATTTAAAGGAACTTTATTGAAGAGCAAAATGATTAGCAAAACTAGATCTGTTTTCAGTCAACATCACCAAAATTGTCAATCAACTCTGAATAGGAATTATAGCCCTTGCTTTATATTAGGATTTCTGAACCATTATTTTTTGTGTTGGGCAAAAACTATTTCATTTGACATTAGCATTGATTAGCAAAAGAGAAACTTTGAACAACAAAAATGGTCAGCAATACCAGATCTACAAATAATTACAAAGCTAAAAAAAAATGAGTCCACTCTGTATAAATTACAAAGCTAAAAAAAATAAAAATAGTCCCCTCTGTAGTAGTTATAACCTTGAATATAATGATTTTTTTACCCGTATTTGCAGTTTTGTTAATTTCATTTTCCCGTTAAATTTTATTTTTATTTTTCCTCTATATATATTTTTCCTTATTTAAAGTTTGTTTGAATTAATTGATAATAAAATTTTCTTATCCAATTTGCACTCTAGTTTTGATCCAGGATCTCTTAAAGAAAAATCCCTCTGAATTGTACTTGATATATTTGTTTAACAACATAAATCTTAAAATATAGCTAAAATGAAATTGTTTCTGATCAAGGTTTTTCGAATTTCTACATAGTTTCTGTCAAATAAAATTGTTGTGTAAATAGTAAAAAAGTGTTACATACTTGGTATGAAGAGTGATATCTTTTCTATTACTTTTGTAAATTGAATTTGATACAATTTATTATTTGAACAGAGCTTTTGTAATGTTTGTCAAGAATTGTATTTTGACGGGAAGAAGGATTAGAAAAAAATGGTTTTGACACATTCTTTCACATTTATTTTCTCAAGAGCTTTTTTTCACCTAGGGAGCAAAGTTTATATAGAAATTACATTTATGTTTTAAGATGGTTTGGCTAATTCTAATGAACATGATAAATGAAATTATAAGTATTTATTTATTTCAATTTTATAGTTCAAAGCAAAAGGAAACCCTCTTTAAAAAGTTTCACAGCTTTTTAAGACCCCACTAACTTAGATCCTGTTTGAATGATATTTGAAAATTATAATGGTGACAGCGGCGACTTTGATGAATATATTTGACAGAATGATAATATCTGCTGTAAAATTCATGATCATGTCTTCTAAAATATATTAGAAATGTTAAATAGTAAAATATAATTTGGAAGGATAATATTCATGATACCCAGATTTGTATCCGGATTTGGTTTGAGTCCCCATAAGACATCCCCTTCACCTGAGATTAATGATTGCCAATTTCACGACTATTATTTCTTCCTGTAGGTAAAATAAAGAGGTTGGAGAAATCAATCTAAAAGTTAAGGATTTACCGATCGGCTCAGATAAAGCGTAATTTAAATTGACAGCTGATGTGTTTTGTTGATACTGGTACATTTTAACTTTGTTATAAATCTTTAAAGGATTTTGAAACATGTTAAAGGGGTGGTATATTATTTTTTTTTTATTATATATATTTGTCATATTTGACAAGTAATTTGCAATAATATTACTCCATGATAATCGTACAAACTAGATATTGATGACATTTTGGTTACCGGTATACATATTACTCGGATGTGATTTTCAATAATGAATGACATTCAATTGAATCGTTACACATGTATGTAATTTTTAAGACATTTATCTGAGAGATGTTTACAAATGATGCATCAAGAATGTCTTAATAGGCCTCTTCCAATAAAAGAATCAAAAACAAAATGTTGATAAAAAACAAGTGAGCTTGACATTGTGTAGATGTCTGTCTTGTGTTGAAGACTATGTTGCCCATACATATGTACTGTAGTTGTCTTTTGGGATGCTGTCCAATTAATGTCATTCAATACCTCCATAAACTCCTGAAACTAAAAACTTTTATCAGACAGTGCTGAAATTCATAGAAACAGTTCAAGCTGTCAAGTAGTGGTTCCTCTCCATGCTCATGCCAGCTTAGACACATGACAAACTGTTTCATTTTACATTTAGATTGTTTGTGTTGAATATATTTCATCAGTCGATGTTTTAATGATTAAAAAGTTTTATAATCCTATAATGTTTAATAATTAATGTTTAATAATTAATTGTAATAATATATAAGATAGGATCAATTCCAATTATGTGAGGATGTTCCTGTAATGACATTCAGGTCACATGATACATTTTACAAGTGAAAGCTGTAAATATTTAATATGATTAAATATCAAGTAAGCATAATAGACATGAAACTGTCAAAATTACTTTATATTTCACATATTTATTTTCCATAAATTATCTTTCATCTCTTTAATATGAAAAAACAGTCTTATTTTCTAATCCTTTGGTAAGATTTTTGTGCTCTGCCTACAATCATGACAATAGTCAGTGGCAGATCCAGAACATCTTGTAAAAGGCGGCCCGCTGACTGACCTAAGGGGGGCCTCCAGTCACGCTTGAGTGATTCCCTATATAAGCAACCAAATTGTGTGAGTTGCACATAGTGACATATGAAAACATATTCTCTATTTTTTTTTTGCAACTTCCATTAGACTTGGGTTTGTAAGTGAATTATTTGAGAGTAGGAGAAGCACTTGATCATTGATGCTAACAACAGAATAAATAGACTTATAGCCTATCAAACAATTGTGAAATGTTTAATTTTGAGATGATATTATAAATATAAGTTAAAGCCTTAAAACCATGTATAATTTTAGAAAAAATATTGACATTCCTAGTTGAGATACTTTATAGAATTAGTTCTCATTGTTAACTAAAGGAATTATAGTTTCAGCTTGATTGACAAACCTTGGAAGAGCGATTTACAGGAGGCATTTAAAGTCTTTGTTTGTTGTGAAATTCTATATTAGCAACCACTCTTATTTTCGATAACTATAGCTATTTAAATTTCCGATAATTGGAGTAAATGTTTCCCTTAAGATTTTATCATGCAATATCATACATGTTTTAATTATGTGTTTATAAGGTCGTTTAAAAACTATTTGACTGATCATAAGAATGACTTTTAAAATGTATCAGTTTATTATTTGGACTGAAATAAAAAAAAAGTAAGAATTGCAATACAAATAGATATAAAGCCATTAAATTGTAGCTATTCCCATTAACCCATTTATGGATTAATTCGAATAACTATTGATTACTTCAGACTTTCTGAATGAGACGGAGTATCTTTGTAAATATTACTGTTAAAAGGCTCAAAAAGATTACTTTGGTTATATATGTTATAAAGCATATCACAAATGATATTCCGTCATTGTAATGACCAGACTTATTCCATCCTATTCATTTGCTAATCACAAATAAACAAAATTTTAAAAGAATAAAGAGTTTTACTTTTTTTCAACTTTTAATTATTTTTAAAGTTTTATAACAGTCATTCAAATTGCTTATGACTGTGACTTTATACTCAGCTATGTGTTGCCTTTGTTTCCCAAATCTTATTTTGTATCACAATTTGAACCTTTGTAGAACATTGCATCAGCAACCCACCCCTCAAAACATCACATATTATATAAGCTATTTCTTGCTGCTATATATATATTCTCAATATTTCTCTCTTTGGTTCTGTCAGAATTACATATTTGTCAATTTTAAAGCAGAAATTTTGTTTCATGATATTTAAAAACAAAATTAATTGAAAAGTGTCAAGGTCCTTTAATACCTGAATTAGAATTAAAAATTTCACACTGTATATAATTTATTGTACCTTTAATATTAACCAATAAATGTTTAACATGGCAATCTGCCACTCACCTAATAATAAAAATCATAATGTATCGATATAATTAAC
Organism: Mytilus trossulus; assembly: GCF_036588685.1. Lineage (NCBI taxonomy): Eukaryota > Metazoa > Mollusca > Bivalvia > Mytilida > Mytilidae > Mytilus > Mytilus trossulus. The sequence goes on along the minus strand of NC_086374.1, from coordinate 93,650,889 downwards.
CTATTACACAAATTTCTCTTAATGTAATAAACCTTGACGAATCTATTGATAAACCGTAGTGAACAGCACTTTTATATAACTTACTTCTTAACAATTTTGGTTTAATTACATTGGTCTTTTACGACCAGTGCAAAAAAATCAATGTTGCTATATTATGATATACCTGGATTCTTATCACTTAAGTTGGACTAATTGAAGTGTTTTGTTGGAGAAATGAAGTGGAACTCTCATTTCTTCCGTAACAATAATTATACATTTACTAGATGATCAATTTCCGTTGGTTCTTAACACATATTTGTGAACTAAATGACTTAAAGAGAATAAAATCTTGTAAATGTAATGTTGCCTAGAAGTATCTGAATAAAAATAAAATTAAGTAGTTGCATAGAAAAGTCACCCGATGTTGATAGTCAATGGCGTCAGATGATTCTATATATAATGGTCATTGCAGTCTTTGACATCTAATGGAATACCAGCATATAATGGCTTCATGTAGAGAACTTGTGTTTTAAAAAAATAGCGTGATTTTATTTAGATCTTGTCAAATTGCATAGAGGATGGTCTATTGTTGAAGATTACACGGTATATGGTGATCTCTACTAAATAAATGTTTTGGAAGAGAGATGAATTTCTACTTAAAAATATGTGCTGCTTTGCATTTCGGTTCTATATGTATACTTTAGGTGTCAAAAAAGGTTATAAAAAGATGTACTTGTCATTTATGAGGTGAATAAAGAAATTCTGAACATTCATGAAATTACACTGTTAGCTCCCACTGATTTTTCAAGCACTTCTTATAGTACTTTAATTTATTATGATGATATTAAATACTTTTTAAGTTGGAAACATTTTGTATCAGAGTTACCTCCCATTTGTTAATCGTCATTAGGTACATTTCCACTAATTATTAGATAAGAAATTAACAACACCTTTGAGAATACATGGTATTAGTCTGTCCTCTATTGTTGTCATGACGATTATGTATACTTAAGAAAGATAAGATCTGTTCTAAGTAAACGACTTATTAATTATTAACAATTAACACAGGTTGGACTCCAAAGGCCATATCATGAAAAATTAATTCAATGAATTTACGTGATACCTCGTGCCTGATGGCGAGTGTAGAATTAATTGTTTGGATATTCTCTGAAGTATTTCTAATGTATTATTCAGTATTATTTTGTGTCAGAATGCCATCTTATGTTAAATATTATCATTAAACAATATCCTTGTTGACTTCATTAGGCAGATCGCTTTGGTAACAGTGTTTGTTTAAACTCATTCATTAATTCAGGTGTCTTTCTGTTTCTTTACGCTTGTTTGGAATATTCCAGAGAATATGAAATTTTGATCGGATTTATGATTTAAACTACAAAAGGCAGGTACAAAATATATTTTAGGGATAACGTTTGTTAATTTTGACATTTCTACTCATTCAGCAGAAGTATTGTTATTTTTCAAAGTAATATTTTGTTATTCTAATATGAAAAGTAGAAAGTTTGTCCGCCTGATTTAAGTGAAATTTGAATTTGAAAAGTAAAAATACTTAAGTAGTTGTCTATCTGGGTGAAAAAGTTATTTCTAATTGGTTTTCTTTTTATATAGTGTATCATTACTTTTAAATTACTGTCAAAATAAAAAAGCATGAGGAGACATGCTTGTTATAATTTTTTGTGCAGAAATGATAACTCTAAACTTATGTTATGTAATCTTGATATATTGTTAATTTTTTTTAACTTTTAAAGTTTCAAACATTTGATATTTAAATGTAAAATCTGAAAATTACTTGGGATTTAATAACATTGAAGATACACTTATTTAAAATATAATTGTAAAAATTGCCAAAATAGTTATATTGTATTTATTGTTTTCAAGGAGATATATAAGAACCACATAAAAAGACCTTATTACAAATGTTTCAATTTTTTTTTAATTTCTAGGTTCTGAGTACAATTTATATATATATAAGTTTAAATTTTAAAGCACACCCTGAAACTAGGGATAGCATTTACAAAAAGTCTAGAGAGATTTTTGTTCTTTGGACTAGATTGTTCTGAGAGTTTTTTAAAAGTTTAAATTTCAGTAAACCATTCATCCTAAAGGTCCTGGAATGAAGTTATTATACATCTACTCCAATCACAGCAAATACAAGTTTATTAATATCAGTACAAGTTATGATAGATTGAAGTTGTAATAGTTGTCATGAAAAGAGTCCATTAAGGAACTGTAACCATTTATGAACATGCAAGCTTAGCTCTATTATTAGTCACAACGTGGCCATGCTTGGCTTTTTACTGGGTTCCAATTTTTAAAAGAACTAAAAGATGACCTCGAAATTGTGGTACAATTGGCCAAGTGGAAAAAAGATTGTTTCATTGACAAATTAAGAAGTACAAAACACTACATTTTTACATCATATCTCAAATATTTAAGACTTTGTATGGATTCAGAGGAGATGCAGTCCAATGAAATCTGTATCTTCCTTTAGTCTCTCCCCAAAACCTTGTGTCAGTAAATACCTTTTTGCCAAGCTGATATCGAATAACATTTTGTTTATTGATGAAAATTGTTACTAGAAAGAGAAAAGAAATGAAATCTAAAAAAAAACTCAAAGTCATGATTGTTAATAACACATAATAATCCGTATCCCAGTAAACTGTTATATTTATAATCTTTTTAAACCTCTTCGATGAATTGAATTGTTTGCTGTCCCACTTATGAAGTATACCTCACTGTCTGTGTGTAAATTGTAAAATAAACAGATCTTAAAAAAACTCTTCAGTGGAAGACAAGTTTATTATGGGAACTGTATTTTGGGTTGGGATTATTAGATTAATACAGATTTATAGTTATATTTAGGACTTACTATTTGACAATCTACCGCCCACAACTTTTTTTATTGTATGTAAAATGTATAAGTGATATGTAAATTACATTTGCCACAAAAAGTGCCATCTTTTTTTTTTATTAAAAAATTGTAATAGTATTGCAACACTCCTGAATCAGACCAAAGTTACTGTTTCTTCATTTGTGTAAAAAAATAATGAGCATAATTATTAATGTCCAAATTAGTGAGGCTGCATAATATTAGCATTCTGTTTTTTGAAACAGGAAATTGAACTTCCAAAGTTAGACCCATTTAAATATTTAAATGAGCACTCCCTCTTTTCAATTTCTAAGCACCCAAAGAAGTTATTTATGGATTTGTGTGTTTATTCAAAATATTTTGTTTCATAACTAGGGTACAATCTAAATATTAAATCTTGTGTTCTACTTGAAACAATTTGAGTTATCTCCCATACAATAATAAAATGAAAGATAAAAGAACAAACCGAGAAAGTCTTATTTTAAGATTCTTACTTATTTGTTTATTGTGTATAATTGATTTAAAAATAAATCAAGTGCAAAAAATTGGCATAAGAAAAGAAATGTTGCACAAAAAAATTTCAAAATATTATATGATACTGTATAGACAACTAATGACCTGTTATGACCTTAAGAATATAATTGAATTAATTGTGAAACATTTTAAAATTGGCAGACGTTTTGTTTTCTTTTAAGTGCAGGTAATATATATTTATCTGTAAACAATTTAATTTCAAGCTTTTCAGATCGAATTGCATTGTAATGACAAGCTGATTAAAAGATTTATTTATTTATTTTGGAATTTCTTATTTATCGACCTTGTATAATATCTTTTATTGATTTGGATAAATATTTTAGTATATTTTGCCAGGGTTTTGAATTAGGAAAGATTTTGATTGTCAGTTTATTTTTTATTTTTTCAAAACCTTTATAAAAGTGAGTAAAATACAGGATAAGATACATTTATACTAGATATAGGAAGATGTGGTGTGAGTGCCAATGAGACAACTCTCCATCTAAATAACAATTTAAAAAGAAAACCATTATAGGTTAAAGTACAGCCTTCAACACAGAGCCTTGGCTCACACCGAACAACAAGCTATAAAGGGCCCCAAAATTACTAGTGTAAAACCATTCAAACGGGAAAACCAACGGTCTAATCTCTATAAACAAAACGAGAAACTTTAAACAAAATCAATGTCAAAAATATTATTGATGAAACTATTATATGGATAGTCGGCTTACATGTTATTATCATTTACATATATATTCAAGACAAGGCATAAATTTTGAAGAACAAAACCTGTATTTTATTCTTCCTTTTGTTTTCATAGTTACAATTTACTTAAACTTATCTATAAATTATCAATACATCTATGGTTATGAAGGACATGATAATTTAATGCCATTTAAAATAAAAGATTGAAAAAAGAGATACTCTGAGTAAAATTTCCTTTTAAAACTGTATAATCAGGAAATTTGAAATGAAGATGTGTTACAGTACAAATGATATAATATTCTTTCTATCAGTAAATTAGCTGTCAATGATTACAGATACATGAACTGATAACTGTTTATGGTAACTAACATTTTTCCGTCACCCTAGCAGTCTTTTTATGTTTTGTTTGACAAGTAATTACGGGGAACACCAACCATTTCATAAACTGTGATTGATCTGGTCTCAAGGATATACAGTGTCTGTGTTTAATTAGATCAAGGATCATCAATACACCATTTAAATATCTATAACTATGACCTGAAGTTTTAAAACGATTTAAATATCTAGAACTATCACCTGAAGTTTTAAAACGATTTAAATATCTATAACTATGACCTGAAGTTTTAAAACCGTGGTCAAATATGTACTCTATATATCGTTATTAACATGTAACAACCATCAAATATTGACTGTTTATGGACTGAACAGTAAAGGTAGTTGGTAAGGGGGTTATAATGTTCAGTCACTTAAGGTCAGGTGATGTGACTGTTTATGAACTGAACAGTAAAGGTAGTTGGTAAGGGGGTTATAATGTTCAGTCACTTGAGGTCAGGTGATGTGACTGTTTATGAACTGAACAGTAAAGGTAGTTGGTAAGGGAGTTATAATATTCAGTCACTTAAGGTCAGGTGATGTGACTGTTTTTTGGAAGAAGGAAAACTTAATTTCTTGGGTTATAGTAATACAGTACAAATGCATTAAAATCTATGGTAACATTAAACATGTTGTTTGTTTATGTGTAACATCTATTTGTTTTTCGTTCATTTTTTTACATAAATAAGGCCGTTAGTTTTTCGTTTAAATTGTTTTACATTGTTTTATCGGGGCCTTTTATAGCTGGCTTTGCTCATTGTTGAAGGTCGTACGGTTACCTATAGTTGTTAATGTTTGTGTCATTTTGATCTTTTGTGGATAGTTGTGTCATTGGCAATCATACCACATCTTCTTTTTTATATATAAAATTAAGTCTGCTGGCCATGGACAGTTGTCTGAATGCCAGGACATCATTCACCCTCTTATTTGTTAAGGACATTCCAAAGAACTGCCTGTTAATATTTTCCTCCTAGGTCATTGCACCTCATGACTATTGCCTCACATTTTATTTGGCACTAGATTTATAATAATAAAACATATAAATATTCAAAAATTTGAAATATCACAAAAATCAGAAAGACAGCTACTCTCTCTGGTATAACATAAACACATGGTCAATTTATCACACTTTATAAATCTTTAACAGATTTAATTACTTGTACATGTAATATTAAACTGAATTTCCCTTAAGCATTAGTTTTTGTAGTTGCGTAATCTAGTACATTAAATATTCAATGATTTTCAATTTGTACCAAGCAATTAATTGACTATAAAATAACAGGTTTTCTTTGAATATATTATGTTTGAACTATGTACTGTTATATGGTTGTTATTCTGATCAATAGTTCTTACATGCATTATATAAGATGTTTATCATTGAATGAGAAAACAAGAGGTACCTTGTGATGACATAACATAGATGTGATAAAATTGTTGTAAAATTTAATTTATTTTACTATGTAGATACCATCTTGACTGTCATGACTGTCATAATTTTATACTTGACAGTCTATGTTACGTGCTTTGCTCATTTTTGAAGGCCATATGGTGATCCATAGTTGTTAACTTTTAAAATTGTGTCATTTGGTCTCTTGTGAAGAGTTATCTCATGGGCAATCAAATATATCATACCACATCTTTTTTATATAAAAAATTTTCGAAAGAAATAATTTTATTTATATATACATGTATTTCAATCATAATTGTGTCATGAAAGTTCAATGACTCTTATTATCCCCCAGCCCTTCAGCTCACAGGCATTTAGGTTTACCCTAGAAACCTAGTAGAGTCATAAAGTCTTTAATTATTAAATAAATAAAGAATATATGAAGAGAAAAGTCAGGTTTATGTTTTAAAACACAATGACTATGAATACCAATGATAATATTGTTCGAGTGTATAGATTTGTAAATTTTCATGCTGATAACGTTATGATTTTAATAGTGACCCAAATGTCAAATTCATGGTGTGTAATCAGAATTTTAATGCCATTGTTAATAATATTAATTATATATATGTTTTAAATTTGAGTTGTTTTAGATTTTATCACGAATGTACTATATTTTCTAAAAGTACCAAGTAGATGTTTCCATTGAAATATAGAAAAATATTAATGTTTATTATTTTTTAATAACCGAAAGTTTCCATTCATTCAGTTGATTGATATTTTATCATCAATCTTTATTTTGACAAATTAATCCATTATTTTGATACCATAACTAATTAACTCCCACAAAGCCCCTCATTTAAACCTCCAACACAAAAGAGTTCCTCCCCATTGATGGTTTAATTGTAAATCTTTTTGAGTACTCTTAGGACTTGCATAAACTTGTTAATATAGGTATATATCTCACCTATTATACCTATATCCCACTGTATAGAAGTATTGACTGGAGACCGTTACTATACATTTAAAATTCTAATCTTACATATAGTATTTATTTTTGGATTTATTTAAACTTTCCGTTTTCACATTTCCTGTTGTTTTTGGGATATTAGAACACTTGTTGATTTTCTTATTGGATTTTCTCTGCACTTCAGAATTTTGACAACTATATTGTACACCAACTTAAGGACCTACAGGAACTACGCACACGTAACTTTGAAGGAATTTTAGGTAAATCTGTGGAAAATATTTTATCAATAGGTGCCAATATATATACTAGATATGTTTCAATAAGGTCAATATATTACTGTTTACCTATATGATATTTTTGAAAAAGAAATGAATTCTGTTAAATGGTTTCAACTAAATGCCCTTGAATTTATTAACAAATATATAGTGTATTTACTTTTGAACTTCTTTCAAAACTAAAATCTGTCTGATAATTTATTTTATGTTAAATTTTATTTTCTTATATAACATTAACTCTGGAGAACACATGTATACAAAGTACTTATTGGTACCCAAATAAAGTTATTTTCACAGAACTTTCTATTTTTATATTGTCGTTTATTTTGGCATGGTTAGAGCAGAGCATATAACATTTAATATTGTAGACACATTATATATAATTATTGAATAGCTGATGGCTTTCTGGAAATGAGGGCTTATGCTTATTTTAATATTGTAATTTTTGTGTAGTACCAGTCAGTAGGATTTGTTCATCTTTAATTTAGTTGTTTCAATATTAGAGACTGCTCTGTGTAGGGAAAGGAAACCAACATGTCTTCTTTAGATGTTCAATCCAAATCAATTTCTAAATACATTTTATTCAAACTTCAATACAAATATACCTCAATTCTCATCCAATATAATTTGTAGGCAGATATTTCACTTTTGATTGTTTTTGGTAGAGAACTAAAATGTTCAAAGGTTCCTGGCAATAAGAACCGGGTCTAACATAAAATAAACATTAGTAGTGGGGATCATGGGAGGGGCAAGGATGAACATTTTTTGTGATATACCTTATTATGACCATAATGATAAATTAGGCCTGAATATCACCAAGACTTTAAACATGATATAATATTACAAACAACCTCCAGGTTCCTGGTGGTTAAAAACGTCATATGGTCTACATAGTTTTATGATATCCGACTATACAGATCACTCAAGGCTGTTGACACTCAATGGGGAATCATTACAATTATATCATATAAAATGAGGATAAGATGAAATTTTGAGTTTACACATGTTCAAAAGGACAGCAAGCCAAAAATCAATAAATAAGATAAAAACAGAGAAGGATTCTACTGTCCATTGTTCTGTCATCTGTTATAAACAGGCCTTGAAGGCTTAAAACTTTGCTCAGTGCTTGGAGCCCAAAAATCATGATTGAAACATGAAATCCAGCAATTTGATTGGTTAATTTTCGAGTCTCAGAGTACAAAAATCATGCTCGAAAGTTTTATGACCGTGAGAAATGATCTCTTTACCATATAAGGAATATAAAAAGGATAACAGGAACTTCACAAAAATTGGATAGGGTTTTCAGTTACCTATATATGTTCTAATTATTCTGACCTTTGGTTCTTTCTGCATACTGAGTTTTGGTTTGAAATATTTTGCATGAAGTTGATTTCAAAAGGCTTGCAATATAAGCTCTCATTTTATTTTTATTTTTTTTTTGGGGGGGGGGGGGGTCATCACAAGAGCAAAGTGAAGGACATAGAATAAAAATTCAACATATTACTTTATTCATTAAAACAAAATGTTGCCTGCTATCTCTTTTCCTTGAGATGCAGAATAAGTATTGTTTGAGAATCAGTGCAATAGATTACGCTATTTGCTCTTACCTAATGAATATATATATATACCCTGCATATTAGAGACGTCACATATCTGATTATTTCAGTTTCAAATTTATCCTTAGTATCACTAGCTATCAGAAGTTCAAATAACTAGCAAAACACTGATTGTCAGGCCATAAAAAAGAATAGGTTTGTTTGTCCAAACCCTAACTACTCAGAAAAAAGCTGCCTACTCAAATTCTCTTATTGTTCTGATTTGAAGAAGTTTTTTTTATCAGATAGGCATGAAGACTAATTGACATCCCATACTTCAATTTCAAAAATAAAAAATAAAAATGCCTACCTACCTAACCACTGTCTTAACCTTGGGTAGGGTTTGGGCAAACCAAAATATTTTTCAATTGTGGCCTCATTATTTACTGATAGTATAAATTAACATTTAGCATAATATTATATTTTAACATATTTCTTATTCTAGACATGTATAGGGATCATATATATATGTTAGTCACATATCAACCTTACCACACGACCATTGGGCCTTTAGTCATGTAACAAAGCCATTTATTAGCTCACCTTTAATTAGTATGGTGGGATATAGTATCTTACTACACGACCATTGGACCTCTAGTCAAATAACAAAGCCATTTATTAGCCCTCCTTTAATTAGTATTGTGGGATATAGTACCTTATCTGTCTTATCCATGTTTATTATCTTTTTACAATTGGATGTGTATTGTTTTTTGTTTACACCTAAGTTATATATTCTTAGGTAACAATTGTTGCATGTAGTAGACAAAACAAATTTAAATTATAGAATTTGTCAAGAATGTACATAATTGGAAGTTAAATTTCCGATGTAATTGGATTACTCTTTCATATGTAAATGTATATGGCACTGAGATAAGTTTGAAAGTATCAATGAGTGAAATACATAGGACTGTATATTTTAAAATGGAAAACTATTTGGTTAATGGGTAACCTTTTTACCCATCAGTGCATTTACTTTGTCACTTTGCTTATTCAAAGTCTAATCGAACTTTAAAGCTTTAAATATCAATCACTGCGTGTTATTTATAGTTTTTACACAGACACTGTATACATATTGCTTTACAGAGAAATATTTGAGCAGCTACATTCATGGCTTAATATTTCATGTGTTGTTTTTATTTTGTTCCATTTATTGTCTTTTATTTACAAATACCTTGTTATTTTCTTTTAAACGAAACCACTGTTTAAGAGAGTATTGAACATGGCACTCACCTAAATAACGTATACATACTTTCTATTTGACAATAATGAATACTTATCATGCGAGATAAAAAGCACCTGCAAACATGTAACAACCAGAACAAACAAAAAATAGCTACCGTATTGCCATGAAAATATGTATTCTATAATACAAATACTTATAGGTTGTTTTGTGTAATATCTTGATAAAAATGAGAAAACTTAATCCTTATGAAATTGGACTATTGTTTAACAATACCTACAGATCAATATAGCCAATCAAATAAAGAGGAGATAAGATTCACCTACTGGTGACTAAATCCATTTCAACTCTCTTACCCTGTTATTGACAAAATGAATGAAAAACAATTGGAAATCTATAAGTTATCCAGAGTTTATCAAATCCTTGTGAAGTCTCCCGATAGCCTTAAATGAACTTCTAAATTGATCTCATGAATTTAGATTACGATCTAGGAATCTGAGCATTAGAATTTAACGAGATAATTAAGAAATTGAACAAACTTATTATTTATTTATAGATCGATGTAAGGGATGACTTTGACCATTGGTTCAGTGAATTAACAATTACTTTAAGTACTGCTTTTTTAAATTTTCCAATTTTTCGATATAGTCAGTTTTTAAATTGAACTGAAGAAAAATAAAATAAATACCTTGTTATAAGTACATATGTATGTACTACCAGGTAGTTAATTTTATATGCACTGGAAATTAATTTTTATTTGCAACATCAAGTACAACATAAAACAGTGCAATTTCGCAACATACAAGATACATGTACATGTGTAGTATTTGGTAAAGCAAACTTTAGGTACTTTCAAGGCCAACAAGTCTTGAAGCTAAACTATAAAACATTGGTGCACAAAACTCAAAAGGAGTGAACAAAGTTGTCAAACACATAACGCTAAATTATAAAGCAACATCATTTTAGACTGAAATCATTTTTGTATGAAAGAAATAAATTATTTACAACTTTGATTTTTATTTTAGCAAGTGGTGAAAATACATGGTATTTAAAACAAAGTAAATAAGTGATCGAACTTTATAATTTTCAAATATTATTTCTCATTTCAGCATCACCAAGAAATTTAGGACAAGCACCTGCCCAGCCCCTTATCTGGCAGGATTTTAGGTTCAAAGGTTATCCAGACAAATCTTTCCAGGCCCCTAAAGTTCCGAAATATAAGCGTCTATCATTAGATTTAATGAATACAGAACGTGACGACCAGTATTTTGGTAAAACCACACATTTTGATACAGGTAAGAATAAACATATATATTTGCATCTATGAATTAGCAAAAAGTTTCAATGCTGAAAACTTAGTTATACAGTTAAAAAAGAGGGTTTTCCATGAAATTATCATTGACCAATATTTTGATTAAGTTGCTATAATTCACTGATTTACTCTAGTAAGAAGTGCTTTTTATGTAATTTCGTATTTTTGTCCTTTTTGCTTTACAAGTTCTGGATATTTTGACCTTGAGCATCAGTGAAGGGACATTTATTTTTGAAATGTGCATCTAATGCTGAAAAATTTGTATTGTCAATGTTTATTATTATAAATATAAGTTACCATATATTTGTATCCTCTTTTTGAAATATTTCTTTTGATAGACAGTGCATAGCAATTTTTGTCTGATATGGCCACTATATCACTCAGGCAATAGCTAAATCAACTCATTCAAAAATGGAAATTTCTCATTTTTTTCTGTCATGTCTATCATGTCTCTGATTCTTGTAACCTAATTTTTCTGTCCTTAAATTGCCATATTTTGAATATTGATATAAAGCTAGTGGATTTCATATGCTACAGTCATAAAATTGTCATAAATTTTGTTAAATTTTAAGCTAGTTATTTGAAAAGCAAATTGCCTTAAAAAAGATTCATCATAAAAGTAAAAAAAATACTATCTTGAAAAAAGAAAGAATACCCCCTGCAATTCTACTTTGTCGTAGATAGATATAAATGAATGTATTTTGACCTCCTCAAACTTAAATATTGATATAGCTCACATTTGCATACAATGTAAATGTTGAAAATACATATATTCAATAACTTTGCTATGGAGATGCCTAATGTCATGCTTAGTATGTCCTTTAAATGTTTGAAACTGTGCACATACTCAGATTAAATAAATATTTAACATTCTACAGTAATCTGATTTAAACTAGAATTTGAACATGTTCAGGTAATAAAGTATATAATTGGAGGTGGGCTGTGATCAGATTGAAAATAAATTGTATACATTGAAAGTTGAATATGTTCGTAACTCAAGAACTAATATTCATCATTTTTCATAGGATTTTCTTATTGGTAAAATTTTAAATGAGGTATCGTACACATTCTAATGATAAAGCTTAGCAAGTGCTATGATCATAATGATTTATTTATGTTTTTTAAAATTTGCAGACAGATTACAGTAAAAAGAGGTTTGAAAGCAAGGAATGAAGCAAAACATGTTTTAGAAAGAAAACATGAGAGAAAAAAATCGACTTATATGTTACCGCTAGCCAGGGCTAGACGGACCATTCCACTGTATTAAGTGTTTAGATACCAGTTGATGACTATCTATATATACAATTTTCCATATTTTTTGGGGGAAATTAGAGCAAATGATCATAGCAAAGCTCAATTTAATATCCTAAGTCACAACGTCATGATTTTAAAATGTGGGTCTCCCATTTGGAGAGCTATAATATTCTTTTATCTGAATTTCAACTTTTCTCCATGCTGTTTAACACCAAACCCCCTTTTTTCCAGCTATAAAATAAATAAAGATTCATAAAAACATCTAAAATTAATGCATGATATTTAAATGGTTTTCTATTAAAAAAGAAAAAAAATCATAGAAAGTAGAAAATAATTACCTTCAGGTCTTTGCATAGGTTTATCTGTAGAGTGAAAAATAAGATCTTGTGACGAATTCCTTAGAGCAGTGAATAGTTTTCTATTAGTTTAAACATATTTATTTATAGTGGATTGGGAAACAAGTTTTTGCAACTTATATTAATCCCTTTCCACTTTGCGGGTTCAAGTGCTACCTTGTTGCGGCATTTGCCTACTCTTTTTCAAAATCTACAAGGGTGTCTTTAACGTGCAAGAGATATGGCTCTCTCTTAACACGGGTCAGCCATTTATCGTCCCCTTCCGACAGACTATCATAGTTTTCTATGCACTTACTCTAAAAAAAATAAGTTGACATCTGATTATGTTATTTTCGAAAATAGATAGATATTCTGTTCACCCGAGACAAATCACAAAAAGAGCTGCAGGTATGTCCACAGTGGTAAAGGGGAAAAATACAATATGTATGTACAAAATATAGCAAACATACCACTAGATATATACTGACAAGTGGTATAGGGAAATGGTTAGACTTTATTATGTTGGATTAAAGGTTTCAAGTATCTAGAGAAAAATATTCTTAAAATTTACATCTTTAGTGTTTACTTTCCTGGTATGATCGAATAAGCTTTTTGTCCATGTAATTCCATCTAAACATTCAAATTTAGTGAACGGGTGCATTTGAAAAAACATTTTACTCCAGCTATAAATTGAAAGCAGGGTACCAGTAGAAGGGCGTTTTTTGAATGATGTTGTTAAAGGGCACTTCTCAATTGTGTTGTCCATATTACTCTATGTATAAATTGGCATTTAAATCATGCTTCTTTAATATTCTTTTATCAGTAACTGTACTTCCATCTAGATTTATACAGTTACATATGAACAAACCAAAAAAAAAACTGGATTTCAAGCATTATCCAGAATAAGATAGTACTTACAGTTAAGAGAAAAAGATCTGTTTTGTTTAAATATATTGCTGAATAAGAAATGGACATATGATTATGAGACCAGTAAGACACACTATTGTTTTTTGGAATGTCACATGTCTGTACAAGCACAAATGCACACAATCTTTCTTTGTAATCTTGATTCTGTATGTGTTTTGTCTATATATAGATAAGCAACCATTTCAAGGCACTACTGGCAAAAAACAATATGGTATGTGCAGTTTCCCTTGCACCAAAATGTATGGATTGACAGCACTATTCTTTTGTATAGGAATTAACATTTGAAAGAAACTAAAGACTTTTAATATTGTTTGATATATAAAGATCAAAAGTTTATAATAATGAAAGGTTTGGAGTTGATTTCACAAAAAAAAACTTATCACTAAGATTGATCATGAGGATACTGATTTGATCATGACTTACCATCAATCTTAGTCTTAAGTATTTTTGTGAAACCGACTACTGAACTATAAAGTTTTGAGAGCAAAATGTTATAGTACATTGTAATAAGTTATTTCAGATCTTGATATTAAAGATATTATTAAAAGTTGTTTTAATTTTGGTGTAAATTTTGAAATTGCTTTAAAATACGTTAAAACTTAAGATTTCCATAAATATTCAAACTTTTTTTAAAAATACATGAGAAATTTTCCTTCTTGGGTAGCAAAGAAGAACAGAGCATTAACATGGAGACCTAACGAATACAAACCACATAACTTACTGAAAAGAAAATCAGGAAAATTAGCTAAGAGTGATATTGTTTACATAAAGTCTTACAAAGGAGACAGGTCTAAGTTTGACAGGAGAGCCAGTCCTAAAAAGGCATGGCACTCTTTTAAGGAAAATGTATCCCCATTCAGCCAGAACTCGTCAGGTTTGTTGGCATGACAACAAAAATAACAGGTTTATTTGAAATCTGTTTGACAGAAAATTTTATTAATCGCATGGCCTTAATTTGTACTCATAAAAAGGTTTTGTTTTTAAATAATGATTTTGGTTTTGTTAACAAGTAAGATAATTTTTGAGTTATACTTTTATAATAAAATGATTCAATAATAAGCATAGCCATTAGAATGTGACACAGGCTTGTGCCTCAGTAATCTAACTTATCTTTCTCTTCATGTAATTATCATTTATTTAAAAGAAATTTTCTCCACAAACTTCTAACCCACTTATGAAATTAACACATTTGAAGTGAATTTATATTGACTTTTTCTCTCTTATCTCACTTAAAAAATAATCACTTCATTTTGTATTATATATAAATATTAAGATGCAATGATTACCAAAAGTTGTTGTCTATAGTAACATACTTTTTAATGAAATTGTTTCCAATAAGACCATTGTTGCATTCTAATTTTTGAACTTTGAAATTTTATATGAGCAGATTTAAAGGATTTAATGAGCCAGTAAAATTTTAGTCTTTGGCACAATATATATGTTGAAACAGTATTGTTAAAGGAATGAGTTTTTTTTGTGTTTTTTTTTTTGTGTGTTTGGAGATCATGAGAAAACACTTTTTTTTTAAATGCATAAAGAGGTGTATTTGCCAATGAGCAGCAACCAAGCAACAGAAAAAACTAAAATACATTGACTGTAAAATTGATGGTATCAGACTCTTAGCCGTATTTGGCACAACTTTTTGGAATTTTGGATCCTCAGTGCTCTTCAACTTTGTACTCGTTTGGCTTTATAAATATTTTGATATGAGCGTCACTGAAAAGTCTTATGTAGACGAAACGCGCGTCTGGCGTACAAAATTATAATCCTGGTACCTTTGATAACTATCTTCTCAAAATATATATCAATAAAAAATTAATTATCCCTTTGCAATGAACAGGCATAGGTATAAAAGAAGCCATTTTTTTAAGCCCAACACCAAAGACTTATGCATTTTTATGAACACATGAAAACTTACAACTCCTGAAATTTTTTAAATAAGTTTACAGGAAATGATGAGGTTTGTTATTGATAGTTTTAAATTTGATATAAGATGTGAAATTCAGTCTGATAAAAATGAAGAAATATTATGAATAATTAAAATTCAGAACTCTTTGACATTCAGAAGCAAATAGGTTTTTTTTATTTAATTTTATCTTATTCTTTTTATTTTATATGGTGATCTTGTAACATTTTATATTGTTATTTTGACAGCACGGAAAAATCAATCCTCACAACAGAATCCATTAAAGATATCTCCCCATGTGGATGATAAAACAGAACAGTATCCAATCAGAGACCCTTTAGGTACCTTAACGTAAGTATTGAAAGCAAGGGACTTTTTCACACCACGTCTATGTTTTCATTGATGTAGGGGGCTTATTTCATTCAAGTTTTGTTCGTTTTTAAATTTTTTTAATTGCCAGCAAAGGAAACTCACTGAATCAAAATATTCACTGAAGTGTTTCTTTCTGAACATAAAATAATAAGACTTTTTGATACTTTGTTAATGATCACAGGGCTTCAATAATTTCGCTGTTAAAATAATGCAATAAAATTTGGTGAATTGGTGCTAAAAAAGAAAAATGAATAAAAAAACTACATGTATAACCAAATTAATTTTAGAAGATTTAATGAAAACATAGTATAGATTGGTGGAATACCTAGGTACTAGACATAGCGCTTTATTTGAAAACATTCAAAGCCTTTTTAAGTGTTCCATTATTTCTTTGGACCAATATGATAACCATGGATACAGTTATACAGTATACATTTTAAAGATTTCAAGTAAACAACAAACAAAGAGTATTATATAGAAACTTTTAAAGCTTATTTAAGAGTTCCGATATTTCTAGGGACCGATCTGAAAATCGTAGATACCAAATAAGAGATCCCTACGGAGATTTGACGTAAGTTCTGTTGCACTTCCTGTCTTTATCATCATGCTTTGCTTTTTTATTTAAATTTCACTTGATAGATTGTCTATATATTCAAATTTGGCTCATTTAATAAAGTTATGTATATACAATACTTATCTTTTTGTGGGAAATGAAAATAATTCTGTATAAAAAAAAATCTTAAAAAGAAATTGTTTTAAGCAAAATTTATTTTCAAAGGGCTTTAGTAATTTCCTAGTTATTGTTATCAAATTTATCAATTTAAAGCAAACGTTTACAAGTTTCTACTGATTTCATATTTCTAAAGGTTTTTTTTTTTCTGACAATAATTTATTAGCAAAAGTGAAATTCATATAGCAAACAAAGCCAATATATATCTTATTAGATTGAAGCATGCGCCTCAGGTTACCATATATGCATGCATTGTCTTTTTTAGGTCAAAATTTTCAATTGATTTCAATGTTATTATATGTGCATGTTAACATTTTCCCACCAATATCCCTTAATGATTTCACACCACTATTCCTTGTTCATTTGACACCAATATCCCTTGTTCATTTCACACTGATTTCTCTTGTTCATTTTATTGAGTCTGTTCAATTGTCACCTTTTTTTATTGTTTGTTTCTAAAAATTAATAGATTGTTCAATTGTCACTTTCATTCTTGTGATTTGTTTATAGAAATTAACAGATTCACAGTAGTTCAATTTAATATTGATGCTAAATAAGCATTATAGTGATATTTACTTTTAAATTTCTTCACTTAAAATCAGAGATGGGGGAAATTTTCACTACAATGCCAGACTAACTAGACTTCTATGATCCCATACTGTTAAAAGTTTCGCTAAGCATATAATAGACTGTGCTATCTTTGTATCATTTTGTGAGCTATGAACTGCTCTATATATATAGTTCATGGATGTCTAGACTCAAGGGGGGCCTTGATGGCTGAGTGGTTGATCTTCTGTTATAGTATCAAACAATGAGGTTAAGTTAGAATCCCGCACGTAGCAGGTGCACTTGTCCAAGGATAGAACTTAAGATTTTTGCAATGGTAGCCCACAGTTTAAACTTTGTAGCCCATATATGTGATACAAAGTATTTACTTACAAACACCAATTTTGATCATTGAGAAGCTAAATATTCCCTTAACAACACAACTACATTAAAACGTAAAGGTAATTTTACAGAGTTATCTCCCTGTAGTGTTAGGTACCACCTTAATAAGAACCAGTAGCTGCATTTTTTCAAATAAAAATTTAATCTATTGTTGACAGAGAAGTCAACAATAGATTTAATTTTTATTTGAAAAAATAACTGGCTATAGTATGGTGATGCATGGCAGGGAGGGAATAAAGTTTTTCTCTTGTGTAATCAATTTCTCCTTCAGGTTTCAACCCAGAACCCTGAAACTTCACTGGAAGATTGAAGTTGGTCATTTGCTATTATGAAATTGTTTATTTATATATGGGTAGTAATAGCTTTCAACTTGACAAATTTGCAAAGAAGACCTTAATTGTATATTTTCTGCATAAGGAAACACTAGATATGGTCATGCCATACAAAATGGTATACTGTGGATTCATTAATATTTGTTGTATACCAATTTTCGTGGGTTCAGAGGAACCACATAAATGTTCAACGAAGTACAAATTCTCTACAGGAATGAATGCAGACCTTTGCCAAAACCACGAAATTAAATATCCACGAACATGGTTTTTTTTGTCTCAAACCACGAAAATTGGTATCCACGAAAAAAAAATTAATCCACAGTAGATTATTGTTAAGTCTGATAAAATAACGAATATTTATACATACAATTGCAATATGTTCTAACATTTTCATTAACAGGGAGGAGCATAAATATAAGCTCCAGCGGGAGATGCGAGATATTGAGGAGGATAGAAAACAAAGAGGTATTATAGATAAACTTCGCACTGAAGAGAGACAAGAGGAGAGGCAAAAGGTAAGGAGAATTTGATAGTCTAGGGAGAATTTGATAGTTTAGGGAGAATTTGAAAAGTTTAGGGAGAATTTATATTGATCTTGATCTTCTTTGTTACTGTTCTGTAAAATTTTCACAAAACATTATGTAATTAATACCTCCATAAAAAGAAAATGGTTTTCTACAGTTTAGGAAAAAGATTGGAATTGATAAAATAAAAAAGAAAAGGGTCTTGCATGCATGCAGTTTGCTTGCAGAAATGTACACAATCATCTACTAGCATGCAGCGAGCATATAGCTTGCAATAACACAATTATGACGTTTGATAGTAGCATGCATGCAACAAGCTTGTGACGATCATCTCCAAGAATGCTGTTTGGTTCCGAACTTTGCTTGTACATATTAAGTAATTTTATTCTTAGCAACAATTACCATTTAATAAAACTCATAACACTGAGATATGGACTACATTGAAGCACAGTAACAAGAAAAGGGAGATAACATAGTTTAATGTCATAATTAAAAAAAATAGCTTTATAAAGTGTTGTTTAATAATTTTTGACAATAAATGACAAAAGTTTTTTACAGATAAGTTTTGTAAGTTTCTTGCTACGAATGTCCCATTCCCAGAATCCACACAATGCTTAAAAATAGAATATTTGCAATTTTATCTTTCTCACCCTTTAGTTCTATGAAGATCTATACAGACAAAGACAGGTCTAAACAATCATTCCTTTTTCAGACTAACCGATTTTTTTCTTGATTTCAGCCTATTGCTAGACTAATAAGAAATAGAAATATTATCTTTTTTCTCAGTATTTCACATATGTATATTATAGAAACACACCTTTATAAATGAAAATGTTCAGCAAGATCTGTTTCACCATGTAATCAGGAATTTAATACAGCTTAGTCTGGTTTAATACATTAACAATACATACACAGCATTTAAAAATAGTTCTAAGTAGTATGATGAGATTGGCCTTGTTGCATTGTACATTTTCCATCGTCTTTATTTTTATAAAATCATGATTGTTCAAACTACATGAATAATTAATTTTGAAGGAGATGTGACTGTATCTTTTCAATGAGCAAATAAATTTACTAATTCTAAGGGAAGTAACTCAATGAGCAAATAAATTTACTAATTCTAAGGGAAGTAACTCTGAAATAATTTGAATTAGGGAAAAAAATGGAAGGGAAGTAACTCTGAATAATTTGAATTAGGAAAAAAATGGAACTTTACCACAAGAAGTATTGTAAAAAAAAAATCATTTATCTGCAAATATGAAGGGGTGTGGCAACACTGCAGAAATGACAACCATTTGTTTTATCTCTGTCCTTTGTTATTACTCTGTCATAGAATGAGCAAGGATTTGGGTCTACTGAATAGAGAATATGGACAAAAATAAAGATTAAAGGACCAAATAAGAATAAGACCCTAAAAAATAAAAAAAAGAATAATTGGGTACTTAAATTTATAGAATAGAGAAAATGGCCTGAAGATTTAGAGAATATAGAAATGATGTATATGTACCTCTTTTCAGAATATCATCCACTGTCACATGCATTCTGCTTTATCAGACATTCCTTTAGATACCTATGCTTGCTTATTCCATTTTCCTGTACTGCTGGAATATTTTCCTGAGTGCATTTTCATACTTGCCTACCCAGGGTGTTGGAAAAATTTGACATGATTAGTAATTTTTAAATACCTATTCAAATATCAGATAAAGTTTGGAATTAGTTAGGGTATCAATTTTCCAAGATTGAGTAGAAACTGTTTTTCATGGATACTTGACATAGAATTTGAGAGATATTAGTTATGGGCTGACAAAAGATGGGCAATGATGTCAGTAAAATCTGTTTATTCATTTAATAAAAATGATGAATCAAAATTTGCAGAAATTAATTTTAGAAAGGACAAAATATATACTGCTTGGTTTTTATTTTACACAGATCTTCTTTTTTTCTTGAGTTTGATCAATCTTTCAGTTTTTGTTTTTGTTTGTGTCTGTCTGTCTGTCTTTCTTTGTTTTCATTATCCTTTTCTTTTTAAAATTGTTTCACACTTATAAATATATATATTTTGAATCTAACTTTATTGTATTTGTTCTGTTTAAGTTAAGTTTTTGTTTTTTTAATTTTGTCTCTATTCCTAATTTTAAAGGGCTTTCTTAAATTTGTGGTGTCAGAAATAATTCTGAAAACTTTATGTTCAAGATTTAAACTTGAATCTTCACCTTTTGGCTTTAAATGATCTTGTTTGTAGAAAGACTGATTTGATGCTGTAAGACGTTAAAAAGAAAAAGAAAAGATCAATTGGGCTTCATTTGCCATATGATGTAGATAGTTGATGCAGTTCATGTCAGTCTGTGCCCTTTATTGCCCCCACCCCCCCCAAAAAAAAAAAATTAATATGTAAATCAACTCATATTTCTCATGAATAAGGCTTATAGTTCTTCTTTGGAATGCATGTTTAACCTACCAAAGATAATCTCCAAACTTTAAGAAAGAAAATTACACCCCCCCTCTGATATATTTTGATTCCAAGCTCAGCTCTGTAATTACTAAAGGTACATACAAAATTGATATGTATATGAACACTGTTTTTGTACTTATTCACTACATTTTTTATTTAAAAAAAATCAAAACATTACATTCCCCATCTGATATTTTCCAATTCCAAGCTGACCCGTAATTGCCATTACTCCTAAAGCTGCATGCAAAAGTGAAAAAAGCATGTTTCTCTTGGTATTACTGTCAGGTTTTATACAGCTGGGAAGTGAACTTCCCCTATTCATAATGGGCATGGTAACATGATCATGCATGTAATTTTCAACTTCTGGCACTACAACTTTGAGTAGCCCCTGATTATATCTTTTTGTTAATTGTATATGTATGTTCACCACTTAAATGTGATTTTAATTTTTTCAGGATAAGGAAATGTTAACAAACTATTATCCATGGGGTAAACCGGGAGGAGGGGCACCAAAAGTAAGTTTATGGAAACCCCTCCATTTGAATTTTGTATTAATATTCTTTATACTACTCAGTTTTTATACTAATCAGAATTTTTTTATATTGCATGTTTTGGGGCTACACTCAGTGTTATCCAGGTGTATATCATTTTTCATAATTTTTAACATTTTTTTTTAATCTTATTTGAAGATGAAAATATCTGTAAAGTTATCAACTATTTACCATAATAGAATCTTGTAATATAGAAAGTACTGACTATATCAAAGTCAACATCATTGATAAATTTACATAAGTTTTCATCTTCAAATACTTTTTTAAGTTTCATTTGTTACCATGACAACAAAGTGATGATACAAGAACGTATAATATCAACAAAAATTTAAGTTTATACTTATATTGAATTACATTATTATAAAAAAAAAAGGTATTTTGAAAAAATATTGTGTTTCAATTCAAATATCGATCAAATTGAAATTTGAAATATTATGACATTTTTTTCATCACTTTGTCAAACTAACTAGCTTGGATTTATCTAATCATATTGTGTTAACCCTGGTTTTAAGTTGATATTAGATTTATCTACTCATGCATTGGAGGGAGAAAAAAAATCTTTCTAAATCCAAGCCAGAGTTTAATATACACTTCATGTTTACTAACAATTTATTTGTTGTGACTGTATTTTGATTTTATTTAAATTGTTTGTGTTGTTCTGTTTTGTTCAAATTTCAAAGGAATATCCACTCTTAAAATTGGCTTGCACAAATAAACAAATAATTACTGGTTATTACACACATGAATGTAAATGCTGGATGTGATTTTAATCTTAATATAAAAATATCAAATCAAATAATAAAAAGTGTAATCTTTTTGAATAAGTAGTGCAATCACATTTGAAGATTTTGTATAGAATTCACAGAAAAATTTTGTTTAAAAGAAAGGTAACTCTAAACCAAATTGGTTAAATGTGCATGGAATAAATCCCACAAAACTGAAAATCCATCATCAGAGATAGATCTGTCTACTTAAGGTGGCTCGTGGGTACAAAAATTTTAGCAAAAAATTAAACCTTTATATTTTCATTACAAATTTTATTTATTACAGTATTAGTTGTTACTTTATAATATGTTACAAAAAACAACCCAAAAAATTGATTTGGTTTGGCCCCAGATGACTTTAAAAATTGAAAAAGCTCCAAATTATCTCCCTTTGGTGCAAAAATGCCATTTTTTGGCCTTAAATTTGAAATATCTTTTTTAACTCATCGGTGACCTATATTTTTTATTATTGTTTTCAAATAAGCTGTACATAAACTAAATAATTGTAAAATTTAAGCGATTTCTTATATTAGGTTATTTTTTTATTTCGATATTTCCACTTTTTCTCCTATTAGTTCAACAGAAAAAAAGGACATTAACAAAAATGTATGCTTCTTCCAGAGGCAGATTTTAGCTTAAATGAACGGTGACCCCATTTTTTTATTTCATTTTTCTTTAAAGTATATGATAAAGTTCATTTAAGAAAAAATATATTGAAATCCTATATTAGGAAAAAAAAATCATTTATACCCAGGAGCCCCCTTAATCAAGTACCAAGGAAATTAAAATGAAAGTGTCATATCAATTATATATTGGTGGACTTTGGCTGTTTTCTGCTCTTTAGACAGGGACATATTCCCCATTTCAATTCTCAATTTTACCTCCTTTTTTGGCTGATTCTTAAATTAAATGTTACAAATCATTTGATATATTTAAATTTAAAAGAAAAATTTGATTAAACAAACTGTGATAAATAATTTATAATAACTTATACGTCAAATACAGATCTAGATATTGACCATACCCTTACTTAATCTGGAATTTAATATGACATAGTTGAGTAATCTTAAGATGGATTATTGAACTTGTGGGGAAATAAATTGATTGTTTACTTGAATGTATATTAATGGAAAGTAGTTGTTTGTTTGTTTTAAATACCAAACACGAGAATAAAAACAACATTGCCAAAATATAGACTTTTAGTTATGCTTTGGCTTAGTTAACATTTAACAAGGGAACAAGGAAAATTAAGATTATTTTAAAACATATATATTGCATCTAACCAAACTTTTCTGGCGTGTAAGTTTATCCACATAAATTAATGTCTTATCAAATTTGTGCTGAAAATAATTATTGAAAAATTCAATGTTTTTTTTGTATTTTATGTTTTGTTTTTCTATTTCAGCAAAACATTATAAGGGCCTTCACTTTTTTTTTTAAGTTAGATAATCTTCTTTATATATAAAAATTACCTGTCTATAGTTTCTCTAATTAGAAATTAAAATTATCTCCCCTTCATGCACTTAAAGTGTAGTTTATTAAACTTAGTAATGCACATATATATATACAAATATTTCACTAAAATATCTAAATGTTCAACTTCTAAGATAGCTTATTTGTTAAACTGATAAGCATATTCAAAATGCTCATAAAATCTATTCTATACAAATGCTTTCTGTGTTGTGAATTTTAAAATAATTAAGAAAATTTCACTGTTGAAAAATTAACTGTATCAAATATCAAATTAATGGATAAATATTACTAGATTATTGACTGTAAGGTAAATAAATTAATTTTTGAAAAAGTCCATAACTTTTTATAATAAGGCTTAGATATATATTTATTTTCAGGAATAATATCGCCATATAGCACATGTCAAGATGTTCTTTCTTTACTTGAAAAAAACCCACATGCACTTTTATCAAAACCTTTTAAACCATTGTAAATATTGTTTGTTATTACAGATTCAAGCAGATGTGTTGAACGCATGTAAACTCTTTTAACTTATTTTGATTTATAAAACTCTCTTATTGTAGCCCGATAACAGAAAACAGAAGTTTTTAGAAACAGATTTTGAAGGAAGTCCAACACCAAGTTATAGAGAAAGAATGGTAAGAGTATGTAATGAGAAAAAAGCTCAAGAAAAAGAAAGAAAAAAAAGAGTTAAAATGTTCTTAGCAAGAAGCAAGTTTATATATTTTTTCTTCTCCCTAGCTTGTTTAAGATCATGTAATTTTTATCTTCAATGTCTTTTAAAATACTTTTCTTTCAAATGAGTAGACTTTCTCTATTTTATTTTTAAGAGATTTAACTTTTATTTTATGTTAATATTTTACAAATAATTTAATATTTTATTAGCATACATTACCAGTTACCTCCCTTGTAAGTGACTTGTATTTTAAACTGATAAACAGAAATTTCTTTAGTGTAGAACTAGACATTAGTAGATTTTTTTCCACTGTGCTTTGTTATACTTGGCAAGCATTAAAATGTGTCTTGATTTCTTTAGTGAAGCTTTAATTATAAAAGTGAGATAAAAAAATCAAATTGAACATTTTCTTAACCTTAAAAAAATTACCCCTCCTTTTCCCTCCAGTCACTGCTTTCCCTAAATGTGCCTCATACATGATAAAATTTGCATATTTACATAGATCAGTAGGTCACTGACTGCAGACGAACTTGATTGGATAACTAGCATGACTAGATACCAACAGATACAGGAGCTTAAAATTCAAGATGCTTTGGTATTACAAACACTGTACTGCAGATATAGATATATGTTTGGATTAGTTCCACTTCAAATGGACGAATGTAGCAATTAGTCTTATATAGACATACATCATATAGTGCAATATCATATGCATTAACATGTAGGTCAGCTCATTTGCATCTGATATAAGTGCAATATCATATGGTGCCATATCATATTTATCAACCTGGAGGTCAGGTCATTTGCATAGATCTGATATTAGTCAATAGTGCAATATCATATTTATCACCCTACTGGTTAGCTCATTTGCATGTGACATTATTGCAAATCATGTTCACTTTATAACATGTATTCATAACACATTATGCAGAATCAGCTCAGGAATAATCAATCTTGATAACATACGCTATTACATGTATCTTATTGGCTCAATCATTCATTGTGAATAAAAATCCTTGATTCATCACAACTGTTTCATGATATAAAGAGTTCAGGCCCTTGCGAGATAGTGGATCAATCAAGGGAAGGGACTGAACTAATCTGATTTATATAATTCAATTAATCAGGTATAAAGCTTTATCTTTTTAGATACTTATTTTGACGTGTATTTTAAATCATTATTGCACTGTAGTCTACACCAATTAATACATGTCACAATCTAGAAGCATTTAGCAATAGTTATACATTATACCATTCTTTCCTCACCAAAATTGTCATGAACAGTCTAACATGTTACTTTATATTTTATAATTAAGCTTTTTGCTTAGTACATATGCCATAGTCATAAGCCCATTCTTGAATAACAATGAATAATAATGACATTAAACCTCTGGATTAAAATTTATGCAGAGCCAAAGATCCTTTGAGCATACCCATGGTTGAACAATGTGAAATCATTGTTAAAAAACATGAAATTTCAGCATATTTCTTTTTAAAATACTCACCAAAAGATATGCTTGACAAGGTCAAAATATTCACCAGTAGGCAGTAGATATGCTTGACAAGGTGAAAATATTCACCAGTAGGCAGTAGATATGCTTGACAAGGTCAAAATATTCACCAGTAGGCAGTAGATATGCTTGACAAGGTCAACACATTCACCATTAATTATGCTTGCCAAGGTCTATCAACATTTCCAATGCTGGACAAGGTCACATATAGATATGCCCGACACATTCCAATATTTGCCATGCTTGACAAGGTCAAAACATTCACCAATAGATATGCCTGGCCAGGTCCATTCAACATTTGCCATGCTTGACAAGGTCAAAACATTCACCATTAGATATGCCTGACCAGGTCCATTCAACATTTGCCATGCTTGACAAGGTCAAAACATTCACCATTAGATATGCCTGACAAGGTCCATTCAACATTTGCCATGCTTGACAAGGTCAAAACATTCACCATTAGATATGCCTGCCAAGGTTCATTCAACATTTTCCATGCTTGACAAGGCCAAAACATTCACCAATAGATATGCCTGACAAGGTCCATTCAACATTTGCCATGCTTGAAAAGGTCAAAACATTCACCATTAGATATGCCTGAAAAGGTCAATTCAACATTTGCCATGCTTGACAAGGTCAAAACATTCACCATTAGATATGCCTGACCAGGTCCATTCAACATTTGCCATGCTTGACAAGATCAAAACATTAACCAATAGATATGCCTGACCAGGTCCATTCAACATTTGCCATTCTTGACAAGATCAAAACATTCACCATTAGATATGCCTGACAAGGTCCATTCAACATTTGCCATGCTTGACAAGATCAACACATTCACCATTAGATATGCCTGACAAGGTCCATTCAACATTTGCCATGCTTGACAAGATCAAAACATTCACCATTAGATATGCCTGACAAGGTCCATTCAACATTTGCCATGTTTGACAAGATCAAAACATTCACCATTAGATATGCCTGACAAGGTCCATTCAACATTTGCCATTCTTGACAAGGTCAAAACATTAACCAATAGATATGCCTGACAAGGTCCATTCAACATTTGCCATGCTTGACAAGATCAAAACATTAACCAATAGATATGCCTGACCAGGTCCATTCAACATTTGCCATTCTTGACAAGATCAAAACATTCACCATTAGATATGCCTGACAAGGTCCATTCAACATTTGCCATGCTTGACAAGATCAAAACATTAACCAATAGATATGCCTGACCAGGTCCATTCAACATTTGCCATTCTTGACAAGATCAAAACATTCACCATTAGATATGCCTGACAAGGTCCATTCAACATTTGCCATGCTTGACAAGATCAAAACATTCACCATTAGATATGCCTGACAAGGTCCATTCAACATTTGCCATTCTTGACAAGATCAAAACATTCACCATTAGATATGCCTGACAAGGTCTATTCAACATTTGCCATGCTTGACAAGATCAAAACATTCACCATTAGATATACTATACAAGGTCCATTCAATATTAGTCATCACAATGTATAGTTTGCATCGTGCATGAGGGACTAAATTTCATCTAGCTTTTCATATGATTTTCATATTTCTTTTTGATTAAAATTATTTGACAGTAAGATTTTAGATCATCTAGCATTTTATAAACATTTGCCATTGGAGCATTTTCAAAGAACAATTGCATGTCATATATGGCACAAATCACTAGGCTGTGTACTTGGTAAAAGTTTTATGTCCCCCTGTTTACTACGAATAAAGAAGATTTACATAGAATTTTTCAGACATTTTTGGTAAAATGACATTTTCATTTATATACTAGTTTACTAATGTTAGTTTTTAGTGTTTGAAATGGTTACTATATATTAAAGGGATGAGTTTTGTTACGAGGTAGATAGTCATCAATGATATTTGATGTTTCAGTCATGAAAAACAATGTTAAATTTGTTTATAAACATATCAGTATAAAAAAAAGTTCCCATTTAGTAAAAGCCATGTATAGAATTTCAAAAATTAGATTTTACCCCCTTCTCAACAACAATTTGTATATCAATTTTACACTTTTTAATATTTCTTGATAATTTTCCTTTTAAATCCTGCTTTCCTCTGTCAGATATCTTCAGATATTTTTTGTGGAATAATACTTTAAATCTTAAGAATATGTGGCAGTATTTGACGAAGAAACATCAGAAATGATTGAGATTTTTTTTCTTATATTTTGGAAGAGGTATCTTAATAACAGTCTTTTATTTTAATATGACAGTTATGACCAATGTTATAATTTTTTTAATTAATTTATAACAAAAGGATTTGTTATGTCAAATTTGAATGGTTGAATTTCAACAGCATTTACTGAAAATTGTATCTATGTAGGTAACATTTTTTTATATAAAAGATCTGAAACATGAATTCAAAATTCACTAAGAATATTTACAATTTACATGAAAATTATTAAAAATCATTATTATTTATAAAAGCAATGAATAGCAATATAATATCTCATTAAAATTTGCATTTACTATAGAATAACAAAACAAAATCCTTTCCCTTAATGGGTTTGCAAATGGAGCTCAAGGGGCTGTTATTTCCTGTGGGTTTGCAAATTAAATAGTGCTCAAGGGGCTTGTATTTCTTGTGGGTTTACTAATGAAGCTCAAGGGGCAGATATTTCTTGTGGGTTTGCTAATGAAGCTCAAGGGGCTGGTTTTTCTTGTGGGTTTGCTTATGAAGCTCAAGGGGCTGGTATTTCTTGTGGGTTTGCTAATGAAGCTCAAGGGGCTGGTATTTCTTGTGGGATTGCTAATGAAGCTCAAGGGGCTGGTATTTCTAGTGGGTTTGCTAATGAAGCTCAAGGGGCTGGTATTTCTTGTGGAATTGCTAATGAAGCTCAAGGGGCTGGTATTTCTTGTGGGTTTGCTAATGAAGCTCAAGGGGCTGGTATTTCTTGTGGGTTTGCTAATGAAGCTCAAGGGGCAGATATTTCTTGTGGGTTTGCTAATGAAGCTCAAGGGGCTTGTATTTCTTGTGGGTTTACTAATGAAGCTCAAGGGGCTGGTATTTCTTGTGGGTTTGCTAATGAAGCTCAAGGGGCTTGTATTTCTTGTGGGTTTACTAATGAAGCTCAAGGGGCTGGTATTTCTTGTGGGTTTGCTAATGGAGCTCAAGGGGCAGATATTTCTTGCGGGTTTGCTAATGAAGCTCAAGGGGCTGGTATTTCTTGTGAGTTTACTAATGAAGCTCTAGGGGCTGGTATTTCTTGTGGGATTGCTAATGAAGCTCAAGGGGTTGGTATTTCTAGTGGGTTTGTTAATGAAGCTCAATGGGCTGGTATTTCTAGTGGGTTTGCTAATGGAGCTCAATGGGCTGGTATTTCTAGTGGGTTTGCTAATGAAGCTCAAGGAGCTGGTATTTCTTATGGGTTTGCTAATGAAGCTCAAGGGGCTGGTATTTCTAGTGGGTTTGCTAATGAAGCTCAAGGGCTGGTATTTCTTGTGGGTTTGCTAATGAAGCTCAAGGGGCTGGTATTTCTTGTGGGTTTGCTAATGAAGCTCAAGGGGCTGGTATTTCTTGTGGGTTTGCTAATGAAGCTCAAGGGGCTGGTATTTCTAGTGGGTTTGCTAATGATGCTCAAGGGGCTGGTATTTCTTGTGGGTTTGTTAATGAAGCTCAAGGGGCTGGTATTTCTTGTGGGATTGCTAATGAAGCTCAAGGGGCTGGTATTTCTTGTGGGTTTGCTAATGAAGCTCAAGGGGCTGGTATTTCTAGTGGGTTTGCTAATGAAGCTCAAGGGGCTGGTATTTCTAGTGGGTTTGCTAATGAAGCTCAAGGGGCTGGTATTTCTTGTGGGTTTGTTAATGAAGCTCAAGGGGCTGGTATTTCTTGTGGGATTGCTAATGAAGCTCAATGGGCTGGTATTTCTTTTGGGATTGCTAATGAAGCTCATGGGGCTGGTATTTCTAGTGGGTTTGCTAATGAAGCTCAAGGGGTTGGTATTTCTAGTGGGTTTGCTTATGAAGCTCAAGGGGCTGGTATTTCTTGTGGGTTTGCGAATGAAGCTCAAGGGGCTGGTATTTCTAGTGGGTTTGCTAATGAAGCTCAAGGGGCTGGTATTTCTAGTGGGTTTGCCAATGAAGCTCAAGGGGCTGGTATTTCTTGTGGGTTTGTTAATGAAGCTCAAGGGGCTGGTATTTCTTGTGGGATTGCTAATGAAGCTCAATGGGCTGGTATTTCTTGTGGGATTGCTAATGAAGCTCATGGGGCTGGTATTTCTAGTGGGTTTGCTAATGAAGCTCAAGGGGTTGGTATTTCTAGTGGGTTTGCTAATGAAGCTCAAGGGGCTGGTATTTCTAGTGGGTTTGCTAATGAAGCTCAAGGGGTTGGTATTTCTAGTGGGTTTGCTAATGAAGCTCAAGGGGCTGGTATTTCTAGTGGGTTTGCTAATGAAGCTCAAGGGGTTGGTATTTCTAGTGGGTTTGCTAATGAAGCTCAAGGGGTTGGTTTTTCTAGTGGGTTTGTTAATGAAGCTCAAGGGGCTGGTATTTCTAGTGGGTTTGCTAATGAAGATCCAGGGGTTGGTATTTCTTGTGGGTTTGCTAATGAAGCTCAAGGGGCTGGTATTTCTAGTGGGTTTGCTAATGAAGCTCAAGGGGTTGGTATTTCTTGTGGGATTGCTAATGAAGCTCAAGGGGCTGGTATTTCTAGTGGGTTTGCTAATGAAGCTCAAGGGGTTGGTATTTCTTGTGGGATTGCTAATGAAGCTCAAGGGGCTGGTATTTCTTGTGGGTTTGCTAATGAAGCTCAAGAGGCTGGTATTTCTAGTGGGTTTGCTAATGAAGCTCAATGGGCTGGTATTTCTTGTGGGATTGTTAATGAAGCTCAAGGGGCTGGTATTTCTTGTGGGATTGCTAATGAAGCTCAATGGGCTGGTATTTCTTGTGGGATTGCTAATGAAGCTCAAGGGGCTGGTATTTCTTGTGGGATTGCTTATGAAGCTCAATGGGCTGGTATTTCTAGTGGGTTTGCTTATGAAGCTCAATGGGCTGGTATTTCTAGTGGGTTTGCTAATGAAGCTCAAGGGGCTGGTATTTCTTGTGGGTTTGCTAATGAAGCTCAAGGGGCAGGTATTTCTAGTGGGTTTGCTAATGGAGCTCAATGGGCTGGTATTTCTAGTGGGTTTGCTAATGAAGCTCAAGGGGCTGGTATTTCTTGTGGGTTTACTAATGAAGCTCAAGGGGCTGGTATTTCTTGTGGGTTTGCTTATGAAGCTCAAGGGGCTGGTATTTCTAGTGGGTTTGCTAATGAAGCTCAAGGGGCTGGTATTTCTTGTGGGTTTGCTAATGAAGCTCAAGGGGCAGGTATTTCTAGTGGGTTTGCTAATGAAGCTCAAGGGGCTGGTATTTCTTTTTGTCAACTTGAATACTCCAAACTGTCTCTTTACTCACTGCCTTTCTCACTATATTTTCATACTTAAAAAACACCTGCTCTTAATACTTTTGTATGGCTGTAGTTGTGGTTGTTTTTGAAAAGGATATAAGAAGTAACACTGTTATCAGATGATCCAAGTCAAAATCAGTTGTTTGTAAATTGGTAAAAATCAAGTTGATTTTTTTTCAATTCTGTACAAAATTTAAATTTTATTCAGGAAAAAAAATTTAAAAAATCTTTTTCTTTGTATTAAACAAAAACTGTCAAAACCACAACTACTTCAACACTTTCTTTCTCTGTCTGCTTTGCTATTCTTTTGTCTTGGTTAACCTCTTTGTCTTTCTTTTTGCAGCACATCTATCATTTCATTTTCATGTCTTTCTTTTCGTTTCTTTGCTTCTCTTTCACTCCCAGCATGCACCTTACTACTATCGACCCATCTATCGACCCTTTGTTGAATCTTTTGGGAAACCTGGAGGTGGAGCTCCGTTAAGAACTGAATCTGGTAATATTAAAACATCAGTGATTGGAGATATGCTGATCCGGTTTCAGGAAAAAGACAGACAAGCTGTTGAGGAACGTTTCCGGTATAATGAAGATAGGGGAGAGCAAGAAAAATACCATCAAGAATTAGGTAAGAGGCTTAAATGTTTATGGTAAAATATCTTTAGTAAATAATCATCAAGTTTCAATATCACATTTACACAATATGAATGACAAACTTGATTCAGCACTTATCTGGCACCACCACCAAAAAAAATAGAATAAATATTATATACATGGATACTATAGTTTTAAAACAAACATAAATCACACATAGTTATGACCTTTAATTGAAGATGATACAAGTGCAGTGTACCAAGTGTAATTTTTTACTAAGAATTATTTGTTTGTTAAATATATGTCATGCATACGTTGACAGAGGGTAAGCAGGTGCAAGAATTTAGCAAGTGAAATTGTTTTCTTTATGCAATTTTTATTGTGGTACTTTAAGTTTGGTCATAGTAAATTAATACAATTTAAAAAGTTGATGGAAAACTGATCAAGAATGTATTGTAACAAAAACATTTTTATGAAAATTGTTTGCTAGAAAAAATAAAAATAAAATCATTAAAATATCACAAAATTGTTATTTTTTAAACTATGGTTAATGCTCTTTCAGATTGACCATATGCTAAAAACATATTGATTCTAAAATCTTGTTGAAGACAAGTTGTTTTTATCATTTACCATGAAAATAGATGAAACAATGTTATTTTCCAAAAACTAAATACAAATAAAATAGTCGAAGACCAAATGTTAAACTCTTTAGATTATTTTTTTTTTTGGGGGGGGGGGTCTGGTTGCTTTCTCCTTGATATTATACTTACATAAATTATTTATTTCTATATTTTTCATTTGAAATATGACATTCTTCTTCAGCAAAACAGAAAAATGATCAAGAATTACGTCGACAAGAGGATAGATTAGATAACTTACAGAGAGAATTGGAAACGGTAAATGTAATGTATTGATTTAATGAAAAAATAGATGTGACATTTATATACACTATTAACAGCACTGATGCAGTTTTAGGACATTTCTTCACATTCTAAATGCATGGTGTGCCATCTGAGGTATGTGCTTTTTACTTTGACACTAGAAATGCTGACAACAGCAATATGTTTCTTTTTCATTGGGACTGATGCTTTTCCAAAAATGTTTAGAAAAGGTTATCAAAAGGCTGTTTTTGTTCAGATTATGGGATTGGTTGTGTTTTTTAGGATAAAGTCAATTAAAAAATGTTTGCATGGTGAGATGAAATTAAAAAAAAATAGTGTGCTGTCGTACCTCATTCCACCTTCCTTTTTTCTGTGTGCCTTTCCTACTTAATACACCAAAAATATGTCTTTTACATGAAAATTTGATTATTTCCTTGTCAAGTTATCCATTATTCTTGATACATTTTATGGCATTTTGATCAATTCAAAGGCCTTAAATAGATAAAAGCTTGAAATAAAGGATTAAAAAAAAATACTGATTATTTATTTCTTCCTAATCCATTTAAGATACACACAAACTATTTTAAAAGTTAATACTGAAAATTGTAAGTTTTTTTTATGGCATACAACCCTACCTGTTCTGTAAATGTATGTATGATTCCTTTCTAATTAGAGCACCCCCACTTGGAATAAAGGTTTAATACTTAATATATATTTAGTATACAAACATTTATAACCATGTGAAGATTTGCTTAAATCTAATATTCATATGTGCTCAAAATTGCAGATTTTCATTGAAATCAACTTATAAATGCTTTTTTTTTACAAAATTTAGTTCTAGCTAAATTATAATAAAAAGATTATATATTTTGAAACTTTTTTATAGATTTTATTCATAAAATAAAGTTAGTAGACTTCATTAATAAAAATTAGCAAATTAATTAAATTGGTTGAAAAATTGTGAAATTACGGTAATTACATTAGTTGAAAGGGGGATTATCTGAAAGATTTAATGAAAGATTAATCATGTCGGCACATGTTTTGGTATTTTATAATGTTTGTTAATAATAACAAAATATTAAAACAAATATTTAGTGTGTTTGTGTTGTTCACTTGGAGTTAGTCTTGAAAATATTTATGGGAATATTCTCTTAAAATGGAAGTAGAAACTAAGGTATTGTGTTTTATTATTGATCATTTTTTAAAGTAAATTATTGATTTATAAAAATTATTACTATTTCTGTTACATGTATATGAATTTAAAAAAAATAATGTTAATGTGCTGCCATTGAATGTAATATCAACAAAAAAGGATTGGTTGGTATTTTTTTATACTATCCCTTTTTAAATATTCAGTAAAAAAAGAAATAATTTTAATATTGTTTTATGTTGCATGATACTATCTGGTAACTATCCCCTTTTTTGACCTTTGGATTGACTTAACATCTTTAGATAGAAATATTATTTTATACAGTCTTTCATTCAAATTAAATTTTATGATAAAAATAAAAATGGTTATGGAAAATTTTGTCCATATTCACTAGAAATTGAAACAGTTATTTGTTTTAATATATATTTCTTGATTAAGCCAATAAGTCCTTATTTTCAACCTTGGATTTGATTATTACACTAAAATAAAAATGGCTACTTGTAAATATTTTGGCCCTGGTTCCCTTTTTCCCAAACAAATTTATAATCTTTAGTCAAGGTATCAGTTTTTTTAGGTATTGTTGAAGACTTTACAGTAAACGTTAGAAGAAGAACAGCAATACATTATCTGTTGCTTTGACAAATGTTTATCTTTTGGCATATGTTGAAACACAACAATCTAAAATTGTTTTACATCAATACTAAAGGCAAAAGATATATATTTTTACAAATATAAAGATATGATCACTCAATTGTAAAAATAAATAAAACAATAGACAAGAAAAATGCATATAAAATTTGAATGACAGTAATTCTCAATGAACATGTAAAAAATGTATAACGTTTTATTTATTTTCTAGTTGAAAACTGACCAGTTTGGAAAACCTGGAGGAGGAGCTCCAAATAGAACTACTTCAGGTACAGACATTTTTTGCATATTTGTTTCTTTGACTTTAAATAAGACCAGCTTTAAGTTTTTGCGGATATTTTTTGCAACATCTAGATTTTACCATATTTACCACCACACTTTTCAGAATATTAAATGAGTACCTTGGTTTGAAAATTAAAAAAAAAAAGAATTAAAGAACCTCATTAAACTAGACGCCACCAGTGGAACTGTTCTGGCCTTCTTTCTAATATAAATCAAATCATTTATGTAATCTAAAACGTTCTATAAATATATTAGGCTTTATTAGCATTTAGTTATTAGACAAGAAAAATGCATATAGAATTTGAATGACAGTAAATCCTTTACTTATATCCGGTAAATAATGCCCCAAAAATTAGCCAATGTATTGTTAACTTTGGAACTGTTAAAACATGTCTGACTATTTATAAAATTGGGACAAGATGGGTGTTGCATAAATAAAAACTTTAAAAAAAAATTGATTGCTTTTTGTCAATCGATGTTTACCCTACATCTTATTTTCTTCCCAATTAAGTTTCTATTGGTTATTTGCCATAAATGTATTTCTGCTTTTTCATTAAAATTAATGTTGCATTTCTATTAGCTATCAAACTCTGCAATAATAATGTCTTGTACTATATACTTCCGAACAATTAGAACTATCTTTCTCTTATCGTATAACATGTTTTCTTTGAAACAGGTCTTCTCATATCTTTCTTCTTCTAAGCTTGCCTCTTTAGTCTTTTTCAGTTTTATACATTGTACTTCACATCTAACTCTATTCTGCAAACCAGAGAGCCTCTGATTAGAAACTGTTGGTCTATTGTAATAGAAAAATAATGGGTAACATTTCAGCAAGCTGGACCTCATATGAACACCAATACAATAGGTTTTTTGCTCATGACTCTTTTCAAAATTTTCTGTGTTCACAAAATATCATAAATTTTATTCTGAATTTGATATAGAAATACTAAAAATAGGGAGATAGTTATTATTATCGCTATTTTGTGCATTTTTCCTTTGATCTTTTTTGTGATAATTTATCATGCTACTCGCTTGAGATGGAAAATTATCGCTAGAAACTAAGCAGGCATGTGGCATTGCTAACGAAATTGACATGAAATTGACAACATTGTCATAGGTAAAATAGCGATAAACAGATTATCATTGGTCATCTCAACCCGAATGCCTTTCTGGCTCTCGCCGTCCCACCTCAAGCGAGAAAATCAATATCGTTGAGATGATCAACGATAATCTATAATTTTAAAAAAAATAATCTATTCATGAGATAAAACAAATTGAGGATAACACCCTTCTGGTGCACTGAGTTCATCTGTAGTTCTGTTGTAAAGTAATTTATAGCTTTTGCTATTTCTGCTTTTGTGTTTTTTCTAAAAACTTTAATGTCCATTATGTTTTTACCAGGAAAAAAACAACCAACTCCTCTGATTTTGTCCTTTATTATCTAGATATGTTTCTTTTATTCTGTACTATCATTACTAATCTCTTTTCTTGCTTTTCTCTCTTTCTTTCTCTTTCTTTCTTTCTGTAATCACAGGTAGCATTATAACTAAAAAAAAGATGTACCATTGCACAAACACGCTAGAAATGTTGAGAATACAGGCCAGAAGTAAGTCTGACAGTCCCATACTCCATAAGATAATCTGACTAGCTCTCTCGTAAATAAATTTTGAAATAAAATTGCCATTTTGATCTGAACAGGTCCTAAAATACTTATATAAAAAGTTGTTTCAATCAATTTTCAGACTTTTTCACTGTAGTAAATTCAGTACTGTTAAACCACATTACTGGCAGCCAATTAAAGATCTGTTCAGTCTATTATTTGACATCTCAGTAGTTTAGTGGTACAAATCTGTACTGTACTGTATTGACTGCCAGCAATTGTCTTAACAGAACATGTAAGGGATGACATAAAAAGTTCAATGAAGTATAAAAAACTTAATTAACATAGTTTTTTCACTGACCCCCACACACACCCTCTTAACTTAATTTGGGAAAAATTGATTGACCAATAGGGATTTATGCAAAATTGATTTTAGATTAACAAAACTTGCAGTATTGTTGACCCCCACCCCACCCCAAACTATTTGATTTAAGTTTTTTTTATCTTATCCTACATCAATCTTTTGATGTTGTCCCTAAATTGATGATAAGAAAAACAACTTAAACTCTCTAAAGCAAGACAAAGTTTTTAGAGTCAGACTTTTCTGATAATGTTAAGATCAAAATGGCTGTTCAAGACTAAAGTTCATTTACTACAAGGGTTATAAAAGAACTGTATTTCTGCTATCATTCTCTGGTGATTGTTTTGAATATCTCATTTTCTTAGTCCCTAAATTTTCAATCCTAAGTGACTTATGAATTCTAAATTTCTTCCCAAATTGGCCCGAAAAGATCATTCCAAAATACATGAACAGTTACTGAGATTAAGTCCTGGTGTTTTTCTCTTTTTTTCTCTCTCTCTGAATATATTGAAAATATGGAGATGTGGTATGATTAAAATTGAGAATGGAAATGGGAAATGTGTCAAAGAGACAACAACTTGACCGTAGAAAAAAACAACAGCAGAAGGTCACCATCAGGTCTTCAATGTAGCGAGAAATTACCGCACCGGGAGGCGTCCTTCAGCTGGCCCCTAAACTGATTGCCTACAAGAAAACTATCTACCAGAGACTAAATGAGGTTGATGTAGGGAACTAAAGGATACAAGGATTTTCTTTTTTGTTGTCTTTTTAAAAAATATATCTTTAGTTGAACTTTACTAATGTTGTCAAAAAAAAAACTCATGGTTAAATTTTAGAATTATCCAGGTTAAAAGACATGATGGTTTTTTTTTAGCTTATCACACCAAAGCATTTCTTTGTTACTGATATGTATATAATTGAATAACACATTTTTTACTAATTATTCACAGTTACCATGTTTGTCATATAATTAGAGAAAGCTGTCTTTGATTAGCACTGTACATATAACAATTTGACAGTTTTTTCCTTTCATGTAAATATAACAAATTGTTTAAAAGTAAATACATGCATTAACTTTTTGTGTTTTACATTTTCAGAATCATTCACAGAGAGAAGAGAGGTAACGTAGAACATTTCTATATATATTTTATATTTGTACTGGGTTTGATTACAAAACCTAGCCCTTATCCTGCTTGAACATGAAATAGACCCTCCTATACTTATTTTAGTTTGTCCAGTATATAGTACTTCCACTAGGTAATTGCAGCATTTTTTCCTGTGGAAAGAAAATCAGAAAACATATGGAATTGCTTTATTCTTTAATATGGAATTTAATTTCATGCATAAATTAGCTGTTAAAAATACAACTTGTACAGCATGAAAATTTAAGTTGCCTCTGCAAACAAGTGAATAATAATATTTATTAATTATATAGAAAATCAGTGGGTTATCACCCAAGATGAGTAAACCATCATCACCCCAAAAAGTAAGTTCAAGCATGTGTTTCATTAAAAATAATGAACTGAAGTAACAAATCAGCTTTCTTTATTATAAAAATTGGAACTATTGAATTATTATAAAAAAAAATATATTTAAACTGCTTATTAATATTTAGATGAAGAAAATTACAATATTCTTTTGCAAAACGAAAATGAAAGTTACATTATTAATTTTATTAATTTATAATATAAATGAATATATGGAGTTATCCTTTATTAAAAATCTTCTCTCAATTTAAAAATTCTGTTGGAATTTTAAACAACAAATTATAGCAAAAATATATATGGTAATTTAAAATGCTTGTTTAGGCATCACAGAAATCTAGTGCTGCCACCTCAAAAACCAGTGTTTCTGGTAAATTAAGCATTGTATCAACTTCTGGTGGTACTTCCTTGTCATCGGTAAGAGCATGAGATAATATCTCATACAATGCATGAGACAACTTGTGTGAATCTAATAAAGTTATAAAAAGATTAATAAAAGAATTGAATAGCTGGAAAAAAATCTTAATCTCAACAACAAAAATTTCATAATTATAACTAAACCTAAAAGCATGTTTTAAAAAATAACTGTATTTTCTTTTAATCTTAAACCTTATATTAGTTCCTACTGAAATATTTTAATGAATTGAAATCATAACAAAATGGTGCATGATAAGACAGATCAGTCAGGCCTTGGGGTCATAGAGATTTGGAAAGTGATTTTTGTATCCAGTCTCAGAATTCATCCAATCAAAACACTGGATTTGGTGTTTTTAGTACAAGTCTTGTACTCCAATTAGTAGTACTGAGTAAAGCTTTATGACCAAGTGCCCTGGTGTTAGCTAGTTTATTTTAATTCTTGCATATCAACATGTGAGAATTTTAAAAGTATATTTATTTAAACGTGTTTTCACATGATTGTTTTGTATGTTGAATATCATTATATCATCTTTCTATTTCTTTCTTTCTCTTTCTTTATTCTTTCTTTCACTCTGTCATTCAGAAGGATACATATGACCCCTGGGGAAAAGGGTACGGGAATGCAGACAGGTTGGCTGACGGAAGGGTCAAGCCACGTCCAAATGCACTAGAAAAGGACAAGAAAAAGGTGAAAAATGCACACAATTTTTTAAATGTTATAATTGGTTGGAATTTGCATGACAAAAGGGGAGGGAAAAGCTTATAATATTTTTCAGTGTCGAGTACAATTAATGCTCTGTCTGAGAAGATAATTTGCTTTATGGCAAACTCGGTGAAGAGTGTTATTTAATAAGGGTTAAAGTGGATATTCGGACATGGTGCATGCTGTCTTGATGTTTGACCATGACATAATATGTGGGGAAATAGTACATTAACATAGATTTGCATGATTTAACCTTGTATAACCATACCAATATTGTTTTTTGTTGTTTTTAACTGAGGGGAATGGATAATGAACATGATAGTACTTAAATGTGTTGTTATTAAATGTATATACATGTATATTGAATACTATTTTTCATAAATACTGGGTTTATGTTGTCACTATAAGATATAATTTTTTTACACATATAATCTATGAATGTATTGAAGAATATACTATGTATACAGGTTCACATAATGGTAACAATCCTTATATTGTTTAGTTTCATTTGACATTTTTTTTGTAACATGTTTTTATGAATTATATGTGGTTTTTTTCATACCAATATTTTGTATCAACATATTAACTAAATTCCTTGTTTTGCAGTCCAACTTTACTGGCCCTTTTATCCATAAAAGTAGCAAGCACAATGACCCAAATAGTGTAAAATCAAAGGAAAATAGGGTACCAGTAACAAATATTACACGAGATCATCGTATATCTACGGGACGTTATAGCCCTTTTGGCAAAGGTTATGGCCATCCAGAGAGGGACAGAAATGGGAATGTTAAGGGGAGGAAATCGACATTAGATACCAATAAGGTGACATATATTGTCATTGTAAACATGTTGTTGTGTACTCTGAGAATGCTAAATTTTGCACATGACTGAATTAAGATACTGCTTACAGGAGAAATATGCCTAAGCTGTTAACATATTTTTTTAACTTGGCTGAAGTATTTCTATGATAGTTGATTTAAACGATGTTGTATTTAAAAAACTTCCAGTTATAGTAAAATCAGGCTAAATTCAACTTATTTTTTTTCATAAGCTTTCAGTACTTTCTTTTGAGATAAAAACTAATCTAAATATTTTTGCTTGAAATGCTCCTTGAGGGAAACATTTCTTTAACATGAAATTGGCCCTCATTACTTGAATGAGTTATGAAAATAAGATGAAGCACAGTTTCTACCTGTTACCCGTTGTTTTGCCAATTTGTAAATTTGCACATACTTTTCTGTCTTTGTCACCCTTTAACTTGAAAAAAATATTGTCAAATACCTTTGTCCTGTTACAAAGTTATTTACTTGTGTAGATTTTCAAGCATTAGGAATTTGCAGTTTAAGAAAACAAATAACAGAGGTTGTGAATTGCTTTTACCCTGCTAAGGCAAGGTGTGTTTGAATCCAATCTTAATTGATAAGGATTGCTACTTTTTCTTGTGAATGTCAGGGTATTTTTTATTCTTCCCCCAATAAAAACTAGCCACCATGAAATAGTCAGGAGTGCTAAAAAGCAGCAATAAATGTAAGAGATTCTTCCAAAGATCTGCCAGAGCAATCTTTGCATTTGATAATGCATCATGCACATAAGTTATTCTCCTTGTACTTGCATGATTGTTCCAATTAACCCTCTGTTTCTGTCACAAAATACTTTCTTTTATGTATAACTTCAGAAAAAGAGAAAAAAACAAAACAAAAAAAAACATTTTGACATGTAAATTTGATTTTAGAATCTTATAGTTTAATACTAAGATTTCTTTGAGAAACTCATTGTTGAACACTTGTATTATTTTTTTTACAAATTTAATGAAGGATAAAAAAAAGTTGTATTATTTTTTTTACAAATTTAATGAAGGATAAAAAAAAGTAAATTTGAATATCAAGTTTGAAAACTTTTAACATTGTCTCAGATAGATTTGAGTAAGAATAGGAAAAAAACATATTTTTTTATTATACTGATATGCATAAATAATTAGTTTGATATTGTCAATGACAATCTATTGTGACTTTGATATTTTTGCTGCAAAGCAGCCGAAAGACCAAACTGATTCTAGTCCAAAAATGAGGAAAAATATAGTGCCTAATGATCATAAAGTCATCAAACGTGATAAGGCAGCTTCACCTGTAGTCAGTCTGAACCATGAAAACAAAATTGACTGGTCGAACAATTCTGGCTCTCCTCGTTGGGGATATGGCATCGGAAATCCACAGAGGAATGACGACGGAAAATTACAACCTAGATCATCTCTGCTAGAAAAGAAAAAGGTGAAATAGAGCACCATCTTCAATGTTGTTAATTGCCTGATCATAAAATTTGCCTTCATTATTAAATCATTTCCATTTAGGTTTTTTTGTCATAAAAACTACTTTTTTAAGTATTACAAGATCAAAGTGAATTAACAGTGTTTGGTTTTAACTTAAATTGTTAAGTAATTATTAACTTGTTATTTTTTTACAAATTTAAAGAAAAAATTGCTTGAAATCATAGTTATTTGTAATTCGAAATAAAAGTAGGCTATTATAGTAAAAAACCTTAAAATATACTGTGGATTCATTAATATTCGTTGGATACCAATTTTCGTGGATTTCGTGGGGACAGGGGAACCACAAATTTGAATGTTCAACGAAATACAGATTTTCTATAGGAATGTATGCAGAATTTGCCAAAACAACAAATTTACATATCCACGAATATGTGAGTTTTCATCAATCCACGAAAATTGGTTCCCACGAAAATAAATGAATCCACAGTATATAAAAATATTATTTGGATTATATAGTTTGGAGAGCTTACAGCCAGAGAAGGTACCCCAGAAACCAATATAAACAGAGACATGAGGATACCATTTCGTCCTGGTAGTCCCTGGGGTAAGGGGGTTGGTAACCAGCAGTATGACAGTGACGGAAATGTGATTGCAAA
Source organism: Mytilus trossulus (assembly GCF_036588685.1). Classification (NCBI taxonomy): domain Eukaryota; kingdom Metazoa; phylum Mollusca; class Bivalvia; order Mytilida; family Mytilidae; genus Mytilus; species Mytilus trossulus. Next base: position 93,608,490 of record NC_086374.1, on the reverse strand, counting down.
GAAATCAATGTCACTTGATAAAAATAAGGTGAAGAGCAACTTAAGTGTTGGCATGGATTGTAATTTTTGTTTTAAGTTCAAGGATTTTTAGTTTAAATTTTTTTGTTTTTCTCTGTTTATTTGTTTATTTGTTATTTTGTTATTTTGTTTTAAGTTATTTAAAGTGATTATTTTATTTCTTATCTTGAGGATGAATTCAAAATGAAATATATTTCTATTTTCTCATTTGTGTATTTTGCTGTTGCATTATGGGTTGACTCAAGAAAAGGTTTTATGCATGATGGGATAGACCTTTGCATGAATGTTTTATACACAATTTTGTGTGTTGGATTTGCACTCTGGAAAAAAAATGGAAAAAAACTTAAACCTTCAAGATTTTAATTGAAAAAAAATATCTATAACATTATGATAATTATATGTACTCATTTTCATAGATTCCCATTTATTCTTTCTTTTAGCTTTTAATTTCAAGAGAATAAATTTAAATTTACCCAGTTTGTTATCAAAATCAATTCACAAAGTAAAAGAAAGTAAAGTGTTTAGAAGAAAAAAAATCACATTCAATAATGCAGTACAATTTTCAAATAGCCAATAGATGCTAATGGTCCCAATACAGAGAGGAAAAAGGGAACTTACAATCCAACTCAAGGACTCACTGTTTCTCCAAGGAGAAACCATACTCCAGAAATAAAGCTGCATTCCAACAGACCCACTGTAAACAACAAAGAGGACTACTTTCCATATGGACAGGGTTATGGAAATCCCAAAAGGGATGACCTTGGAAATGTTCCCAGAAAAATGGCTACTCTCAATGCAAATAAGGTGACAGAATTCATGTCTGCATGGATATTTTCAGTCTTCTCTTTTACAAGTACTTTCATACTTTCTAAGTAAATATGAAGATAAAAGTTCTTTGCATGACATATTGTAATACACACAATTTTAAGAGACATCATGATAAAGTTATACTTTCATTTTTTTGCAAACTTTTTTTTAAAGATATACCGGTAATGTTAAATATTCGTTTTTATAAACAAATTTGTTGTTAAGGTTAATGTCAAAATACAAGTTCACTTTGAGAAAAACAATCGATTCAAGTTAAATAGCTTTTTATGTTTATAACAGCCTATAGGCAATTTAAAAGGACCAACAAGGTCATATGAACCATCATTACTTGTATATGGAGGTGAAACAACACCAGAAGATGGGCAAATGAGTCCTGACAGTCCTAGCCTGAACAGGGAACGAGTTCAGAGTCCATGGGGGAAAGGTTATGGTAATGCTCAGAGATCATCTGATGGCACTATACTCCGTAAATCTACAACATTGGATACCAATAAGGTTACTTTTGTGCACAGCAAAGCAACACTAAATATCACTGATGATTTGAAGAAAAATCTGTCTTTCTTTCTTTTACTATCATCTCTTTCACAAAGGTTATTTTGTAAGGCATTGATACAATATGTCACCTTATTGTATTATATGTATCAAAAGACTTACTGGAATGACTCTGCTTCATTTAATGATCTTCACAGGTCTTTTCAAAACAAGGTTACTGTAGACACATCTTCAATTGTCACTTCACTGTACATGTAATTATATTTGTTGTCTGCTCATTTAACATATAGCTCTGAGGCTGTAGGAATGATAAGATTTTCTTATTCACTCTGATTATGTGATGGCTGTCTGTGTAAATCTGTATATATTTAGTGGAATTTTTCTGATTTATTGGACAGCCTTTCTTTATCTTTATTTGAGGGGTTATATTCTTTTGTATTCTGAAGAGCCAGAAATGAATTCACTCTTTCTTTTCTGTATTATTAGGTCTTTCCACTTTTCGTGGAAAGACCTATTGTTTTTCTTCTGATTATTTTTTTTTTTTTTCTTCTGCCGTCTGAGATGCTTTTTTGTTTTACAACATATCGAATGGATGTTTGGCCAATGATGTTGTACAGTATTGGAGGTTTCAAAACTCACCCTGTGTGACCGAACACTTATTCTTATAGGAGTTATCTCCCCGCTTCCCCTTTTTCTTGTTATCGCTATATCTCAAAAACCGTATAAGATTTTTACAAACTATTTTCACCAAATTGTTCGTCTACTCTTAAGAATGATTTGTTTTACTTTGACTGGGGTGATCAGAAGACATCTTATGGAAGTTATTTCCCTTTGAAAATTTAAAATAAACAATATGTTGGGTTAATTTATACAGTATAAGTTGTAGAGGCCAACAGTCTTTTGATATGAAGTCCTTGGTCCATATAAAGGAAATTGAGGTCAAGGTCAAAGGTCAAGGTCATGTTATAAATTTTGAATTTTGCTTGTTATCGTTATTCAAAAGAAACTGTAACAGTTGATGATATGATATGTTTGCAAAATCACTGTTTACAATAAGGCGCAACTTCAACTTATTCAGTCGAAGTGTATTGGTTAACCCTTATAGGAGTTTTCTCCCCTTATGTATTTGAAATCTTTATTTCTCCACAACCATACAAGTGATTGACCTCGGACCTTCTAATTTGAGTTCACTGACCCATGACCTTGAAATTGAGGTCAAGGTCAAAGGTCAAAGTCATGTTATAAATTTTGAATTTTGCATGTTATCGTTATTTCAAAAGAAAATGTAACAGTTAATGATACGATGTGTTTGCCTAATTACTGTTTACAACAAGGGGCAACTTCAACCCATTTAAGTCGAAGTGTTTTGGTCAACCCTTATAAGGTTGTTCTCCCCTTTGTTTTTGAAATCGATATTTCTCTACAACCATACAAGTAATTGACCTGGGGTCTTCTAATTTGAGTTCACTGACCCATGACCTTGAAATAAAGGTCAAGGTCAAAGGTCAACTTGACGTTCTAGATTTTGACCTTTGCTTTAAATTTGTTTTTGTTCATTATAAAACAATCAAATCTTCTGTATATACCTATTAGTCTTATTTTTCTATATCAGTTGAGGTACCAAATTACATCAACAAGGAGTGACCCTTTCTAACTTTTTTTTCTAAATTTCATTCTAATTATTGAGGTGGAAAGACCTTCAATTGTTCTCTGAAGAATTGGTTTTTAATTTTGTTCTGGGTTGCTGGTGAACAAAATTGTTTTAGTTTTTTGTTTGGTTTATTTTTCCATTTTTAATTATTTTCAATTAGATGTGCTTTTTCATTTTTGACATTTTTGTCCGATATACTCAATATGGAAATCTGCTACAAAGCTGTAAAGGCAAAACAATTGATTTTTTTAACTAACATTTACCAGTTAATGTAAAAATTTCGCAAATAATGGAAAAATTGAAACTAGTTGTATTTTTTATTGATTATTTATTAAATTTAATAAGAAATTAAAGTTATGAGTTAAAATACTTCTTTTGCATTAAATAACACCTTGGTGTGCAGTGTATAGTTAGTATTTAGAATTTTAAAAGTTTAAGAGATTAAAATACTAGAAAACCTTTTCCAAACTTTAACAGCCAGCAGACGGCCCTAGTACAGAAAAGAAAAAGAAGCCATATGACCCAACAGCAGGAGGTATTGTCAATTCTCCAAGGAGAAAACAAACACCAGATATAAAACTAAATTTAAATAGACAGCCACCCAGTTTTGATGAAAATTATACTCCATGGGGGAGTGGAGGTGGAAATCCTGTCAGAGATGATGACGGGTATATTCAACCTAGAGGTCAAACATTGGATGCGACAAGGGTGATTACAAAATAAGCATGTTTTGAAATCCCTATATTTATTTTTTTTACACTTATTTTGATTAATTTCTGAGTTATTTGTTTGTTCCCATGACTATTCCATCTTTTAGTTTGATAGTGGGGGTATTTATTTTGAGCTACATTAGATAAGCCCCTTATTTAATTTTGGTTGACTTTTGTTTGAAAATCTTCTATTTTTGTTTGATGTTATCTTAATTAGGATAAATGCATGACATTCTTGTTGGGTTATTTCCTTATCTGTTTACTTGTATTTCTTTTTCTGTACAATCAATATTTTTTTCTTGTTTTCCTTCTATTATTTGTAAGGACTTTACAATTCTGTCAATATCAACCACAAATCTGTGTTTTAGTTGTTGTGATGGTCAGCCCACATAATTGTAACATGTTCTATGTATTCTGCTCATGTTCGTACCCATTGTTTCAGATTTTCAGATGACATCAAATGTTACTATTAATTCTGATGATTTACTTTGTTGTGGTTAAGAAATAAAGTATTCATTAAAAAATTTGAAAAGAAAAATATGTTGATCACTTAAATGGAAGTTGGAAATATCTTGGAAAAGAAAAATTAATCTGATAAGATCTTATTGATAAGCTTTAATTTCAAAACAAATCTTCAGTTGAGATATATTTTTTGAAGAGTCATAAAATTGTAAAGGATAAGTTTTAAATCAGAACATAGTTATCACTATGTGCATGTGTTGATATCATTCTTAATACCATTAGCCTGTAGACAATGGACCTACTGAGAAAAAGAAAAAGACTTACTTTGACCCATCATCAGGGAACCAACCTTCAGCCAGAGGAAGTCAAACTCCTGACATCAAGCCAAGTTTTAACGGTCAGTTACCGAGCAATGAAGGAGAGTATGATCCGTGGGGAAAAGGGGGAGGAAACCCCAATTATGATGACACAGGAAACATAAAGAAGAAAGTTTCAACCTTGGATAGTAGAAGGGTGAATACTTCACAAATGCATGAATGTCAAAATATATATCTGTAACTTATGTTTGTAATTCTAAAGGTATCTGTCTGTTTTTATTTACAAGAGTTGTGTCCCTTTTTAGCAGGTATTTCTGTGGATTTTTCATATAATTTGGAAAAAAGAGATTTGGTGTTATACATGTATTTTTTTTAAAAGTCAAAAGTTTTAAGTACTATTGTTTTTTGCATATTTTCAAAAATAAGAATTTCAGTGTCAAGAATAAATTATTTAGAAGATGGATGTTTCAAATTTATTAAAGTTCTATGAATACCTTATTATAATGAAAATAAAGATTGATAATTGCAAAATAAGGGATTGTCCTTAATTAATTTTATTAATCATTATCAAAATAATAAAAGAAAAGCCTCCAAATCAAGATTAAGCAGGAAATTGATTCTATTTTGAACTTTACATATATATTGGTATAAGTGTTTGTAAATGCATGTTTTGTGTTTACATATATGTATGTGCATGATACAAATTTTAAACCTGCAAAAATTATTAGATGAAATTTTTAGTTTAAATTTTTTTTTTACTCTTCATGTTTAAGATATTTTTATAATGTTGACCAGAAAAATAATTTTACATTACACAAGATTAAATTACTTTTTATGAAGGATTTTGTACTTTTGAATTGTAAAATTTGATTTTGATATTACAAGCCACCAGACGGTATGACTGATGAAAGTGGAAATCAACTTAGACGTCCAAAACCTATGTCAGACTTGTCCTTTATGGCAAATAGAAATAGAACACAAAACAGAACACCTGATGGGGGTAATAGAATATCAAGTGGAGGGAGAAGTTCTGACCCTTTTGGATTTGGCAAAGGGGCAGGAAATCCCAATTATGATGAAGATGGAAATGTGGTCAGACATTCAATGACCTTGAAGCTTGACCCTTCAGAGGTGACCTTGCACTATGAAATGGATGTTGATATATACCTGCACTATTTTAGAAGTGAATGTTGAATATGAATGTTGAATATGAATGTTGAATATGAATGTTGAATCCATACTTGCACTTGTCTTACTGATGGAAACGTATATGCATGAACTGTTCCTTGATATATATTATGTTTTGCAAAGGAGCATAATCATATGTTGTATAATGGCTTTTGTGACCACTTTATAGCAGCATGACAGTGAAGACACTACTATATCCCCTGAAATGCTGATTTGTTGTTGTATATAGATGTTTAAATTTTGTCATGATAAGAAAGGTGGTCTTAATATACAGGTTTTTATCAAATTTTGATAGAATGCTCATATATTTATCAATACATGTATATGCATTATATTTTTTACTTAAAAAGGTTGTAGCAATTGTTATTTTTTGTATCTCAAGTATTTATGTTACATACACAGTTATTTCCCCTAATAAGCCAGTGTTATTGTATATAATTGTATGTACCTTTTTTCAGAAAGGTCAATGTGATATGTATAAAAACAGTACATAAATACTTTAGATATTTTTATCATAATTTTAGCATGGACAACTCTATTGTTAGTTCACTTATTTTTTACAATGTAATGAATGGTCATAATACTTTAAATATTTTATTTAAACTACAAAAAGAAAATTAATATTGCATGAACTTTGTGTATTGAATGCAATGAAAGAAGGTGAATGTAATTTGATATTTTTTGTTACTATAGTTTAACATGTTTTAAAATCCTAGTTGCAAACAATTGAAATCGTTCACTATAAATATGTAGTAGAAATAAAAATGGGTGACTTTTACAATGGTTATGAAAATGATTGGGAACAGGATCATGGTCCGGGGTACGGTGAAACTGAACGCTTACGGGAAAGGAGGTATATACCTGGCTATGGTGAACATGAAAATGAAAAATATTATTTACCAAACTATAGCCAAACAGCTAGAGAGGTGAGTTCAAGTACTTATGTATTGAATATTGAGTGGGTTGGGGCATATGGTTGAAAGATATGTCAGGTGTTTGCCTATAAAACCAACCATGTAAAAGTTTTCTTGAAAATTATCATGTTTTTATTTTATTTTGAAAAATTGATAACCTTTGAAAATAAGTAAATAAATATAACGTACTACGAAGGTATCTGGTGTGTTATGTACAAGCATTTGGGGGTTTGTGGTAATAGATTATATTTGACTAGTTACAAGACGGTATCTAAAATTTTGGAGTGTTTTGCTCTAAAATTTACATATTTTAATGTTGTTTTATTTTTTTGCTCTGATATTCTCAGAATTTATAAGGTTGAAATTTTTCAAAATAGCAATGAAAGATTTTTTAGATTTTTGACTGGCCCTCATGTTTATTTATTTTCTTCTTATACAAATATATATAGAAGCACTTCTGATTTATTTATCAATACCCTATATTTTTCATAGAATCTCCCAAGGTCTATGGGAGGTGAACTTGTAGATTAATATCTGTTTTATAATCTACTATTGCTATTTCCATGGTTTTTTGGTGGTAATGTCTGGAAAACTAATGTTCCAGACATATAACAATAATGAAGAGCTGAAAAAAAATATCTGTTTTGTGGCAGTATGATTTCATTCTGTTTTACTTTTCTATAAGTTCAGGTTCAAACTTGACCTTAATCTTTCAACTTTTTCTCTTTAATTTCAAGTTCTTCAAAACAATCAACTGATTCTTTCTTCATTTTTTCTTCTTCTTGAAATAGATATTTTGCAGAAACTGAAATTTTATATCTTATTTTCTTTCTCTCATTTCGTTCTCATCCGGTTTATTCTGTCATCAATCTATTTTTAATATGTATATTATGTTTGAGATGAAATATTTATATGTCTATTTACAGCCAATGCCAAGTATGGAGTCACCTAGAAGAGGTAATTGGACAGGTTAATATTGCTTTTGCTAACATCTCTGAAAGTAAACTGTCATCTTGTAGTGGGTCTAAAAATAGATTGGAAATAGATTAAGCATCTTTTTAAAGATACATTTACTATATATATTTAGTTTCATTTCTTAATTTTTTTTTTACAAAAATCAAAATAATCAGTTTAATGTCATTATTGGATATTCTTGTAGAGAAATTTCTTACATTAAAAAACTTGGAAAGCAAAAATTTAAATGCAAATGTTTGAAAGCTTTAAAATTATCTTTTACAGAAAAAATAGTATTCATTAATATGTGGATAGATGACAGTTTTATTTCATCCCTAGTTCCTATTTTCTGCTAATTGCATGTTATTAGTTATAGCTACCCATAATATAGAAAGTATACTTGCATGTTAACCTCCTTTTTAAATCCTTATTTTATATTATTTTTATCTCCCTTTGTTACTTACAACTTGTTATTTCCTTATTCTAGTTAAATCATTTTATCTCGCTATTTTAGTACCAAATTATATTTCTGGTAAGATGTTTTCCTTTGAGCTAACCTTTTGAAACTAGTGTCCTTTGAAGCTCAGTATAAAAAACAAAAATACAAACAAAAACAAAAATGTAAGAAAATATTTCATTTATAAAACTTAAAAAATCAAAAAAAAACAAAGATACACAGGATACTAGTTTCAAAATTTATAACATAATGAGTTTTAATAGAAATGCTGCCTAATTTATTGTAATCTTTGTAGTAACCATTAGTTACCTAGTTGATTATCTTCTCTTGATGTTAAGATTATCTACCCTTATGCTTTTGTTTCAACTTTTAATAAGCATTCTTTTGATGCACAAAGACATCTACCCTTATATTTTTTTTGAATTTTTTTTCAATTTTGTTTTACAAACTTAGAGACCATGATAAAGCTTTATTATATAAATAGATGGAGTAAAATAGAATATAGTTCCTGATTTCAAAATGAAATGATAAACTGTGCTTATATAACATCAACATAGACCTTTTGCAATACCAATTCAAGCAATTGACCAAAACTATTTCTAAGTTTTGGTTTGAATTCATCTTTTCAGATTGATTTTTTTGGTGAAAATTTTTCACCAATTGCTTGCTTAGGTGAAAGGCTCTTTTAAGATCAGCACAGTAGTCCAGCCATCCACTTTCAGTGTCAGATTGACACAGTTTAAATAAGTTTAAGTTTGATATGAAACTTTTACCATTGTCTAAAGACAGTAAATTTTGAATTTGAGAAAATGTAAAATAGGGGATGTTTCCAAGTAGCCTAGCTTAATTTTAATAGCTGTAAGCTATGAAAAGTGTGAAATCCAAACCATAGCTACATTGATTATCTTACTAATTGTTTGTCATACTTAACTTCGTTTTTCCTCTACTTAACACTTTCACCCTTATACTATTTGATATTTTGCCTAATATAAAGCTAACCTAATTTGATTAACAAATTTTATTCATAATTTGATTTGTATTTGATTTTAAAAATTCATTTAAATTCTCTGTACACCTAGCTTTCCTTTAGGATTGCCAGATTGCCTAAACTTTTCCATTAACTTAAAAGATGTCATTTTAAAGCTCTAATTTCATATTATGTTTCCATGTACAAAACTAAGTATCACTTCTTAAAAGTTTTTCTGCTAAAATTAATGAACGCTCAAATCTTACAGCGGTAAAACTTCAGGTTTCAATTTGTATTTTAGTGTCCTGAATTTTCTGTAGGATAAATTTTTTCCTCTGTATACAAAATTCTTTTTCTCAATTTAAAATTTATTAATCTGCTTTATGCATTTATATTTGTTAACAAAATGATTGGCTTTTAGAAACAAAATGTCCTGCTCCATTGTTCAACAGAGAATCCTATTCCTGTCAAGCATTCTTATGATTATTTGATTTACAGCTCCGCCCACATTTAGAAACAACAGCTATGATGATATAGGCAGATCTATGAATGCTCAGGAAAAGTTAACGAGAGTCAACAGGGAGGTACTGCCTTTATACCACCCATTTGGCAGGTCAGGAGGAGGTGCTCCAGTCAAGGATAACCGTGGGAAAATTGTAACACAACTACAGGGAAATCTCTTAATGGAGGTAATGTCTTCTATCAAGAAGTGTAGAAATTAAAAGTCAAAATTGCAAGGAATTGTTTTTAAATCTCATTTTACTGGAATCTATATTTGTGTGGGTTCCTGTAGTTCAAAAACGTTGTCAATGTAATAACATGAAATGGTTTAAGTATTCTTTGGAGTAAAAATAAGTTTATGTCTATATTTTTTTGTATAGAGTAGAATACCCACACCAACACATTATGAAATCGACTAGCTTTCACACTTAAACAATAATTTTATTTGTAATATAGAATTTTGCATATCCCACTAGCTTGAATGTATACTAAAACAGTGGTATATTTTACCTCTAATCATAGATTATCTGAAACAAAAAGAAAAACTATTCTATAATTTTATTATATTTTGGAGTATTATTATATTTTTACAGAATTACAAATATCAAGATGTAAGTTCCACAACATTGGTTACCATGCCAACTTCTGCTAGACAATTCTCTTCTATCTCCATGCTTTATTTAACCTTTGACCTGATTAATATTTTTGATAAACCAGATAATGGTCTATCTCTTTTGCATGTCACTAGTTTGGTGAATAATTGACCTTTCATGATCTAACCTTTTTCCAAGAATCTTCATTTATTACAGTTTTCTTATTCCTAATCTATAAATTTGTATAATTAATCACTCTGAATAAAATCAGATCTGTCACTTCTGCTCTGTTAGATTATTTTTGCAGTCTATACCATATGGTGACTCAAACAAAATATAAAGGTACATAGTAATAGATTAGGTCGGGTTTGAACAAACATCAATTAAAGTAAAATCAATCTTATTGAAATAAGTTCTCGTCACTTGCTCCTTGATTTTTTATATGGTGCTGTGTGCTCACACACCAACATATAAAAAATGGAGGAGCAAGTGATGAGAACTTATTTTAATAAGATTGAAGTAAAATGACATTCAAATTTTATTTAATTTTAGTTTTAGAATTTCATACATGGAGTTATCCTTCCTTAGATTTAAAGTAAAATAGTTTTATTTTATATTTTGCTGGTCATTTGTTGACATTTGTCATTGTTTATTGTAAACTTTTTCAAATGTTTTTTTTTAAAAACTAAATGGGTGAATTTTAACCAACTCCACACCCTTTTTATCAGCAGTTTTCTTTTTTTAGTTTTTGAGAACTAGCTAGCTAATTGAAGATTTTATGAAAGATTATATATTATATATTTATATAGAATTTTATTGCTAGTAGATGCATTTCAGTTTTGATCAATTCATTCAAACACTCATTGGTATTGCTTCATGACAATTTATTTCAAAGTTGCATTTGAGCAATTTTAAATTTTAGAGTTTGTTTCAAAATTTGAAATATATGGGGGAAAAAATAATTAGAAAGTAAATTAATTAAACCTGAATTAAACATTCATTACAGGTTTGACATAATTGTAGAAGCAAAATTTGGTATTTAGTCTATGTTTTATTATTATTTGTTCTTCTTTTGCTGTCTGAGGATATTGGATTTGTCATTCAAGGGAGGTAACAAAAACACATGACTGGTCATGTCATATTGCATGTTCCTGATAAAATTCAAATACAATATGTGAATATAGATATTTAAGGAAAAAAGTGCTTGGCTATATACATGTATTATGAAGTGGACATTACCTGTATATTAAGACCATTTATAAACATGATAAATTGTGTTATAGTTGCCTTTGCATTTGACAACAATTAGTGATATTGGTTTTAAAATATCATGAATACTTCACAAGAATGATTATATTCCTTCAATTATCACACCAGCACTTTTACAATCCAAAACATTTCTAGACGTAGTTTTCATGATTATTTTCATTGGTAATTGCTATAAAAAAAAATGTGATGATTAGATTGAATAATCATAAAATTAAAATTCTATTGTTGAAGTGTTCATAATATTTTTTAAACTTTTTATCCTGATTGTTTGTATGAACCCTTTCCTTGCATGATACCTGTAACCTTTCTGAGTAACATTGAAATATTTGTTTATGTAATATATGAATCAATAGCACATTTTGAATGTTGTACACATATGAATGATGGGCTTGTTATGTCCAGTGCACAATTTATTGATAGTTTAAAAATATTAAATAAGAGATTTCTGGGTAATATATGCTATCATGTATAACATTTTATTTACTTTTTTGGCTTTCATTTCAGTTATTGGTAGTTTAATTAGGTATAGTTAAATCTAAGACAGATAATAGAAAATTATTGCCTTATTAGTTTAGTTTTAGATGTGTCACTTAATTGGTCTTTATGCTTATTCGTTCATATTTTATACAAAATAATTTCAGATTTAACATTTTGCCTTATTTTTTAGAGTTCATATGATGATAATACAAGAAAAAGGGCTAGAGCTAAGGAATACTATGACTTCTTGAGTAAGTTTGAATAATAAATAATTTTTTTCAAAACTGTTTATCTGGTCTTGTGGTATAATGCTTGTCTTGAATGCTGGAGGTATCAAGGTTGATCACCGGCCAGCTCAAACCTAACACTTAAACCATAACAAAAGTAACCATGAAATAGATGTGTATCTTTAAATTCTAAGACAAAGAACATGCATATATACAAGAATGTAAGTACGATTCCTGTGAATAAATTTTAATAAGAAATAACTTAATGCATGATTGCTTTTTAAAATATGCAACTGTATTTTAAAGTTTAAGATAGTGACTTTGAGATGAAGAACAGCAATAAAACACTGTTCCTTTAATTTCTCTGTATTTTTCTATTGAATATATTTTATGGTACATCTGTAAATTTTATGCTTTTGTCTTGTATAGTATGTGATCGAAAAACATTTGTTATTTTTTTGCCATTCATTAGGATAAATTGTATCTTCTTTCACAGGAGGTCAAGAAGAAGAACAAAGAAGAAACAAGCAAGAGATAGAATGGCACATGAAAGCACCGGTAAGTTATATAATGCACAATCCTTCTGATTTCTAGATTTCCAATCAATGTACACTATGAAAAATAAAATAGAATCAAAGAGCTGAAAGCTCGGAGGAAAAATGACGCCACTGCCTCTTATATTAGGATATTTTTTATGCAAGTCTTGAGTTCACATACTGTAATAAGTTTAACATTGCAACATGTCTCATAAGCTTTTAATAGATATTTATATATGCGTGTGTGAAGTGTAGATGACAACTGACTGTATTTTAAAAACTTAATGCTGATAAGAAACATTAATTATATAAACCTGTTTATAACTTATGATTTAATCAAACCATAAACAGTTTGTTTAGCTTAGGTAGTTTTTCTTTATGAAGGAAAAAGATGTCAGACAGGTAGAAGATCTTGGCAATGGAAATGCAACCCCAATGATACAAAAATTTAAGAAATATCTGTTTTTTCTTTTCATGTTTTATTTAATGCTAAAAGTGTCAGATAATTTTTATACAGAATGGTGATGAGGTAAAGCAAACACAATCAAACACACCTTAACTGTTGTAAACATTCAAACTATCAAACTATATTTTATGTTTTATGTCTACACAGATGTTCTCCCTTTCAAACATACATGTCACAGTTATGCATGCATGATTTCAAAATGGTTGACCGACCTTGAAATAATGAATTCTGTTTCAATCCCTAGTTGACAAGTCAAGAAGTTGCATAGTTTTCTTTTGCTAACTATCGTCTAAACCTGACTTTTCCCTTTCAGTAATCAGTCTTATTTAGAGTCAATGAAATAACAAGTGAAGTAGATGTTATAGATACTCTCCATTTTTCTATTATTGGTTACAGTAAATTAGTTGGTTTTTAGGGGCTTTAGATATTACTGTTTGTTTTGCATTATTGGCAATCCCATTTGAAATGATGTTCTTTTTTTTGCTAAGGGATCATAATTCAGAAAAATATTATAATTAAACCTGTTTGAATAAAATTTGACCCATGACCTAATTAAGCCTCACCTTTAACCTTAATTAGCCAGACCTAATTTGCACATGTCATTGTACCACAAGCATGATCTATTGTTTTGCATGATTGTTTAATTATAGATTGGAGAATTAGCTTCTATAATGGGGTCTAAAAATGTAGGCAAGCCAATTAAAGACCCGTACACAGGTGAACTTAGAAATCATCATCTAGGTAACTCTGATGTTACGTTACAGGTAAGTCTTTATCAAAACTAAACATCTCTTCTTTTTTTTTAAGTAAAAAGTTATCATTTTTCAAAGGAGAAAAAATAATTATGATTTGTTACAAATCAACCAATAATGAAAATGTTTGGGATATGGGAGAATCTCAGTGTTGCATGGACTTGGGTGCCCCAGTAGTGATCACTAGCCTGATTACTGAGATTTTGAGATTGAACCCTTCTTTCTTGACTTAGATTGCCAGTTTTCTTGTCAAAGCTTGGTGGTTCTCCCCTTTGGTCCAACAAGCATGACTGACTGCTATGAATATAGCAAGAGGGATACATTTGGATTTAGTCATCAGCAATCAACTCATCTTGTTTTAAACAAACTTGTACGTTTAGCACTGCATTTCTGTTGTACTTTACTGTTGTGAATTGTTTACAGTTATATAAGGAGTTGGTTAGGACTATTTCTAACAAGAAATAATAAAAGTGTGGTTTCTTGTAATATTCTTAAAATCTGAACTTAGATTCATCAAGATGTTCAAAGTTAAGAAGATTTGGTAATTGTTTTGTCATTTAAAATTTTGTAACGGTGTTTTATAGTAATTTGAATTATGATCAAATAATTATTATTGAGGTCAATTTGAAATAAATTTATAATAAAATTGAGAATGGAAATGTGAAATGTGTCAAAGAGACAACAACCTGACCAAAGAGCAGAAAACTTTAAGCTATTTTAAGGGTAAACATTGTCAGACAAAATTTTCCATATTTCAACAGAAAATGAACTATCAACCAAAAGCTGAAACAGAAAAGAAGAAATATCATGAAGATCTGTCCCAGTTAGCAGACGAGAGAATGAGATACCGACAGTTGAATAGACTAAAGGAAAATCAGGAGGGCATGCTGGTAAGTCATTGGTATATAAATAAACATGGGGAATACCTTTTTAATATTTTTAGATAACATTTTATTTCAAAATAGGTAATTTCAATAACAGTTGAACTTAAAAAGAAAGTTTAAAGTTAAAAGTTAACGCTTTAATTCCCGAATTGTGTTTTGTTGAACTTCAAGCAAACAACTATTAATTGATTAAGTTATCAATAAAAAAAAGTTACAGAAAAAAATAGGTTGCTATACCATGTAACATATAGCAAAACAAATATTTTTCTACTATTTTCACTTAAATGTGGTAGAACCTAAGTGAATGTACTGAGCTCTGCATCAAATATGATTCTGATTTATAGTATATCCAGAGATATCAAAGTTGCAGCATAATACATATGTTCAGGAAACTTTTCAAATCGATAAAGATTTTAAGTAATGATTTCAGAAAATTTCACTTTTTTCATGTTTGAAGAATATTACAAAAAAACAGCAAGAATTCACTGCTTGAAAGGGGAAATAATTCAGTAACAGAACAGGGGGAGATAATTCAGTTTTATTTTAATTTTATTGTTTACTACAGTTTAAGGATCAAAACAACAATAAAGGTAAACTAATATCACATGTGTAATAAATGTTGTATGAAGTTCACATCTATAATTGTGTAAATATGTCTATTTATTGTAATCTGTACAAAAGGGTATGTATTTCTAAAATCTTCACCTCATGACAGTTACTCTCCAATTGCATGACACTTAAGAAAATGTAGCATACTATTGTATTTCAC